>NW_006922056.1:1450646-1452145 GCF_000298275.1 Orycteropus afer afer | reverse complement strand
CAGTGGAAGACGGGCCTCACCGGACCGCCGAAGGCGCGAAGCCACACTCAGCTGTGCTCCAGGACGGTTCTCAGGCACAAGGAGGGTCCTGAGGTAGTTTTATTCTGAAGGATAGGAGAGTGCTGACTTAGAGAGGACCCCGAAGCGTGGGGCCCACTCTTCTGTGGAGCTGAAGCTCAAAGCCATCACCCAGGCACTTGCAGGAAGCTCTTTGCCAGGGCGGGTCCCTCCACCGGGCGTGAAGCCCGAGCACACAACATGGCGGGCTCCTGCCCAGCAGCCCCGTGCTCCCGCCCGCGCACCCCTGCCCCAGCCTCCCTGCACATCCCCTCTGCCTTCCTGCCGTGTCTTCCTTCATCCTCCCACCCTCCTCCGCTGCCCCATCCAGGCATCTCTCTAATGAGAGGAACCAGAGAAGGCCCCGACCCTGGTGAGCCAGGATTCTCGGGGGCCTTTGGGGGCTTGCCTACCCCTCCGACGCTGGGGCATTACCCCGGCCTCCAACATAGGGTAGAGGATGCTTGCACGTCGGCCATGTCCAGAGAGCGGGTGTGGGTGAGGGGCTGAGCACTCAGCTGCAGCCAGGCTGCGTGTGAAGCAGGGCGCACGGGCGGCCTGGACACGCGAGTCAACTCCACACTTACCAGCGTGTGGCCTGCCCTCCCTTCGCCTGGGTTTCCCGCCTGTAAAGTAGGGTGTTGAGTCTTGATTCTACGCATTCACAGGTGGTGTGGCCTGTGAAACCCTGCACGAACTGTGCCCCTGCTCCTGGGGAGCCTGGGGCTTGGGTCCTTCGAGCCTCTGGTCCTTAGTGGGTGTGTGTTCTGTTTAGAGGTGACTTACTGTATGTGCAAGGAGCTCTGGTGGTACAGGGCTTAAGGCATCTGGCTGCTAACCAGGAGGGTGGTTTGAACCCACCAGATGCTCCACAGAAGAAAGATTTACAGCCCGCGAAACCCAATGAGGTTGCTGTGAGTCAGTCTCCTCCACGGCAGTGAGTTTGGTTTTCGGCTTTCATTGTACGTGCTCTGTGGATTCGTGAACGCTGAACTCACGGCCGCCAGCACCATACCTCATGCCTGAGTGGAGCTGACCTCACACAGCCCTCTTGTGCTTAGGGACACCGCACAGCACGTCGGCACGAAGCTAGGAGCTGTCCACTCTGGGGAACTGTCGACAAGATGCAGAAACCATGCACCAAGTAGACCAGGAAATGGACGCCTGGTCACTGCAGGCTGAGCCATGGGATGAGCAGTAGAGGGCTGCCGCGCCCAACTTCAGCTGGGGACGTGCACAGCATTCCCAACTCACACCTGTCCGCAAAGGACCGTGGGAGCGCTGCGAGGGCTCTTGCTGCCATGGGGTCGATTCTTGCCCACAGCGCCCCTAGAGGACAGAGTGGAACTGCCCACAGGGTCTCCCAGGCTGTCAATCTTCACAGAAGCAAAGCCCAAACCACACCCACTGCCGTGGAGTCCATTCTGACCCACAGCGCCCCT
>NW_006922056.1:1444616-1449961 GCF_000298275.1 Orycteropus afer afer | reverse complement strand
GACCTTCCACCAGCAGGAAGGGAGCAGGCCCATAGGAGGGGGAAAGGGGCCCATGTCAGCTTGGGTGGCCAGGTCACACTGGCGCTGTGGACAGTGGTCCCTTCTCCCAGCTCCTCTGTTCCCGGGGCTGATGCCAGGCTGCCTCTGCAGCCCCACTGGAGTGTCCCTAACCCTGAGCAGGTCCTGGAGTGTGGTGGCCACTGTCCAGCACGCAGACAGGGCTATCAGTCCACACGTGATACTGGCTGTTTGGGGGTACAGCCCAGAAGCTCCCCATGCCCCCTGCCAGGAGATCAACAAGGGATGAGTGGCTCAGGGTGCTGGGGGTGTCCTAAGGCCCCCCTTGTCCCACTGCCCAGGGGCTGGCCATGGGCCACAGAGGTTGAGGGAGCCTGGACTGTTCTGCACCCCCAACAGGCATCGTGGGTCTGAGGAAGCTAGGAGGCCCTCTCCTCCTCCCACTGACTGTCTTTCCCTCCTCGCTTAGCTCTTCCACCTGCCTCTCCTGCCCGGGCTGCAGCCGGACGGTACACAGTGCTGACCCCTCTGGAAGGGGCCCCTGGCAGCCGGGAGCTCAGGTGGTACAGTTTCCCTGATGAGTGGCCACCAGCAGCCTGACCCTCGCTGCGGAAGGGGGTACCTGTCAGAGCCGCCCAGAGAGTAAAGCCCCCTGCAAGGAGCCCGTACTGCCGCCAGCCAGTGTCATGAATATGCATGTGGCAACAGCCTTGCAGTAAAGCCATTTAAGCGTCACAAATAGCCTGAAAGTCCTCCCAGCAGAAGACCTGTCAGGGGAAATGTGGCCTGATTGTCGGTCCCCACAGGGGGTCAGTGCCTGCCTTGTCCTGGGGGCCCAGAGCCCCCACAGAGGGTCAGCGCCTTGTCCTGGGGGCCCCACAGCCCCCATGGCGGGTCAGCACCTTGTCCTGGTGGCCCCACAGTCCCCACAGGGGGTTAGTGCCTTGTCCTGGGGGCCCAGAGCCCCCACAGGGGGTCAGTGCCTTGTCCTGGGGGCCCCACGGTCCCCATAGGGGGTCAGTGCCTTGTCCTGGGGGCCCAGAGCCCCCACAGGGGGTCAGCACCTTGTCCTGGGGGCCCAGAGCCCCCAAAGGGGGTCAGTGCCTTGTCCTGGGGGCCCAGAGCCCCCACAGAGGGTCAGCGCCTTGTCCTGGGGCCCCCACAGTCCCACAGGGGGTCAACATCCCCGCCCTGGGCCCCCGCCACAGCCTTCGGTCGGAGCCGGGAAGGAGAGTAATGTCATTAGGGTGAGCCGTGCAGCCTCTGTCTTGGTTTTGCTCTGCTGTGACTGAACGACCACACAAACACCAAGTGGGCGGCTTTCACAAACAGACATTTGTTCGCTCACAGTCGTCGTTGTTAGGTGCCGTGAGGTTGATCCACTGTCACAGCGACCCCGTGTCCAACAGAACCAAACACTGCGCGGCCCTGAGCCAGCCTCACGATCCTTGCTGGGCCTGAGCCCGTCGTCACAGCCACCGTGTGGGGCCATCTCACAGGGTGCTCCTGTTCCCACTGGCCCTCTACTTCCCAAGCACGGTGTCCTTCTCCAGGGCCTGGCCCTCCTGGGAACTGTCCAAAGTATGTGGCCATCCTCACTGCTACTCCTTCCAAGACAGGTTTGCTCGTACTTCGGGGGAAGCAACACCGTAAATTGCACGCATCGATTCTTCTGAGGTCTTCCATATTCACTGTCTGGCTTTCTCACGCGCCTGAGGCAGTTGGAAGTGCCGGGGCCCGGGTCAGGTGCGCGTCGTCCTGAAGGTGACATCTTTGCTTTCCAGCACCGCATGCAGGTCTTTGGCAGCAGATTGGCCCTGTGCCCTGCACGCTTTGCTTTCTGACTGCTGCTTCCGCAGGCATTGATTGTGGATCCAAAACGCAATCCCTGACGTCAGTCTTTCCCATTTATCGTGATGCTGCTTATTGGTCTGGTTGTGAGGGTGTTTGTCTTCTTTACGTTGAGGTGTGATCCGTGCTGACTAATGGAGCCTTTGATCTCCACCAGTAAGTGCTTCAAGTCCTCTTCACTTTCAGCAGACAAGGTTGCATATCTCAGGTTGTTAATGAGTCTTCCTCCAATCCTGATGCCATATTGTTCCTCATATAGTCCATCTTCTCAGAATATACATATATACTCAGCATACAGGTTGAATAAGGATGGTGAAAGGATACAACCCTGACACACACCTTTCCTGATTTTAAGCCATGCACCATCCCATTGCTCAATTCCAATGACAGCCTCCTGGTCTGTGTACAGGTTCCCCAGGAGCATGGCTAAGTGTTCTGGAATTCAGAGTCCTTTAAATATTATGACAATAGTCTCAGAAATGTTATCTGTAATTTGTTATGATCCACATAGTTGAATGCTTTGCATAGTCAGTAAAACGCAGGTAAACATCTTTCTGGTGTTCTCTGCTTTCAGCCAGAAAGCTGTCTGACATCAGCAATGGCAGCCCGTGTTCCACGTCCTCTTCTGAATCCAGCTTGAATTTCTGGCTGTTCCCTTTGCTGTACTGCTGTAATCATTTTTTAATCACCTTCAGCAAAATTTTACTAGCATGTGATATTAATGATATGATTCGATAATTTCCACATTCTGTGGGATCAGCTTTCTTTGGAATGGGCACAGGTATGGATCTCTTCCAGTCAGTTGGCCAGGTAGCTGTCTCCCAAATTTCTTGGCATAGACAATCAGTGCCTCAGTGCTGCATCTGTTTGTTGAAACATCTCATGGGTATCCCATCAATTCCTGAAGCCTGTTTTTCACCAGTGCCTTTATACAACTTGAACCTCCTTCAGTGCCATCAGTTCTTGACCACAGCCCACCTCCTAAAACGGTTGAATGTCGACCAGTTCTTTTTGGTACAGTGACTCTGTACATTCCTTCCATCTTCTTTTGATGCTTCCTGCATCACTATTTAGCTCATAGAATCTTTCCATATTGCAACTCGAAGCTTGAATTTTTTCCTCAGTTCTTTCAGCTTGAGAAATTCCAGAGGTGTTCTTCTCTTTTGATTTTCTAACTCCAGGTCTTTGCACGTTTCATTATAATAATTGCCTTTGTCTTCTTGAGCTGTCCTTTGAAATCTTCTGTTCAGCTCTTTTACTTCATCATTTCTTCTGTTCACTTTCCAACTCATAGCAACCCCTCCTTGGGTTTCCGAGGAGCTATCACTACAGAAGTAGATTGGCCAACCTTCCTTCCGAGGAGTGGCTGGTAGGTTTGAACTCACTCTAGCTACTGTATGTTTAAGAATAAGTTTCAGAGTCTCTTCTGACATCCATTTTGGTCTTTCTTTTCTTTCTTTGTCTTTTTAATGACTGCTTGCTTTCTCCATGTAGGATGTCCTTGATGTTATCCTACAGCTAGTCTGGTCTTTAGTTATTAGTGTTCAGTGCATCAAATCTGTTCTTAAGATGGTCTCTAAATTCAGGTGGGGTATGTTGTTGTTGTTATGTGTCATTGAGTCGGACTCGGCTCATAGTGACCCCTCCTTGGGTTTCCGAGGCAGTATCACTACTCAGGTCATAATTGGCTCATGTAGACTTGTTTTAATTTTCTTTAGCTTCAACTTGAACTTGCAAAGCAGTAATAGGTGGTCCGTCCCCATCAGCCCTTGGGCTTATTCTGCCTGATGACTGAGCTGCTCAGTTGTCTCTTTCCACAGGTGTGATCAGTTGTCTCTTTCCACAGGTGTGATCAGTTGTCTCCTTCCACAGGTGTGATCAGTTGTCTCCTTCCACAGGTGTGACCACCTCGCTTCCTGTCTGTTCCACCTGGTGAGGTCCATGTGTGCAGTCTTCACATCTTGGGCACTTGACAACCTCAGACTGCAGAAGTTGGTTAAATCTTCAGTTTCTTCATCTTTGGCTCTAGTGGCTGCTGTGTGAGTTTGAGTAACAGTTGTATGAACTGGTCTTCTGTGGAGGCATGTGGCTATTATTCTGCCACTGACAGCGTTGTACTTCAGGTTAGATCTTGAAATGTCCTTTCTGCTGGTGAACGTGACAGTCAGCAGGCTGGGAACATCTGAATTCGGGGTGCTGGCCCTAGGGGAGGCTTTCTCTCTCTGCTGGCTCTGGGGGCGGGTCCTTGGCCCCCGCCGGCATACCTGTGTCTTGGCTCCTTGAGGCTCTGTGTGTGTTAACGTCTGAGCTCCCTCATCTCGGCCGCTTCCTTCCTTCTTTAATCTCTCCCCTCTGTGTCCTGACAGAGGCTGACCCAGGACACACTCTGCACTAACACCGTCTCCCTGAGGTAACAGCTGCCACCACAGCAAATCCCAAATGGGATTATAACCATGACCATGGGGATTAGGATTTACAACAAAAATTGGGGAAGAACCATGGTGTGGTAAGTTACTTAATGTGGCCCCTCTCCCTCAAACTGATTGGGAGGGACTATGCAAATAAGGTGTTTGTGATCCACCAAGGGGATTGGACAGCCTGCTAATAATGCAGATGAGGCATGAAACCCTTGCAGTAAGCCATGTGTATAAATTGGCCAGTTTTGCCCTCCCCACGGGCTTAAAGGGAACCAATCCCAGAAGCAGAGGGAAAGGGGTCAGTACCATCAAGAAGAGGAGCCAGAAGTGGGGCGTCTCCTTCACAGCCAGCGTCCCTGGGCTCAGAGCCTCCTGTACCCAGGAAGGGGAGAGGCAGCGTGGCAGCAGGTCCCAGTGGCAGGGAAGCAGCAGTGGAACCAGGGACAGGCACGAGGTGGTGCGTTGGGCTTCCCAGCCCACAGAGCAGGGGAGCTGAGGCCCTCTGACACTTATTGGCAGCACTGAGGGGCTCAGTGACACTTGTCTGAGCAGAGCACAGGCCGGTGCGGGAACCCAGGGCTGAGAGAGAGGCCTGCTTGCAGGAGCAGCTGAGGAGCTATCCCAACCAAAGAACTGTATCCTGAGCTGTCCTTTTATTGTCATTATTATTATTTCGTATTGTGGTTTGGGTGAAAGTTTACAGAGCAAATTCATTTTCCATATAATAGTTTATACACGTTTTGCTTCACGCCACTGACTGCAGTCCCCACGACGGAACAGCTCTCTTCCCACGCCCCCCTCTGGTTCCCTTTTCCCTGCGTCACTCTGTCCTCTGCGTTCCTGCCGCCTGGGCTCGCTCGCTGTGCGAGTGCTGCCCTTCCGATGCCCCGCGGTGGATTGCTCTAAGGGGTGCGGCTCCCTGGTGTTCTCCTGAGTTCTTCTTGATCCTGACTTGTGATCTGTTCCTTCCCTAGTAAGTCCCACAGTTGTGCGTACAGTCAGAGTTCTGTGTGGCCGTGGCAATGAGTTCTCAGACCCCGCAGAGAAGCAGAATCAGGG
>NW_006922056.1:1442026-1443459 GCF_000298275.1 Orycteropus afer afer | reverse complement strand
GAGGGAGGGAGGGAAACAGAGAGAGGGAGGGAGGAAGAGAGAGGGAGGGAGGATGACCGAGATGGAGGGAGACAGGGAGGGAGAGGGAGACGGACCAAGCAGAGGGAGGGAGGGAGGGGCACCCCACTCTTGACTTGGGGCTTCAGCAAATTGAGGGGTCGGTTCAGGGCTGGGTGAGCTGACCTCGCATGAGGGACAAGTGAGTTGTAGCGTGTGGTCTCCAGCGTTATTGGACCCACAGTCTGGCTTTTGTGTGGGTGCTGAGGGGTGCTGACTGAGCTCTGAGCCCCCCGGCTGGGGGTCTTTCAGTCGCCCTCATTTTGTGGCTGAAGAGACTGAGGCTGGAGTGGGGAGTGCTGAGATGCGTGTGCACAGAAGGTGCTGCGGGGGCCCAAGGCACTTGCCCCCACGTCTGTGCCATCCCATTCCCTCCCAGCTCCCTGGCCTCGGGACCTGGCTTATTGGGGAAACTCGAGTTTGTGTCTGAGACGTGTTGGGTGAGACACAAAAGAGGGTGTGCGAGGGGCAGACGGAGGCAGAGGGATCCAGACAAGAAGGTTGAGGAGACTGCGTGGTGCCGTTGAGGGTGCACTGAGTCCCACCGCAGATCTGCCCTGCAGTCGGCCCTGCTCACTGACACTGCAGTGACCCAGGGCGCTCTGGTGGGTGCCAGGGACGTGGGCCCTGCCTCCAGAAGGCTGTGGCCCCGCAGGCTCCCTCCCACAGAGATGGCGTGTCTTCAAGCAGCACCATGTCCTCGCGAATCTTCCACGAGCACCCATGTTGGTGTCTCTGCTGTGTGGTCGCTGCTTCACATCAGCTGCGACTCGTGGTGACCTTCTGTCCACCTTCACGACCATTGGCGTGTTTGAGTCTGTCAGCCCGGCTCGTGTGTCCGTCCACCTCACCGATGGTCTCCCTCCCTTTCGCTGACCCGCTCCCAAGCGTCGTGTCCGCCTCCAGCAATGAGTCTTCCCTGATGAGGAGTCCAAAGGGAGCGAGGGTCCTGCCTTCTTGCTTCTGGACATTCCGGACGTATCTCCCCTGAGGCTGGTTGCTCTGCTCGGCCGGAGCCCACCGTGGACGCCTCGCCAGCGCACAATTCCAGTGCTCCGATCCTTCTGTCTTCTCGTTGTCCGGCTTTTCATCATCTGAGGTGACCAGGGCATTGCTTCAGTTGCATTGTGACTCTCTGTTGCTATTGGCCAGAGCTGCCATAGACCACTGCTCGCAGGAGGAAAGACATCCCTGTCACGTGCAAGCCCCACGAGCCCTGGGGAGTTTCCAGGGTCCAGAGCCTGCCCAGGCCTGGGGGAGGGCGGCTATGTAAGGCAGTTCAGCCCTCCTGTACCCCTAACCTGTTCATTCACTCGGGGAGTCCTGGAGTGACTGCTGGGTGCCGGCATGTGCAGGTCTGGGGACCCAATATCAAG
>NW_006922056.1:1421139-1441226 GCF_000298275.1 Orycteropus afer afer | reverse complement strand
CTCTCCTTCCCCTCCCCCTCCTCTTCTGCAGATCCTCATACATCCTGTTTCCAGGGTGACCCAGAGGCCATGTCGTCCTCCCCCCTCCTCCTTCCTCCTTCTTCCTCCCTCCTCCTCCTCCTCTTCCTCATCCTCAGTAATCCCTGCCATGGTTGGGGTCCTGGCTCCAAGCCCTGATGCAGACCCCGACCCTACCCTGTGCAACGTGAGCAGAGTCTGCCTCGTAGGTGGGAGTGGGGACTAAGAGATGGGACAGGCACCCGGCCAGACACAGTAGCCGTCTTCCTGTGCCTCGGCCTGCACGACGGTGGGACGGAGCCAGCAGGCCCTCCCCACCCCAGGACAGCAGGGATAGGGCTTTCTGCGGGTCCAGTTTCCGGGCCAAAGTTTTCTTCCAAGCCGTCCACTCGAAGCCCACTCTGGTCCAGCCTGCCCTTCGTCACAGGTTCTTCTCAGCCTGGCAATTACTGTCTAAATCTGCTCAATTCCCCCCTGAAAAGAAGCCAGTGTGTGCGATTATGAAAAGCTGGCAGCGTGTGTTCTGAGCTGTGACTGCAGTAAGGGGGTGGGACCCTCACGGAGGGAAGCGTGAGGCCTGTGGACCCATGCGGGCAGCAGAGGCAACCAGACGGGCTCGGGTCCCCTCACTCCTCTCTCACGGTGTCCAAGTGTCCCCAGGACTGGCACACACCGGACACGCCACATCCATGGGTCCAAGCCTGTTACCGGCCAGCCCAGACTCCAGGGGCATGGGCGCATTCGTCCCTTGATGGGCGGACTGGTGGGGCCACACTAGGAAGAGGTGAGGGACAGGGTGGTGCCGGGCACCCTTCCTAAACGCTTCCCACAGCGGCAGGCCCGAGCTCCAGTGAGTCCTGCCCGTGGAGTCACCATTCCCGCCCAGCTGGGGCCTCTAGTCAGAACCCAGCAAAGCCCCCATTAGGAGTGGAATTGTGTCCCTCGAAGGCCCCGTGCCAGCGTGTGCCCCTGCCCGGTTATCAGAGAGGTCAAGCCGAGCTGATGGGTGCAAACCCCACCCCTCTGAGCGGTGTCTTACCGAGGAGCCAGCACAGACAGTGGGCAGATGCTCGGCCCCACTCTGCCCTCCATGCTCTGAGCCCTCGGGTCACGGAGAGCCTGTCACTTTGTGGTTGAACTCATGTGGCCAACAGGCTGGCCCAGGGTGGAGCGTTACTGTGCCCTGTGGTGCCCTGAGACCGCATCAGTGTCCACCAGCAGCCCCAGCAGCTGAGCCTCTGGGGGAGATGAGGGCAGTGTCAGCAGGGCTGCCCTGCTGAGTCAGCTCCCGACAGGGAAGACAGATGTCAGCAAGCACACCCATTGCGCCCCCCAGTGTCCAGCAGAAGGGGACCTCCGCGGCCGGCCACTGGCAGCGTCTGCTCAGGCCCTGGGAGGCCCCGCCCGCTGGCACCACTGGCTCATGGCCACCAGAGGTCATTTGTGGTGGCATGTGTGAGAGGCTGAACAGCTCGCTTTCTGGGGTGGCTGGGTGATTCTGCCCCCCACAACACCAGGGGCCACTGGCGGGCTGCGGAGAAGCCATGCTACTGACAGTGAGCTAGTGCAGGGGTCCAGGAAGTGCTGGAGAGTGAGTGGACGAACTGGACAGGAGGGGTAGTGGAGAGTGGGGTGCAGCCAGCAGCGTTCCAAGAGGCCGGGGTGCCCAAGCTTTTCCCTGCTCGGTGTTGGCCGCCTTGACCGGGCCTCACTGCATAGCGCTGGTGGCTGGAGCCACAGGGCAGCCCCAGAGCACAGCCCACGTCCTAAAATTACCTCAGCTGCTCCCGAGTCTGGGAGAACAAGCCTGCTGACATACCCGGACACCAGGCCTGCTTGTCAGTAGGACCTGCGAGCCAGGCAGCTGCTAGAGGGGAGGGGCTTCCTGGAGTCCATCAGCCTCCTGGGCTTCAGGCTCAGGTGTCACAGCCTCTGCCACCCCCTGGCCTCCTCAAACCCCCCTGCTGCCAATGGGAAGGGAGGGGAAGAAAGAAGGCCAAGGTGGGACCTGACCAAAGGGGCCTTGGGCTGCGGCCAGTGTACCTGGCCTTGCCCAGGGTCAAGGTCTGAAACCAGAGGGTCCACTTCTTTGTGGGGGAAATGGGGGTGGCTCCTCTTCACTCTAGGATTGAGTGCAAGAGAAGGCTTGGCCTTGTCCTGTCCCACAGCTGTCCCCACACACACTGCCTGAGAGCAGGACCTGGTGTCTGCACATGGATGAGCACGCCACGTCTGTTTATGTTTGACAGAGGGTTCTGTGTCGCTGTTAGGAGACACACAAACATGGAGCCTGCCGGTCCTGTGGGTGGAAAGGGCACAGTGGTCCTTGGTGGACGCTGACCGGTGAGCCTGCCCTGGAGGAACGCTGCGGACTGGCTGCTCTGGCTGCGCCCCGTCACCCTCTTACTCTCCTGGCTGAGTCCTGTCCCCAGGCCTGCTGCCGCTCCCATGCCTAGGAGCTCTGCGTCCCGTTCATGTGGCCTGGGTGTGGCAGCTCCCCTGGACCCTGACACTTTGTCACCAAGCACTTGGTCTTTCTCGCACCCATTGTAGGTGGAAGCTGGGGTTTGTAGCCTTACACAGCTCCCCATTCCAGTAGGAGTCCTGGTGTGGGGACCTCGGGGTTAATGTCCTGTGCAGCTAGGGGCTGGTGCCTGTGGAAGAAACACGAGCCACATGTTGGCTGACTGGGGGTACATCCTATGCAGCCATCACGGCAGCTTCTTCCGGTGGGTGAGGAGGACACGCCAGTGTGTCCCGCATAATTAAATTCACCTAAAGCACAGACGGACACGAGTCCTTCTGAAACAAGCAGGAGGCTGCCCAGAGCCAGCTGTCCACAAGGGTGGTGACTGTGAGTGGGGAGGGGACAGGATATCCGCTACACTGGCCACACAATTACGTGATGAGAGCACACCGGAAGTTGTGGGCTGCAGTTTAGGCTGCCCGATGATGAGGAACGCGGAGAGCCTGCCGTGGGCTGTGCAAGAACAGAGGCAAGGTCTCTGGCTCACACAGCCTGGAGCCAGTCCCGGCGCATGGGACCACAGGCTTTCCAACTGTGCATTCCGAAGTCAAACCTAATTCCTGCTTCTAACTGCGTGACTCTAATAGCACAAGTCTGTGCCCAGCCCTGCAGGACCTCCTGTCCTTGTTAACGGTACAAACTGCCTGACCTCCCCCCAAGAGCACAGGTAAACTTCCAAACAGTCTGTGCTGAACGGCCTGGCACCACTGTGGACTCTGCGAGTCTAGTGTGTGCCCTGAATTTTAGGAGAATGCGAACAAAAGGCTTAGCAAAGATGATCCCATTGGCTTGCGTCTTGGTGGGAGAGAGAAGCAGTGTGGTTCTTACCAGTCAGGGAGCTGCCAGGCAGGGGAGCACAGTCCGAGCCCTGGACGGGGTCGCAGGGAGCCCTGTGAGGGCCACACCCTCAACATGCCTCCATCTCCTTGCTCTTGTTGTTGTCATTGTTAGTTGCCGCCTCATGGGCTCTGACTCAACAGAACTCTGACCACAGAAGGAAACGTTGACCGGTCCTTGCCGCCTTCATCCTCACTGGCACATCCCTGGTGGTGGCCTGATGCCAGTCCGTCTCACGAAGGTTGCCCTGGTTCCCACTGACCCTCCGCTTTACCACCCATGCTGTCCTTTCCTGATGACACGTCCACAGTAAGAAACAGTCTCCCCAGCCTCGTTGCTAAGGGGCTTTCTGGTTCTCTTTGGCCTCAGATTGATGCGTTTATTCCTGGGAGGTCCACGTATGTATTCAGTATCCTTCACCAGCACTGCAGCTCAGTGCACCCATCCTCCTGCCCTCCTGCACCCTGGCCCCACCCCCAGTACCTTCCAGTTCAGACCCTGCTCTGACCAGCACCACCTTCATGCGTCTGTGGGGCCCTCCCCACTGTGGCTCCGACCTGCCGCCTGTCCTTCTCCAGGTGTTTAAACCCCATCAGCTGTCACTCAGCAGATGCCCCACTGATCTGGAAACGTGAGGGCCTTCAGCCTACAGATACCTGACAGCCCGGCACATGGGCCCTCGCCAACGGCCCCTGCTGGCTGGCTGCAGTGTCAGACCCTCCAGTGCATCTTTGAGAGGTGCTGGCATGACTGAAAAGCCATTTGCCACCCCAGCTGCTGCACTCAGAGGGGCTACCTAGGCCCCACACACACAGCTGCTGCTGGCGACTATCAGCCAAGACCCCGGTGCCCGCTCAGTTACCCACCCGGTTGTGTTGCGCCTGGCCAAGGCATGCGGCCTGGGACATCTCATCCTCCCACAGGCTCGGGGCTCTCTCCCTGCCACCCGCCCAGGTGGTGCAGGAGGAGATGCGGGGAGGGCTATTTCCTAATGCGATTGAAGCCGTCCAGGCATTGTCAATAGGCTCTACACAGCCAGGTTGGTGCCAGCCTGCAGCCAGGCCTGGGAACAGACAGGATGTGGCTCCTGGGGGCTCTGTTTACCAACTTCAGCTCAGACAGCTCCAGCAAAGGGGAGGGAAAGGTTCCAACTCCCACATACAGGGCTGCATAGTCCAGGTGGAGAGGGTCTGGAGGCCGGAGGGCAGGTGGAGGTGCCCCTGACATGGCCCCTGCCCCAGGAAGGCTTGGGGTCCTCCCCACCAGTCCCTGCCCCCCACCAACTTCCTCCCCCACCAGTGCCTGCCCCTCCAAGCAAGTGTGGGCTCTGTCCGTGGTGCTGAATGGACGGAACACCCTGGGATCCTGTGCCTCTGGTCCAACTTTTCTCAGAGATTCTGAGCCAGAAGAAGAGTGCAGAGACCAGGTTGGAGGAGAAGGGGGTCGCAGAAAGAAGTGGGTGAGAGATTGCCAGCGAGTCACGGCCTTCAAACTAGGAGGTGTTCTCAAAGCTTTGCAACTTCCCAGAAGAGTGTGTCTCCTAGGGAGGCTGTGAGCGGAAACGTGCCCAGCACAGCTTCACTGATGAGGACAGGGTCCTGCGCGCTAGCCTGCTTGTGATCTTCAATAAATAACGAGTTTGTGCACCTGGTGCTGTTCCCCACTGTAGCACGGCCCTGATGGAGGAGGTGAGAGCTCGGATCAGACTGCCTGGGGTCAGGGCCATTCAGTCTTTGGGGTTCAGTTTCTTATCTAGAAAGTGGGGAAAGCAATAGTCTCTACCTCCTGAGTTTGACCTGATTACCCAACAGGATGCAGTAAAGTACTGAGCGTGTGGTGGCCAGGTGCCGTCCAGTCAGCTCTGAGTACAACAGAGCACAGAGCTGCCCCGTCCTGCGCCAGCCTCACAGTCTCGAACCCTCGTTGCAGCCGTGCGTCAGCCCCTCTCACTGCTGACCTCTGCTTTCCCAAGCACAAGGTCCTTCTCCAGGACTGGTCCCTCCTGATCACGTGGCCAAAGTGCGTGCGATGAAGTCTGGCTGTCCTCCCTTCAAGGAGCATTGTGGCCGGACTCTTTTGGTTTTTACTATCTCCTTTTTTTTTTTTTTTTACTTTTGTTGTGGTGAAAACATACACAAGACATTTGCCAACCTAACAGCTTCCCCGTTTACAGCTCGGGGCACTGATGCCATTTTTCATGTTGTGCCACCATTACTGCTGCCCTTCTCCAGAGTATCCCACCACCACTAGCAGAAACAGTGTCCTGCAAACAGAAACAGAAGTTTCCCTTCCCCTCCCTCCACCCCCGGTGACCACTAAGAACCTTTGGTGTGTGTGTGTATATATATATATATAGAGAGAGAGAGAGAGAGAGAGAGAGAGAGGGAGAGAGAGAGCTCTGGTAGCATAGTGGCTAAGTCACTTGCCTGCTAACCAGACGGCTGGCGGTTCAAACCCACCAGCCACTCCTCGGAAGGAAGGTTGGGCAATCCTACTTCTGTAGTGATACTGCCTCGGAAACCCAAGGAGGGGTCGCTATGAGTCGGGGCCGACTCGACGGCACATAACAACAACAACAACATATATATATGGGAGCTCTGGTGGTACAGTGCCTGAGGCACTTGACTGCTAACCAGAAGGCTGGCGGTTCAAACCCACCACCCACTCCTCAGAAAGAAGGTTGGGCAATTTAGTTCCATAGTGATACTGCCTTGGAAACCCAAGGAGGTGTCTCTATGAGTCAGGTCCAACTTGAGGGCACATAACAACAACAACAACATATATATATATATCATTTTTTTTTCCACCTATCAAGGAATTTTCCCTCCCTTCCCTCCTACCCCTGGTAACCAACAAAGAAAATTTCCCTCCATGTTTAAACCTTGCCTTTACTGTAGTGGACTCATACAGTATCTGTCTTTCTGTGATTAACTTATTTCACTCAGCATCACGTCCTCTAAGTTCATCCATGTTATGTGGAGTTTTGCAGATTCTATGTTATTCTTTAGGGTTGCATAGCATTCCATTGTGTGTATGTACCATAGTTTGGTTATCCATTCTTCTGTTGATTGGCACATAGGTTGTTTCCGTCTTTTTGCTATTGTAAATAGTGCTGCAATGAACATAGGTGTGCATATATCTGTTCTTGTCCTGGCTCTCACTTCTTTAGGATGTATATCTGGTAATGTGATTGCTGAGTCAAATGGTATTTCTAATTCCAGCTTTTTTTTTCTCACTATGTGCTCCTGTCTGTCCAGCTTTCCCTCTATATAAATGCTGCCCCTCTGGTGTCTCATGGGTGATTGCTCTAAGGGGTGCATCTCTCTAGAGTAGGTGGGCGCTTCACCCTGGAGTAGGTGTCCTGCATGTAGTACTTTCTACTGTTGGGCTGAGAGTCAATCCATGGAAGTGAGTCCATTTCTAGGCCCGAAGGGTAACCTGGGGCTATAGTCTCAGGGATTCCACCAGTCTCTATCTGGCCAGTAATTCTGGTCTATTTCCAACTTTTTAAGGACTTACCATACCAATTTCCACAGTGGTTGTATCATTTTACTGTCCCACCAGCAGTTATGAGAGTCAAATCCTTGCCAGCATTTGTTATTTTCTGTTTTGTTGAACTTTTTGGTATTCATGCTGGGGTGACATGGTATCTCATGGCTGTTTTAATTTGCATCTCTCTAATGGCTAATGAATGCAAACATTTCTTCATGTATTTGTTGGCTGCCTGAATATCCTCTTTGGTGAAGTGTCTGTTCATGTCTTCTGCTCATTTTTCAATTGGATTCTTTGTCTTTCTGGTGTTGAGCTGTAGGAATTTTCAATAAATTGTCCAGATAAGTCCTTTGTCCGATATGTATTGACAAGTATTTTTTTCATTCTTCAGGTTCTCTTTTTACTCTTTTGGAGAAGTCTTGTGGTGCACGTAAGAATTGAATTTTCAGTCATCTGGTTTCTCTTCTGCTATTTATGCATCTTGGGTTATGCTTGCTAGTCTATTTATGCCATATATTAGGGCCCCTAAGTTTGAACCTATTTTTTTCTTTCATGAACTTTTATAGTTTTAGGTTTCATATTTAAGTCTTTGATCCATCTGGAGTTAGTTTTTGTGTATGGTGTGAGGTATGGATCTTGTTTAATTCTTCTGCAAATGGATATCCAGTTTTGCCAGCATCATTTGTTAAAGAGACCATCTTTTTCCCATTGAGTGAATTTCAACCTTTTGTCAAAGATCATAGGTCGATGGATCTATTTCTGGATTCTCAATTCTGTTCCACTGGTCTGTGTGTCTGTTGTTGTATGAGTACCAGGCTGTTTTGACTAGTATGGCTGTGTAGTAGGTTTTGACATCTGGGAGTGTGAGACCTCCTATTTTTGTTTTTCTTCTTCAGTAGTGTTTGACTTATCTGAGGTCTCTTTCCTTTCCATATAAAGTTAATGATTGGTTTTTCCATATCCTTTAGGATGAGATTATTTGGATTGGGATTGCATTGAATGTATAGATTGCTTTGGGTAGAATTGACATTTTCACAATGTTGAATCTTCCTATCCATGAGCATGGTATGTTCTTCCATTTATGTAGATGTGTTACTGTTTCTTGAAGTAGTGTTTTGTAGTTTTGTTTGTATAGGTCTTTTGTGTTCCTGGCAAGATTTTGGGTGCCCCAAATATTCTTAAATATGTATTTTTGGAGTGTCCCCAAATATATAATATAATTCTTTTGAATTCCTTATCAGGGAGTTCCAATGCTACTTCTCCCTCAGGGATGTTTTCTGGGTTTGTATCCTGGTCCCTTGTTTCTCCTACTTTATCTTGCTTTTTTATGTGGACTGTGATGGTCTGTTGTCTCTGAGACATTGTGATGTTGTATTTATGTTTAATTTTTTGTTGAATGTTGGTGTGATTCACCCAAGATTTATTTTTCCTTTATTTTGTTTTAATGTATCTGTGTGGGCAGGGTACTATGCTGCTCTGTTTGCTAGTTGGTAGCACTTAGGCCCTCACCACCTGTCTCCTGGTGGGGGTGATAGAGAATGAGAGTGTGTGCACAGATCTCTGTTAGCTGTTCATAAGGAGCAGTGGATGGTGTTGGTCACCATCTATTGTTGGTCAGTTAGTACAAAAGCAAGTGGTGACCCTCACTCAGTGGGTGGGGCTGCAGGAGGTGCAGGTGTTGTTGGGTTGTGTGGGAGTGGTTGCTCTGTCCCACTCAGTTAGACAGAAAAAAAAAAATTAAAAAGAAAAAGAGAGAAAACCAAAAGCTCAAACTGCATAAACAAACAGGAGCAGTCACCAAAAAGAAGGAAGGAAATGCCATGAATGAGAAGAGAAATTTTCAAAATTGATTTTAAAAAGAGAAAGATAATGAGGAAAAGAGAGAAAAAAAGTGCAATATCTGAGGATGGAGCGATGAGAGAAAAGAGCAAGAATGAAAGAACAGCAAAGAACAAAACAGGGACAGGGATGGAAGGACCAAAAGACACAAAAAAGAAGGGAACCAGGAAAAGGGAAGAGGAAAAAAAGAACCAGGGGTGGAAAGAGTGGGGAGAGAGGAAGAAAGGAGAAACATAAAAAGAATAGTTTAAAAAGGAACAAACAAAAACAACACTGGGGCGTCACACAGCACAACACCCAGGCTGTCAGGGCACAGACCGGATGGAATTCCCGCTGGTCAAGGTGGGTGGAGGCAGGAATGGCCACACCTCTGTTCACCAGGAGGGTAGGTATAAGTGTAACAAGGGGAGTATCACATCTTTCCAGTCGTCAGCCTCCAGTGTGGTTGCCTGTGCTATCTTCAGCAAGCAGAGCCCATTCTTAGGTCCCTGTCATGGCAAGAACACCACTTGCAAATATTCAAGATGGTGGTGCCCTCAGGACAGCTGGAAGTCCACAGGTCTGTTTGTCTTCTTCTGTTTTCCTTCCTGATTGTCAGGCACTAATGCAGTCATTGGTGAGCAGAGCCAAATGTTAAGTTGCTAGTGGGAAATATTCAAGATGGTTGTGCCCTCAGGACAGCCAGTAGCCTGCCACTCACTCACTGTTTTCATTTGGGTTCTTCTGCTGGTTGGTATTTAATCAACTTCTTTATCCTTCCCTTCAAAGCTCAGGGTTCCAGGAATGTCATCTGTATTGGTTTCAATTGTTTTCTCATTGCTTTGCTGCAGAGGGTCTGTCCCGCCATCTTGCCATAATTCTCCCGGCTGTACTTCTTCCAGAATAGATTTGTTCACTCTTCTGGCAGTCCACGGTATATTCAGTATTCTTCACCAACACTGTAATTTAGATGCATCGATTCTTCTTTGGTTTTCCTTATTTATTATCCAGCTTTTGTATGTATATAAGGTGAATGAAAATACCATGGCTTGAGCCAGGCACGCTTTACTCTTCAAAGTGCTCATTAACACTTTAAAAAGATCTTTTCCAGCAGATTTGTCCAGTACAACATATTGTCTGACTTCTTGACTTCTCTTTCCATGGGTGTTGACTGTGAATCCAGGTTAAACGAAATCCCTGACAACTTAAGTTGTCTCCATTTATTGTGATATTGCTTATTGGTCCAGTTGTGAGGATTTTTATTTTCTTTATGTTGAGGTGTAGTCCGTACTGAAGGCTGTCATCTTTGATCTTCATCAGTAAGTGCTTCAAGTCATCTTCACTTTCAGCAAGCAAGATTGTGTCATCTGCATATCGCAGGTTATTAATGATTCTTCCTCCAATCCTGATGTCGCATTCTTCTTCATATAGTCCAGCTTCTCAGATTATTTGCTCAGCATAATTGAATAAATATGGTAAAAGGATACAACCCTGATGCACACCCTTCATGATTTTAAACCTTGTAGTGTCCCCTTGTTCTATTCAAACAATAGCCTCCTGGTCTATGTACAGTTTCCTCATGAGCACAGTGAAGTGTTCTGGAATTCCCAGTCTTTGCAATGTTATCCATAATTTGTTCTGATCCACACAGTGGAATGCCTTTTCATAGTCAATAAAGCACAGGTAAACATTTTTCTGGTGTTCTCTGTTTTCAGCCACAATTCATCTGACATCAGCAATTACGCCCCTTGTTCCATACCCACTTCTGAATCCAGCTTGAATTTCTGGCTATTCCCAGTCAATGTACTGCTGCAACCATTTTTTTAATTATCTTCAGCAGAGTGTTGCTTGTGTGTGCTATTAAAGACATCGCTCAATAATCTGTTGGATCAACTTTCTTCAGAATGGTCACAAATATGAACCTCTTCCAGTCAGTTGGCCAGGTAGCTGTCTCCCAAATTCTTGGCATAGACAAGGGAGCACCTCCAGCACTGCATCCATTTGTTGAAACATCTCAATGGATATTCCATCAATTCCTGGAGCCTTGTTTTTCACCAATTACTTCAGGAAGCTTAGACTTCTTCCTTCAATACCATATCTTGATCATATGCCACCTCCTGAAATGGTTGAACATCAACCAGTTCTTTTTGGTCCAGTGACTCTGTGGATTCCTTCCATCTTCTTTTGATGCTTCCTGTGTTGTTCAGTATTTTGCCCGTAGAGTCCTTCCGTGTCATAAGTCCAGGCTTGAATGTTTTCTTCAGTTCTTTCAGCTTGAGACATACTGTGTGTTCTTCCTTTTTGGTTTTCTAAGTCCAGGCCTTTGTACATTTCATTATAATACTGTACTTTGTCTTCTCAAGCTGCTCTTTTAAATCTTCTATTTAGCTCTTTTATTTCATCATTTCTTCCACTTGCTTTAGCTTCTCTATGTTCAAGTGCAGGAGGGAGCTCTGGTAGCATAGTGCCTAAGACACTTGACTGGTAACCAGAAGGCTGGCAGTTCAAGCCCACCAGCCAGTCCTTGGAAAGAAGGTTGGGTAATCTACTTCCATAGTGATACTGCCTCAGAAACCCAAGGAGGGGTCGCTGTGAGTCAGGGACAACTCAACAGCACATAACAACAACAACATCTTCAAGTGCAAGTTTCAGAGTCTCTTCTGACATCCATGTTGGTCTTTTCTTCCTTTCCTGTGTTTTTAAAGCCTTCTGATTTCTTCAGTATGATGTCTTGATGTCATTTCAAAACTAATCTGATCTTCAGCCATTAGTGTTCAATGTGTCAAATATATTCTTGATGTTGTTGTTGTTAGGTGCCATCAAGTCATTTCCGACTCATAGCAACCCTATGCACAGCAGAACGAAAAACTGCCCAATCCTGCACCAACTCCATGATCCTTACTATACATGAGCCCATTGTCGCAACCACCATGTCAATCCATCTCATCAAAGGCCTTCCCCTCTTTCATCAACCCTCCACCTTACCAAGCATGACATCTTCTCCAGGAAACGGTCCCCTCTGACAACATGACCAAAGTAGGTGAGACGAAGTCTGGCCATTCTCGCTTCCAAGGAGCATCTTGGCTGCACTTCCTCTAGGACAGATCTGTTAGTTCTTTTGGCACTCCATGGTACCTTCAGCATTCTTCGCCAGCATCACAACTCAAAAGCATCAACTTTTCTTCGGTCTTCCTTATTCATTGTCCAGCTCTCACATGCACATGAGGCAATTGGAAATATGGCCTATGTCAGGCTCACCTTAGTCCTTGCTCCTCAGCTCTTGAAAGAGTTCCTTCACAGCTGACCTGCCCAATGCTACACATCATCTAATGTTCTGACTGCTGCTTCCATTGGCATCAATTGTAGAACCAAGCAATGTGAATTCTTTGACAACCTTAATCTTTTCTCCATTTATCGTGATGCTGCTTATTGGTCCAGTTGTGAGGAATTTTGTTTTCTTTATATTGAGATGCAATCCATACTGCAGACTGTATTCTTCAACCTTCATCAGTAAGTGCCTCAAGTCATCCTCACTTTCAGCAAGCAAAGTTGTATCATCAGTGTATCTCAGGTTGTTAGTGATCCTTCCTCCAATCCTGATGCCACGTTTTTCTTCATATAGTTCAGCTTCTCGGATTATTTGCTCAGCATATAGATTGAATAAGTGTGGGGAAAGGATACAACCCTGACTCACTCCCTTCCTGATTTTAAACCATGTAGTGTCCCCTTGTTCTGTTCGAATGACAGCCTCCTGGTCAAGGTACAGGTTCCTCATGAATACAATCAAGTGTTTGAGAATTCCCATTCTTCTCTATGTTATCCATGGTTTGTCATGATTCACACAATCAAATGCCTTTGCATAGTCAATAAAGCATAAGGAAACATCTTTCTGGTATTCTTTGCCTTGATATTGAGGTTGTCAAAAATCTATCTGACAACAGCTATGATACCCCTTGTTCCACATCCTCTTCTGAATCCAGCTTGCATCTCTGGAAGTTCTCTATCAATATACTGCTGCAACTGTTTTTGAATTATTTTCAGTAAGATCTTGCTTGTGTGCAATATTAATGATATTGTTCAATAATTTCCACATTCTGTGGGATCACCTTTCTTTGGAATGGGTACAAATATGGATCTCTTCCAGTCAGTTGGCCAGGTGGCTGTCTTCCAAATCTCTTGGCATAACCGATTGAGTGCCTCCTGGGCAGCATCCATTTGTTGAAATATCTCAATGGGTATTCTGTCAATTCCCGGAGTCTTGTTCTTTGCCAATTCCTTCATTGCAGCTTTGACTTCCTCCTTCAGTACCACTGGTTCTAGATCATATGCCACCTTCTGAAATGGATGAAGATCGACCATTTTTTTTTTTTTTGGTACAGTGACTCTGTGTATTCTTTCCATCTTCTTTTGACGTTCCCTATATCATTCAATATTTTTCCCTTAGAATCTTTCAATATTGCAACTCGAGGCTTAAATTTTTTTCTCAATTCTTTTAGCTTGAGAAATGCCGAGTGTGTTCTTCCCTTTTGGTTTTCTAACTCCAGGTCTTTGCACATTTCATTATAGTAATTGGCTTTGTCCTCTCGAGCTGCTCTTTGAAATCTTCAGTTCAATTCTTTAATCTTGTCATATTCTTGATATGGTCTCTAAATTCAGGTAGGGTATACTCAAGGTTGTACTTTGGCTCTTGTGCACTTGTTTTAATGTTCTCTATCTTCAACTTGAACTTGCAAATGAGAAATTGGTCTGTTCCACAATCACACCCTGGCCTTGTTCTAACTGATAATATTGAGCTTCTCCATCACCTCTTTCCACAGATGTAGTTGATCTGATTCCTGATTCTTCTCGGTAAAGACCACATGTATGGTCAGTTTGTGTTGTTGAAAAAAGGTATTTGCAGTGACTGTGCCATTGGTCTTACGTGGTTCTACTGTGTGCTCTGGCTTGGGCTGTATCACCAAGGCCGTATTTTCCACTTGCTGATCTTTCTTGTCTGTTTTCAGCATTCGTATTCCCATTCCCAGTGTTTATCAATGCACTGTAATTGCATGCTGGTCACTCGGGCCAGGGAGGTGCGAGGGTCTGCGCCTTGGGACCCACAGAGCAGTGTTGCCACCTTTGGTTCGTTTTGCTTTAGGGACTCGTGTCCACTAGGGGTCACTTCCACCCCTTCAGGGTGACAAGTCCCACACCTTCGATTTCTAAGCCTAGCCTCATCAGAGCACATGCCAGTTGCTCATGGACACCTAATAAGGGATGGATGAGGGCAAGGAGTGAGGGCAGAGGGACAGCATGCCTCTTCTAGGACAGGCTCGACCCACCACTTTCCCTGCAGTTGAGTCAAGTCTTGTCCTCCCAAGCTCTCACTTGCAGAAGAACCCCAAGATCTCAAATGTCCCATGAGGCTGGCTTCTGCAGGGCTGCCATTCTGTGTCCTCTCCCGCAACCAACTCCCCCCATGACACCCTCACTGTAGATTGGAGCTGGTTGGGGTGCCCTGTACAGTTTCACTCCTGGAAGTCTCAGCTCTGAAATGAGGGGAGCAGACTCCCAGGACCCTTCCTACCTAAGTAGCACCCCACCTCCAGGACAGGGAGGTGGTGTTTGTGGTCTGGGTCTCCCCTGAGGGGCAAGCGTTGGCCGGCTTTCTCCAAGGCACACACAACAAGAGGCAGCAGGGAAGCTTTTCTTACCCTGGCTTTGTCTGGTGCAGCAGGCCATTCACGTGGCTAGGAGTTCAAGAGGACCTACCCTGAGAGGGGGAAGGGGAGCTTTGAATTTCTGTTTGTTGTCATGGGAGAGCTGGTGCCTGTTGGTGATGGCTGTACCACATGAGTGGCATCACTGACCGTGATCGTTGTCAGTGCACTGTACATGTGAAAACTGTAGAATTGGCAGACGTTGCATTGGCTCTGTTTTGGAAACACTAAAAGAAGGAGGACGTGCTCTGCAGGTCCCCAGATACCAGCCCTCGTGCCCATCGACCCACACCGGACTGTGGGTTCTGTTTCTCTCCGGTGTGCTCCTGGGTGGACAGTGAGGATGCAGCTCTGTCTTCTGCCTGTCAGGCCCCATTGCAAGTGCTACACCCAGTGTTCTTCTGTCACCCAGCCCGTATCTTGGCTCCCCCAGCCTCATGCTCGTGTGGTGGCCAAGCCCTGTGGAGGGGATGGCGGGCTTTCATGTTTCCCAAGCCAGTCTAGGCTGAACCGCCATGGCGTACAGTGCTTCTGGGATCAATGGCATCCCAAGTCTGGCCTCTCGGAGCAGGGAGGTGAGGTTGAGGGGATCCCAGAGGCAGCTCTGTTTCAGCGCCCCCTGGGACTGAGGCGCTCCTGTTCTGTCTGGTGTTAGAAGAAGGCCGGCTCTGAGCCTGGCTTTGGTGGGGGCAAGTTGTCTCTCTGGGGGGTGGCCAGCCAGCGGGGTCTCAGCGGCCACCACGCTGGAAGGGTTGCCCTGGAGGCATGGTCTCCGCCTTGCCACCTCTGCAGCCTGAGGAGCTGCTGTGAGGAGCCCTTGGTTTTGCAAACACCCTGCTCAGTGTTTCACACCTTCCCACTCAGGCAGCCCAGCTGCTGAGCTGTGAAGACATGCAAGTCAAGTCCGGGGGCTGTCTCTTTACCTAAACACAATGGGAGTGAGTGTACAAAACAAGTGGCGCCCCGGTGGCACAGTGGTTAAAGCGTTTGGCTGCTACCCGAAAGGTTGGCGGTTCAAACCCACCAGCTGCTCCGCAGGAGAAAGACGTGGCGGTCTGATTTGGAAAGATCGACATGGGGGTGCTGGTCTCCCCTGTCCTGTAGAGTCACTGTGAGTCTGAATCAAGTCAACAGCCCTGGGTTTGACTTTTGGGTTTCTTTTTACAAGATAAGTGATTTTTCCAAAGACAATGGAATGGGGGCTCTGAGCATTTACAGAGAGGGGAACGTCAGTGCTCCTGTGGGAGCCAGCTGGAGGTCCAGGAGCGGAGGACAGGCCGTCTGCTCCCATGTGGGGCCAGCCAGGTTCCTGGGACCCCTGCTGGCATCCCATCCCGCCTCCCCCCGCCCTCTGCCCTTCCCAGCTAGAAGCCCCAGGCCTCATGGGGGATGGAGATGCCCCCAGCTTGGATGGCCCCCTCCTCTGGGGCCCCTAGGTGCTCACTCCATCACCTGCGCAGCTCCCCTCTGGGCAGCCCCTTGACCCAGACTCTTCCCTTCTCTCCCCCTTCACAGCTGCTCCGACCTCATACTCCCTTCTTCGTCGTTGCACTCAACCGACCTCCCCCACTACAACCACCGGTGCCGGGTACACCTCCGTCCTGTCTCCAGCTGCAGCCCAGAGCTTCTGCTCCCAGCTTCCCAGGCAGAGTCCTGCCCCTACAACTTCCTTCCTCTGCCTTCTGGCTGCCCCCCAAAATTAATCTTGGCTGCAGTTCAGGAGCTCTGGTAGTGTAGTGCCTAAAGGCACTGGACTGCTAACCAGAAGGCTGGCGGTTCAAACCCACCAGCCACTCCTCAGAAGGAAGATGGGGCAATCTACTTCCGTAGTGATACTGCCTTGGAAACCCAAGGAGGGGTCCATATGAGTTGGGTCTGACTAGACAGCACGTAACAACAAGAACAACAACAGTTGAGGAGCCCTGATGGTGCAGTGGTGAAAACACTCAGCTGCTAACAGATCAGTGGTTGGAATGCACCAGTCTCTGCACAGGACGGAGATGTGACTGTGTTGACGTAAAGACTCACAGCCCTGGAATGCCCACGGAGCCGTTCTGCTTCACAGGGTGCTGTGAGTTGGACTCAAGTGGATGGCAGTGGCTGGGTGCTGTTAAGCATGTTCTCTGCGAGGGAGAAGGAAGCAGCGTCCGAGTCGGTTGTGACCCACACCCCCGTGTGACAGCAGAACTGCCCACAACCTTCTGAGGTTGTCATCTTTGCAGGGCCAGCTCACCAGGCCCTTCTCCTGGGCAGTTGCTGGGTGGGCACCCGGGACACTGCAGTCACCAGGGTGGACCTGGACCTGCCGCTGGCAGCTGAGCACCTGAGGGGGCAGTGAACAAGAACCAGTCCCCCGCAAGTATGAGCTGACAGAGCTGCAGAGTGGCTGCGACCCCTCAGGAGGTGACAGTCCGTGTGGGGAGGACCCCGGGGGAGGGCACAGGAGCAGCGGCCCAGCACGGGAAGAGGCCCCCCAGGTCTGAGGTCAGCGTGGGCCGGCGTGGCCAAGCGCAGCGAGCCCCGAGCCCAGGTGCGGCTTGGGTGTACTCTGAGCACGGTGGGAGCTGATGGAGGATGAGCAGGGAGGTGATCCGATTTCCTTCACGTCCAGATGCATCTGCCAAGTGGAGCTGGCTCCGAGCTCCTGCCCAGGGCAGCTCTGGCCTGGCTGGTTGGGGCCCTGGCCGGCCAGCCGCCTCACCCCTTCCCCCAGAATCCAGCCTGGGGCTCAGAAGGCTGGGCCTGTGGGGAGGCCTTAGGCCAGACTCCACAGCCCCCCGCCACCCCCACCCGGCACCCAGAGGTAGTTTTTCCTTCTCCTGGGCTTCTAAGAGGTGTGGTGTTTTAAATGTTTTGACATTTAAAATCTGTGTTGGATACATTCACTCTGTTTAAATTCCACCGTCTGCAGTGACTCACGGGAAATGGTTTTGTCTCCTGAGGCAGGGCCTGGTGGCCCTGGGACCTCAAGACCTTCCTGGGAGTGAGGAGGGATTCTTGGCCTGGCCCGGCCACTCCGGCACTCTGTCCTGCTTCAGGCAGACCCCAGACACAGAAAGTAGGCAGGAGGGGCAGAAGGCGGGCCAGGCCCCCAGACCCTGAGCCGCACAGAGGCCAGACAGCACTGCGCCCCAGGTCGGGCTGGAGGGAACCCCAAAGGGTCGGAACAGCCCCTCTCCATGAGTTTGTCCCCAGGTCAGTTTAACCCACTAAACCCACTGCCATGGAGTCGATTCTGACTCACAGCACCCCTAGAGGACACAGAGGAACTGCCCACAGGGTCTCCAAGGCTGTCAGTCTTCACAGAAGCAAAGCCCAAACCACACTCACTGCCCTGGAGTCGATTCCGACCCATAGTGCCCCTAGAGGACAGAGTGGAATCCCCCAGACGGTTTCCAGGGCTGTTAATGATTATGGAAGCAGACTGCGCCATGTGTCTCCTACTGAGGGGCCAGTGGATTCAAAGTGCTGCCCTTCCGGTTAGCAGCCAGATGCCTTAACCACTGTGCCACCCGAGTTCTTTCATGTCTATTTAGTGAAGTTTTAATGGGCCCTGGAGGTGAGCACAGGCTACTGCCTCCCCAAAGGCCACCAAGTCCTCCTGAGCCAAGCCTGCGGCCAGTGCCCAAGAGCAGGCAGGCATGCTTAGACAGACAGATGGACACCAGAGAGTGAACCCACCAACCCTCCCAGCTCCAGAAACCTCTGGCCACAGAACCCTGTGGCACTGGTCAGTGGCTGGCCTGGGTCACTGTGGCCACTGCCTACAGTCCAAGGAGTCCCCGCCTTGCCATGGTGTGAGCCATGAAGGACTTGGCCCTCGTGTGAATGAGGGCTGGGTGTCTGTGCCCTGCACCTGAACGTGGGCTCGGACAGGTTACGGGGGGGGGGGGGCTGTCTCTCTGTCCCTCAGTTTCCCTATCTGTCAAAGGAGAGCACTAGCATGGCTGGTTCAGGGGTGGCTGCAGATGGAGGTATGGAGAGACACAGGGCCCAGCGTGTGGCGCTGCTGTGTGTCTGCTGGGCTGGCACTGGGTCGTGACCGTCACCCAAAGGACCCCCAGCTCTACTTGTGGCCCGGAGCAGACCTGGGGTGCAGAGATATCGGGGCGATAGCCTGAGGCCTAGCCCAGGGAGCCCCAAGGGCAAGTCCCCTGGAAGTTCCGTCACTGCTGTGATAACCTCACCCATGGGACCCCAGCTCTGCTAGCAGCCCAGGGCAGACATGGGGTGTGGAGATGTCAGGGCAACAGGGAGCACCAAGTGCAGGTCCCCCAGAAGAGCCTACTAATTAAAAGCGCTGCCGCCAGCGAGCTGGCACGGACAGCTTCCCCAAACAACCAAAAGCCTCTTTGTCTCTGAGATTCCAAATGAGCCTCCAAAGCAGCTTGGCAGCCGCGGAGACAGCAGCCTCCCTGATCTCCGGATTGCACACTGTAAGTGCGGAGAAGCCGGGATGTCAAAACATTGTAGGAAAGACAAGGTGTTTAGGAGAGGTGCTCCAGGTTGTGAGTCCCTTGGCTATTACCACTGCCTGGGCTGGAGGCCGGCTCTCCCTCCGCCCAGGGCTCAATGCTTCTCCCTGCTGGAGACAGCCACCCATTGCTCACCCCTCTAGTGAGAAGGCCTCGCTCCTGTCCCCAACAAGGCCTCAGCTGCCCTGGTTAAGTGGGTGCCTGCAAAGGCGATTCTCAGACTGGTGCATTCGAGAAGCTGGGCTTAGACTCAAACAGGCCAGGGAGCAAGGCCAGGTCCAGCCACTGACTAGCCGAGTGACTTTGTGCAAGACCCTCAGGCTCCCTGAGACTCAGTTTCCCTGAAGCAGGTGAGCGTCATGGTTGGCGAGGGGGCAGCCCCAGGTGCTGATAAGAGGCCCCACTTCTCTGTGCCCAGAGAGCCAGTTGGGGTGGAGCAGGACGCAGGCTCTGCCTTTAGGGTTGACAGTTGAACCCCGGGCATGCGGGACGAAAGGTCCTGGGCTCAGCTGTCCCGTTTGAGAGTGGAAGGGGGCAGCATCGTGGGTGTGCTGAGCCCTCCCCGTGGCCAGGACACCTCCTCGTTTGGGTTCCACCCTATGCTCCACACCATATGCAGGGAGGCCCTGTGCAGCTCCCCAAGGTGGCACAAGTCTGGCAACTTCTGGCCAGGGGTGGGGCAGGTGGAGCTTGTCTTTTGGGGACAGCAGCAGGCAGTCTGGGTCGAAAGAACCTGCAGGCTCACATTGACCGAGCACCCCACACTCAGACCCTGAGCCTCGGCCAGCATGCCAGGTGCCCAGGACCGATCGGGAGAGCAACCTCTCTCTTGTAAGAGCCCAGACTGGCACAGCAGGAGATCTGACAGCCACCCTTCCTCCTGCAGGTCAACACCTTCGTCTCCTTCGTGTTCCCCATGGTGGTCATCTCGATCCTGAACACCATCATCGCCAACAAGCTGACTGTCATGGTGCGCCAGGCGGCTGAGCAGGGCCAGGTCTGCACCGTCGGGGGCCAGCAAACCACATTCAGCATGTCCATCGAGCCTGGCAGGGTACAGGCCCTGAGGCACGGTGCCCGGGTCCTACGTACGTAACTTCTGGGCCCTTTTGGGGGTGAGCAGCAACCCAGGGTCACCAAGGCAGAACTGCAAAGACAGGGGTAAATCATATCAAAGCCACGTCAAGGCTACTATGTTCTCTTCAGCTCCACCCATCCACC
>NW_006922056.1:1419967-1420793 GCF_000298275.1 Orycteropus afer afer | reverse complement strand
CCATCCATCCATCCACCCACCCACCCCTTCACCCATCCATCAATCCATCCATTCACCTATTCATACATACATCCATCACTGATTCACCCATCCATCCATCTATCCACCCCTCTCCCCACCCATCCATCCACCCACCCACCCACTCATCCACCTATCCACTCACCCACCCTTCCACTCATCCACCAGTCCATCCATTCACCTATCCATACATACATACATCACTGATTCGCCCATCCATCCTTCTACCCACTCAACCATCCATCCACCCATCAATCATCTGTGCATCCATCCATACAACCAATCCACCCATCCATCAAGCCATCCATTCACCTATCCATCCATACATATATCACTAACTCACCCATCTATCCATCTACCCTGCCTTCCATCCATCCTGCCTTCCATCCATCCGCCCACCCATCCATCCTCCATGCATTCATACATCCACCCACCCATCCATCAGTCCATCCATTCACCTATCCATCTACCCATACATCACTAATTCACCTATCCATCCATCCACCCACTCAACCATCTATCCCCCCATTCACTATCTACCCATCTATCATCCATGCATCCATCCATCCACCCACTGGTCCATCAGTCTGTCCATTCACCCATCCATCCATCCACACATTCAACCATCCATCCACCCATCCACCCATCCACCCACCCATCCATCATCTATGTATCTACCCACTCATCCATCCACCTACCCATCCACCCATCAATCCATCCATTCACCCATATATCACTAATTCACCCATCCATCCATCCACTCACTCAACCATCTATCCCCTCATCCACTATCCACCCATCCATCATC
>NW_006922056.1:1416991-1417877 GCF_000298275.1 Orycteropus afer afer | reverse complement strand
ACAGCACCAAGACACTTGGCACTATCCGCAGAGGAAGAGGGCGTGTGGATGAAGACAGGGAGACCAGGTCCTTGTGGAGTCACACAGGACAACTCATGTGACTACATGTGGACAGTGCTGTCCACCAGGGAAGCTCATGAGAGATGCAGGGTTCCTACTGTGACCCCGTCTGCCGCACGGGCAGGGATTCAGCACAAACCACATGGAATGGCCACAGTCTAGGCACAGGGAGCCCCCCATGAGTTAGGGAGTGTCGGCAGGGAGCTCCAGAGTGGCAGTCAGGGCTGCTGCAGGCAGGGGGAGGGAGGCCAGGCTGCGCAGCGGCTTTGCTGGGCCAACAGGTGCCACATGGATGCAGGCAGAGCACCCATCCCCCTCGCACGGGGAGCAGAGCCTGGGGGCTACTAGGAGACACCCCCACCTCGAAAACAATGAGCAGCGCGCCAGGTCGGCCCCCCGTGCCCTCTGTGCGCAAGGCTCGGGGCGGCCCCGTCTGAGCCCCTCCTCCCACAGGTTCCTGTACGACTTCTACCACTATTTCTACATGTTGACCAACGCGCTGTTCTACGTCAGCTCCACCATCAACCCCATCCTGTACAACCTGGTCTCCGCCAACTTCCGCCACGTCTTCCTGTCCACGCTGGCCTGCGTCTGCCCCCTGTGCTGGCGCAGGAGGAAGAGGCCCACGCTCTCGAGAAAAAACAACAGCGTGTCCAGCAATCACACCTTCTCCAGCAACGTCACCCGGGAGACCCTCTACTAGAGCCCTGGGGTGGGTGCGGGACGAGGGAGAGGTGAGGGCAGGGCCCCCAAGGCGGGCACGGTCAGTGGAGACCTGGCAGTCAGGGCCCTGAGTCCCCAGGCCCCACTGTGTTCAGGCTCCCCC
>NW_006922056.1:1411108-1416620 GCF_000298275.1 Orycteropus afer afer | reverse complement strand
TGAAAGCATTCTTGCTTACCTTCCCCCATCTCCTCTCCCCCCCACCTCCTTCCCCTCCCCCACATTCCCCTCCCTTGTCTTGTGTTTAAAGCTGGCAGAGTGTGTCCTCCTGCAGGCTCCAAAGGGCTTTTAATAAGGAAAGATTAGTCTGGAGATGGTCTCTCTGTTCGCAGACTAGTGGCCATTTAGGGAAGGGGATGGAGGGAGGTGACGGCTGTGGGCAGCAGTGCCTCTGAGCTGGCCCAGGAGGACGGTGTGACCCAGAATTGTGCTGCGGAGAGCCCACTGGGTGGCACCACTGCTGCCCAGCCTGGCCGTGCCAGCAGGCCCGGACCAGGAGAGGGCGCTGCCAGCATCACCAGGCCAGCCCGCGGGCAGCCTGGCTTCGGCCCTGACATCCAGGCCAGTCCGTTCCATCACTGCTCGCCCCCACAGGGGTGATCGGAGGACAGGGCTGCTGGCCTGGGCATGGTGTCCCTCACTCCTGGGTGGCCAGGCCCTCCCTCCCTGCTGCCCCCACCCAGTGTCCAGGCTCTCAGGGGAGCTGTCCCCTTGCCCTTCCTCCTCCTCCTCCTCACCTGCCACTGGGGGTGGGGAGGGGCTCCCTTGCTCTCCTGAACTGAGGTCCGTGGCGGGTGCCCTGGGGGCAGCTGCCAGAGAGGAGGGAACCCGGGGTCCCTGCCCTGGCGGACTGGCGGCCCTCACTGCCTCAGTGCAGCAGCCTCGGGGTGTCCAGTCTCCTCTGGGGACTCCAGGAGCTGGGCTCCACCCAGGACAGGAGTCCGGCTCGATGCCTACTGTTGGCCCAGGGGAAGGCAGGTGACAGAATGAGCACTCTGCACCACCAGGGCCTGAAGCCAGTGTGGCAGCCGGGCCCAGAAACAAAACTCAGGCGCTTTGTGAGTAGCAGGCACTTTGCTTGGGGAGCTGTCTGCCCTTATCCCCCGCCTGGGCTCAGCCCAGGTGGGGTCCTAGTGCCAGCTCTGCCTGTGTGTGCCTCTCGGACTGTTTCTCGTCGGTGAATCGAGGAGGAGCCCCTACTGCATCTGCACTTGCTTCTGGCTGGCCCCTCTGCTTTGCACTGTGTTGAGGGAGCCACACTGTTTCTCCGCTGGCTGCCCAAACTTCAGCCACCAAAACCGGGCCCGGGGAGACTGCCCACTGGCCGAGCTTCCTGCCCAGTGGCAGTCCCCGAGGAGGCTCCGGCTGGGCAGGCCTTTCACGGCCCCCTGGCCATGGGCCCCAGGGAGACGTGACCGGCCAGAGGAGAGTCTTCCCCGATCGAGAGCCCCCTACTCAGGGTCTGCTCTGGGTGGGAGGCTTCCCAGACCCAGCAGATCCAGGGGCTATCACAAGCCCCATCCCACCAGGCATGGGCATCAAAGCTGGACATCAAAGCTGGCATTGGCGCTCTCCTAGGTGCCAGGTTCCCACACAAAGACTTGGACTTGGCCAGCCAGTCGGCCTCAGACCCCCCCGACTCCTCCCCCATGTTTCCTGGCCTTCGGCCTCAGTCTCTACATCTGGTCGTCCTGCCTCTTGGCCTCTCCCAGGCTAGGGGGTGCTGTCCTCGAGGAGCTGACACGGGGGGAGGCATCCTGAGGTGGGAGCAGGTCAGAGGCAGGTGAGGGGGGGCAGGGTTGCAGGAGGAGGCCCTGCAGCTGTAGCTGGGGGCGGGGCGGGTCTTCTCTGTCGTATCTGTTGTGGCTCTCCATTAATGTAGGAGAGATCACACCCACATGCCACAGGTATGCCCCTGCCTACATACCCACACCCACACATGCCCCTGCACATCCATGCTTACATGAACCAACACCTGCACGCCATGGACACACCCCTCGGGCACAAACCTGCTTACACGCACCCACACCCTCACTCCATGGGCACACCCCTCGGGCACAAACCTGCTTACACACACCCACACCTTCACACTCTGGGCACACCCCCCAGCACATCTGTGCTTACATGCACCCACACATGCACACCATGGGCACATGCCTGACTACACACCCACGCCTGCATGCCACTCATGTGCACCTGTTTCCACTCTGGCACGCCATGGGTGCACACCTGCTTTGTGACACCCTGTCTGAGTTACCGACACTGTTGCACAGAAACACAGTACAGCGATGGCTTCCAGGAGCAGGAGCTGTCTCACACTCAGAGTCTGGGCGGCGGCGGCTCAGGGCACCCTGGTCAATGTACCTTCCCGGGGTGTCAGTCTCCCCTGTGTGTCTCTGTGCATCTTCTTGCTCTTTTTAGGTGATGACACTCACATGGGCTTAGGGCTACCCCCAGTTCATCAGGTGTGAAGTCCACACAACCGCAGAAAGTCCTGGTTTCCAAACGGGGTCCTGGAGACTGGGCCAGCACATCCAGCGGGCTTTGTTAGGGACACCGTTCAACCCATCACACACCTTGACTGTCTGTCAGCTCTGGTCTGAGCCATGTCTTGCCTCTAGAGTCCAGCGCCATGTCCTGTGTCCCATCACAGGTCCAGAGCCCATGTGACCACTCCCCACTGACCAGAGAAGTTGCTCACCACCACCCCCACAGCCCACCTGCAAACCATTTGTGTCACCAATAAAGGACACATGTAGACCCTGTGAGTAGGACTCTTATGTTGAAGTGGCCATGCCCCTGCACACACTCACTCACTCACTCATTCAACAGGCACTGATGCAGCAGCCGGCGCCCCAATAGGCCTGTTACCAAACATGCCTGGGCTTTGGCAGGTCTCCACAAGGCCTGGGTCTTAGGCCAAAGCAGGAGGTGCTGCCCCTCGACCGGGCTCAGGGACATCGATGGGTGAGGCTGAGGAAACCAGGGACCAGGCACCATCAGAGAGTCAACAATGGGCCAAGGGGCACCAGGTGGCTGCAGGCGGAGTGTGCATCTGCTCGTCCGCCCTCGCACAAGAAGGCAGGCCCTGTCCGTAACGTGGAAATACCAATTCAAACAGTTGGTGAGCTTCAGCTCTGCCTCAAGCCTGAGTGTCAGCAGGCTGGGCTCAGCTACTCTGTCCTCTGGCCCTGGGGCCTAGAGTCGACTCAGGTGGTTTCCAGATCCCCAGCTCATGGTCCGAGCCTCCTGTCCCCAGCTGGCAAAGCAGCCCAGCTGGGTACCACCTCTGAGGGGAGGGGGACCTGGCACAGCACAGGAGACACAGAGAGGACACTGGGATGGCGTGCGCACTGGTACGGCGTAGGGGACACGGGACGCGGGGATGGTGTGGGAGCAGTCAGGGCAGCACTGCCGTGCTATTTATCCATGTGATTATTACCCGACCCCTCACCCGTGACTTCTGACACTGGGCCCTCAACATCCTTTGACACTTGGCAAACCTTCCCTGAGCCCCTCCCTCCCTCGATAAGCCCAACTTCCACGTCTGTGTCATGCCTTTGGACCCTAAGTGAGTGCAAGTGTCCCTCCAAGAGAGAGTGGGGCGAGGTGGACATGCGGCCCCAGCCCTTACCACACCTCCCCCCAGCCCCCCCAGGAAGGTAAGCCCTGCCTCCTGCTGCAGATTTGCTGAGCTGGGGGTGGGCGGGAGGCTTGGTTCACCGCTGGGACAGAGGGAGGCCACCAGCCACCTCTAGCTCCATTCTGTTGCTAGGCAACAGGGACGTGTTGAGCGAGGATTCTATACATTTCTGAATATGTCTGAAGAAAAACTCCCGCCGGGAGCCTGAGTTTACTGCACAGGAAAGCCTCCCCTCCCCTCCCCTCCTCACACCACCTCCCCACACCCACTGCAATTATGATTTGAATTCCAGTTTTGATCAGAACACCATGGAAACCATGTCCAGGATGAATTTATGGAAGGAACAAGGGAGCGAGAAGGCCATGAAGGGATGCAGGGCCAGGAGGCGGAGGAGAGGGAGAGCGGGAGGAGAGTGGAAGGGTCGGAGCCCAGTTCTCATGCAGCACGCCGATGGGGAGGCTTCATTAGAGGGCCTCGCTCCTGCATATACACATGTGCACACACATGAATGTGTACACATACATGCATGTGCACTCGTGCGTATGCACACATGCATGATCAGCATACCTGGGGGCTTCATTAGAGGGCCCCATCCCCAAATACACATACATGCACACACGTGCACACATGAACGTGTATACACATACACACGTGCCCTTACATGCACACACCATGTATCCACACACACTCACGTGAGCAGATGCACACGTGCGTGTCTCCACACCCTTATACACAAGTGCACACACAATGAATGCACTTGCACTGGTGCACATACACATGCACACACATGTTCACTGTACAGACAGTTGCAGGACACCAGGGAGCTCCGGAAACCTGGCTCTCACCTTCCCAGCACCTGGCCCTCTCTGGTCCCTCCTCCTCTCCCTCTTGGTGCCCAGACGAGAGAAAGGTGAGGCCTCCCGCTGCTCCCAGGGCCTCAAGCACACTCCCTCCTGCCCAGGTTCGTCTCCAGACTGACCGAGCAGGAGGTAGTCTCCAGCTGGGCCGCTCAGGGCAGAAAGGCTCCCAGAGCACCCTTGGCGCCTCCCCTGGGTTGAAGCTGTCAGCCGGCAAGGAGGCTGCAGCAAGAGATGGCCAGGGATTCTCTCCCCATGCTGCCCAAGGAGGTCGGGCTCCACTGTCTCCTTGCCCAGGATGCCCCGGCACAGTGCCCAGACCACAGGACCCCCTTTCTCCATAGTCCTGCCTCTGCCTTGAGAGCAGCAGTGGGGGCAACAGCAGGGGCCACAGTGCAGCCGCTGACGTGACCTCTCGGCCCCAGGAGAGGGCTGGGCCTGGACTCGAGCAGCCTGCACGTCCCGGCCCTCAACCCTCCTCCAGGGAGGGAGGTCGTATGTAAATCCCAGTGTCCTCGCCCCCCAAAGGGTCACTGGAGGCTCAGGGGATCCCAGGACTGACCACGGCCCCACCAGGGATGCCAGTTAGGCCCCGTCATCAGTCTTCTCCTCCCCGCCCTGCTGCCCCCCGCACCCTCCTCACGGGGGCACATCCTGAGTATGTGTCTGGGATGTGAGGGTGGCCTGGCTTCAACGTGTCACCCCACTGACGGCCAGGGTTGATTGGGCTGATGTGGCTGGCGAGGCAGGTGGCCCCTTCCTCCCTCACTACCCCACGTGCATCCTTCCCAAAGCTGCACGCTCGGTGGAAGAGGATGACCTTCCCCAATAGAGGAGGACGTCCACCGGTCAAGGGCACGTGAGTGGCTGCACCCCCCAGCTAGAACCCCCCAAACAAGCCCCCAAGGTCCGAGTCAATGGCCCTGCCTCTGGGGAAAAGCAGACTAAAGCACCAGGCTACAGGACTGGGCAGGGGTGTGCAAGAGGGCAAGCCCAGACATGAGCACCCCAACATAGACTCTTCCCCATCAGAGGCCCACAGTAAATATGAGGGGATGAATGGATAGATGGGTGGAGAGGTGTACAAGTGGGTGGGTGTGTGGATGGATGGGTGGGTGTGTGGGTGGATAGGTGGGTGTGTAGACAGGTGTGTGGATGGATGGGTGGGTGG
>NW_006922056.1:1407700-1410375 GCF_000298275.1 Orycteropus afer afer | reverse complement strand
GGTGTGTGGATGGATGTGTGGGTGGGTGTGTGGGTGGATAGATGGGTGTGTAGACAGGTGGGTGGGTGGGAGTGTGGGTGGATAGATGGGCGTGTAGACAGGTGTGTGGGAGGAGGAGAGGGGAGGACACAGAGGAGAAGAGGAAAGGATAACTCTGGGAAGGAGGGACACCTACGCTGAGATCTACAGAAGGAGCCAAGAGGAGGGCTGGGTAGGAGGAATGTTCTAGACGGAAGGGCTCTGCCTACCCATCATTCAGGACCCACCTGCCTGACGGTGCAGTGACTTCTGCCTGCACAGGAAAAAGGGACAGGCTGGAAAGACCCAGGGGGTCACTTGCACACAGACTCAACTCAGAAACGAAAGGGCCCCACGCTCTTGTCCGCATTCTACAAATGGGGAAGCAGGTCTGGAAGCAGTGCCCCTTCCTGGGCTGTGGTCATGCCAAGTGGAGACCCCAGTGAGCAGGGCTGTGATGCAGGGCCAGGTCTTCAGGGAAGAGTCCCCAGATGCCACCTGCCAGGCCAGGCCAGGGGACATCGCCTGGGAACTGACATGGGCAGGGTGGGGATAACTGTGAGCTATGTGTTCTATGCTGACCCCCAGGATCCCCCAGCGGGGACCCCCAAACAAATGACTCATAGGAGAACCGTGCCTCAGGCTGCTCCTCGGAAGCAGCCCCTCGGGGTGGGATTCTAGACTTGGGTAGTGAGTGGGGTCCAGGCCAGGCAATAAGGAAACGCAGCCACGAGGCGCATGCCCACCGAGTTGGGGGCCTTCTGGCTTCCGTTGCTCGCCTCCTGAATCCGCCTGCTGTTAACGGCCCTTCTCATCCAACGTCCTCGCTTTCTGTATTTTGCCCTGACAGCTGGTTGTAATCCAAGGGACAGCGGTCACACAGGGGTTACTCCATCGTGGTTGGAACCGTGAGTCCACAACGGGCTTTACACGCTTCCCACTTCTTAGAAATAGTTCCACATCAGCCCAGTGAAGCTGCGTCCCACCCATGACCGCAGGCACCCTCCTGAAGGGACACAGGAGACTGCTGCTTTTCCCAGAAGGCACAACAAAGGACCTGGACGTCTGTCACCTGGCTCTCTGTGAAAGCCAAGCAGAGCTGGGGTTCTAGGGTCTCCAGGTTTGTGGGTGTGTAGTTGTCTCAGCCAGAGACACATCCCTACCAGTTGGGGAGGCTGACAGCAGAAGTCTTTAGGGACATCATCTGTTTGTCACATCAGACCCAGGAGCTCAGAGGAAGATGTCAGCCTTGCCCAACCCTTTTCGGATGACCCGCTTCCCACCCTCTGTGGAGGCTGAGTGCGTGATGCTGTGGCCCGTGCTCACCGTCAGGGCCAGGGAGAGGTGCTGGCCAGGGCCTGGTCCCCGGGAGCCTTTGTTGGCCGCTGGCAGCTGCTGACCATTCTCTAATGTGGGCTGTGCTACCTCACACCCAGGCTGCGGTCCAAGGCAGGGAAGCTGCAGGGAGCTCCCAGGAAGGTGCAGCTCTGGGAGGAAAGAGACAGGGTCCCCAGGGATTACGGGCTGAACTGTGTCCCCCCAAAATACAGGCTGAACTCCTTACCTCCACACTTGCAGGTGGAAGTGGGGCTCCATTTGTTATGTTAACAAGGCCGCCCAGCCTAGTGTGTCCTGGCCCCAGTCACTTCAGCTGTAAAGAGAGCAGACTTAGACAGAGACAGACAGACCAGGAAAGACAGTTGCCTGGCCCAGATCACCAACCACGGAGCACGCAGGCTGCCGACGGGCGTGGAGTGACATAGCCCACGGCCTGCTTGGAAGTCTAGCCTCCAGACTGTGGGAAAATGAGTCTCTGCTCTTTTAAGCTGCCCCCTCGGGGCATGTCTCTTACAGCAGGAGATGGTGGTGGCAACACTGAGCCCACCCAGTGCAGCAGCCCCCAGCCTCTCGCAGGGCTTCCAGCTGGGTGACGTGGACGCAGTTCTTCATACGAGGCTTCTGCCAAGTGGCCTGCACAGTTACCGCCCCCACACCTGCCCGTCCCCACACCTAGCTATCCCCACACTTGCCTGACCCTGCTCCTGCCCAGCCCCGTACCTGCCCGCCCCCACACCTGCCCGTCCCCACACCTGCCCACCGACCTACTTCATCTTCAAGGAATGTGAGACTAGCCTCCATCCAAAAGGTGTCAGACCCAGGGCTCCAGCTGGGGAAGTGGAGCCTGGGGCTATCACTGGGACTACAGATGTGGCCCTGGACCTGGTGCCCCCCTAGTGCCCCCTGGCCTGCCCAGCTCACTGTGTGCCAAGTAACTTCCAAACGGAAGAGCCCCGACCCTGCCGGAGCCCAGGGAGACACTCTGCCAGATGCCAGCTATCACCAGCAGCTGCATGTGGACACACCTGTCCCAGGAACAGCCGGACACACACAGCGGGCCAGCAACGCCGTCCCCAGAGGCACGTCCGCCACCCACTCCTCTGTGCACACTTTCCCAAAGGCCTTCGTAGGCCCAGAGCTGCAATCACTTCTCACAACCGTTGTCAGTTGCCAGTGACCCACAGCGCCCCTAGAGGACAGAGTGGAACTGCCCCACAGGGGCTCCAAGGCTGTCAGTCTTCACAGAAGCAAAGCCCAAACCACACCCACTGCCCTGGAGTCCATTCTGACTCACAGCGCCCCTAGAGGACAGAGTGGAA
>NW_006922056.1:1404388-1407340 GCF_000298275.1 Orycteropus afer afer | reverse complement strand
CAAACCACACCCACTGCCTGGAGTCCATTCTGACCCACAGCGCCCCTAGAGGACAGAGTGGAACTGCCCACAGGGTCTCCAAGGCTGTCAATCTTCATGGAGCAAAGCCCAAACCACACCCACTGCCTGGAGTCCATTCCGACCCACAGCGCCCCTAGAGGACAGAGTGGAACTGCCCCAGTGGGTCTCCAAGGCTCAGACTTCATGGAAGCAAAGCCCAAACCACACCCACTGCCCTGGAGTCCATTCCGAACCACAGCGCCCCTAGAGGTCAGAGTGGAACTGCCCCAGTGGGTCTCCAAGGCTCAGACTTCATGGAAGCAAAGCCCAAACCACACCCACTGCCTGGAGTCCATTCCGACCCACAGCGCCCCTAGAGGTCAGAGTGGAACTGCCCCAGTGGGTCTCCAAGGCTCAGACTTCATGGAAGCTGGCTGCTGCGTCTGTCTCCCATGGAGCAGTGGGTGGCTTTGAACCGCCAACTTTTCGGTTAGTAGCCAAGCACAGAATCGCTGTCACCAGGGCTCCCTGGTTTGGGGGATAACAGATACATTTCAGTGAGCAGGCAAATCCGTACATGCCGGGTCTTTAAGTAATGAAGGTGGGCTGCATCAACTCCCTCCGTCGGGCCTCGGGACCCTGACAGCTGAGTAGGAGACGTGGGGATGCCCCCGTGTGCCCAGTGCTGAGTCCCGCTCATACTGCCTCCTCTGACTTCCAGTGTGAGCTGCTATGTGTCTGCCTGTGAGGGGGGAGGACATGCAGTGTGCCCGCCTCTGATGGGACATGGCATGGCATGTGTCCGCCTCTTAGGAGGCGAGGCATACCGTGTGTCTGGCTCTGAGGGTGCAGGACATGCTGTTCCCCAAGATACCAGTGCACTGCTGGGAGAGTGGGGCCAGATGGTGGCCTTCCTGCTGCCAAGCATGTATGCACTGCCTCCACGCACCCCCCCACCTCCATGAACACACACCACGTCTCCACATACACACACACACATCTCCACACACATTGCAGTGCACCCCACCTCCATGCACACCCCGCACCTCCATGAACACACACATCTACACACACACCACGTCTCTACACACGTCTACACACACACAATCTCCACACATACCACAGTGCACCCCATCTCCACGCACACACCCCCACCTCCATGAACACACACCACATCTCCACACACAAACACCACATCTCCACACACATTGCAGTGCACCCCACCTCCATGCACACCCCCCACCTCCATGAACACACACCACGTCTACACACATACACACACCATGTCTCTACACACATTGCAGTGCACCCCACCTCCATGCACACCCCCCACCTCCATGAACACACACCACGTCTACACACACACACACATCTCCACACACATTGCAGTGCACCCCACCTCCACGCACACACCCCCACCTCCATGAACACACGCCACGTCTCCACACACACACACACACACATCTCCACACACATTGCAGTGTACCCCACCTCCACGCACACACCCCCACCTCCATGAACACACACCACATCTCCACACACAAACACCACATTTACACATACACCACAGTACACCCCACCTCCACGCACACACTCCCACCTCCATGAACACGCATCAAGTCTCCACACACACACACCACGTCTACACACACACACATCTCCACACACACACTGCAGTGCACCCCACCTCCACGCACACCCCCCCACCTCCATGAACACACACATCTCCATGCATACACGCCACATCTCCACACACCGCAGTGCATCCCACCTCCATGTGCACGTCCCCACCTCCATGAACACACACCACATCTCCACACACACACGTCTCCACACACACACACACATCTCCACACACACCACAGTACACCTTACCTCCACGCACATGTCCTCACCTCCATGAACACAGACATCTCCACACACACACACACACCCCTCCACAAACATCCATGCCACATCTCCACACATACACCATGGTACTGCCTACTTCCACGTGCACAAATGCCCCACCTCCACACACATGCCCTCAGCTCCATACATATACACACATACCACATCTGCACACACACAATATACCCTACCTCATACACACTGGTACAGCCTGCCTCCACACACACATCGCAGTGGACACCCCATCTCCATGCAAACGCCACAGTACACCCCACCTCCACATGCATGCACACCACACTTGCACACACACATCTCCACACACATGCATGCTGTACCACATGCCTCAGTGCAGAACCAGCCTCAGCCAAGTGCCCTGCTGCCTCACCTGGGAGAAGAAGGTGTGGGCACTGAAGCATTGGGGTGACTGCATTCCCATCCAAGCGGAAGCTCAGCCCGCTGTGCATAATTCCAGGAGCAGTGAGACAGCCAGGCTGCTGGCTGCCTGCAAACACAGGCTGAACTTGAGGTGTGTGAAAGCAAACAGCCTGTGGGTGATTTTAAAAGACTTCCATTAATGTCCTGCCAGGAAGCCTTAAAGAGCCTCTCAATCTGCCACCAACGTGCGCACCGGCCCAGGTTCACTCTGAATCGTGTCTTTGCATTAAAATAATAATAATAAAGTAATTTAAAAATGTGTCATTATTTTAAATACAGAATTTTCCCTGGGTGATGTAAACATGTGTGCAACATTGCTGCTGCCAGAGGCCGGTGGGTCGATCCTGGCTCCTGCGACCCCACGTCAGAGCAGGGCTGCCCCGGGGCTTTTCCGGGCCGTCATCTTCACAGGTGTGACCTCAGGAGGAGCCTCTCAGTGACAGCCGCGTGCTCAACCATTGGGCCACCAGGGCTGCTTGGTACCTCATTAAAAAGGCAGAAGTTGATAGAAGTCAGTGCTGTTCCCGCTGCCTCCCGAAGCCTCCTCCTCCAGCAGCCCCACCGCCTCCCATGCCAGGGGCTATGTCTTCTCGGGGATCAGCTGGGAGGCCAGGAAATGCGTGACTG
>NW_006922056.1:1401953-1403643 GCF_000298275.1 Orycteropus afer afer | reverse complement strand
GTGATGAAACTGGTAATCAGCTCCCTGGTGGTGTCTAGTGGACCAGCTGAGAAGCTGCCTCAGGGAGGTGGTCTGCCTCCAGTATACAAGAAGCAGCTCTGAGGAAGAGCTCGAGCTTTTTGGCACATCTGGATCCTGCTTTGGCCGAGTCTTCATCTCAGTGACCTGTCACTTTGTCTGCTGATCTTGAGATTATTTCTGGACTTGAACCTAGTGGCCTGCCTGTGTTGTTTGATAATTTTGGGACCGTGCCATTTTACTTGTCCACCTTGGGTTTGCCAGCCTCAGTAGCCACCAGCTGCCTGAGTGAAGAGAAGCCTCCAGTTTCCGCGGGCTGGGAGCAAGAGGTAGAGCTGAAATCAAGGTTGAGGGGCCTTCACCTAGCCCCTAGAGCCAGCACTTTGAACTCAGACTTCCAGCCTCCTAAACTGTAAGAGAGTAAGTCCCTGTTTATTAAATCCATCCATTTGTGGTATTTCTCGTAGAGCGGCACTCGAGAACCCAGACTAGGACTTCTGTCCCACAACTAACTGTGAGGAACCGGACCTTTGACACCTATGGGAGCCTGCAAGCAGACTTTCCTGGGAGCGTCCACCTAGAAAGGCAGCCATGGCCACACCTGCACTCAGGCCTTGCAAGAACCAGCAAGCCCATCAGACGCTGGCCTCCAAACTCTGGGCTGGGAAGTGTGCTTTAAGCGCTACGTTGTGGTACTTCGTTACTGGCACATAGGATGCTGGCATAGGACCCCCTTCATGGCTTTGCCACGACGGATTTAACCCGTGTCCCTTGGTGGAGGCCTACATTCCTTTCGATCTTTTGCTGTTGAACAAGTTTGGCAGTGAACGTCCTTGTGGGTTTGTCCGTGCTCATGTGCACAGGTACTGGAGGATAAATGAGCCCTTGAGCCCTGAGCCGAAAGTTCCTCAAAGGCCCAGAGACGTTGTGAAGGCAGACAGCCCACAGGGCACACCTTTGCCGAGGCTCCATCTGCACAGGGTGGGCCGTGCACGGGACAGGCAGAGTGTCCCGGGACGGTGCAGATGCCGTCGGAGTCTGGGAGCTCTTCAGCATCAGCGGCCTCACTCCAAGCACAGCTGCGTCCTGGGTCTGAGCGTCTGCAGGGCCGGCTGGCTGGGGGGGCCCGCCTCCCTTTGTGCGGAGAAGTAGATAGCTCTGAGCTCTGGGAAACACGGTGGAGAACAGACTCGCCTGGGTGAGTGCAGGTGGCAAGAAGGCTGAAGACAGGGACACGGGGACAAGTGCTCTGCTCGGCCTCCTTCCTCCTGCCATCAGGCCACCCCCACAGAGCCCTCAGCTGTCACTGAAGGAAATCCTTCATAAGCCCCAGGAGCTGGCTGTGACGTAGGTCACCGGTAGGCTGGGCTTGGCAGCTGGATGTCCTTCGTCCGTTTCCTTCCTGAGCGCAGAAGCAGGGCTTTCTCTGCAACAAAGTGCTCCGTCATGTCTCAAGGATGGGGGCCCTCTGGCTGATGCACCAGGGGGACCTCACGGAGCCCTGGAACTCAGCAGGCTGTGGTGCAAGCACAGGGCACGTGGTTTGGCCCTAAGTCCTGGGCCTGGCTGTGTGTCAATCATGTCCACTGTCAGAACCCTTCACTCTGCATCGAGGTTTCCTGGGCTCTGCCGCTGGCCACCGATCCACCACAGACCCACAGAGGGGACCATT
>NW_006922056.1:1379721-1381295 GCF_000298275.1 Orycteropus afer afer | reverse complement strand
TTTTGAGTTATCTTCAGTAAGATCTTACTTGCGTGCAATATTAATGATATTGTTCTATAATTTCCACATTCTTTGGGATCACCTTTCTTTAGAATGGGTACAAATATGGATCTCTTCCAGTCAGTTGGCCAGGTAGCTGTCTTCCAAACCTTTTGGCATAACTGAGTGAGTGCCTGCAATGGGGCATCCATTTGTTGAAATATTTCTATCAGTATTCCTTCAATTCCTGGAGCCTTGTTCTTCGCCAATTCTTTCATTGCAGCACTGTTTGATACATTAACGTGAACCCGGACAGAGGAGACAAGAGGTTTTCAACAGGGAGACAAACTTGTCTGTCGGTTTGTCCTACCATGGTGACATGTTGATGTCAGTTTTGAGGCTGAACCACTGGTGTTTCAAACCTAGTGGGAAGCACATGGTGCACAGGTATTAGCCCAGCTTACAGACTGAGACAGACTAGGAAAAAGAAAGAGGCCAGCCACTTCAAGAATTGGCCAGGAAAAACCTTATGAATAGCAAAGAAACACTGTCTTGAATTTAGAGACCACCTAAAGAATAGATTTGATGCATTGAACACCAATGACCGAAAACCAGAAGAAGTGTGGGATGACATCAAGAGCATCATCCATGAAGAAGGCAAGAGGTCACTAAAAAGATGAGAAAAGAAGAGAAGACCAAAATGGATGACAGAAGAGACTCTGAAACTTGTCCTTGAGCAGAGAGTAGCTAAAGCAAATGGAAGAAATGACAAGGTAAAAGAGCTGAACAGAAGATTTCAAAGAGCAGCTTGAGCAGACAAAGCCAATTACTATAACAAAATGTGCAAAAACTTGGAGTTAGAAAACCAAAAGGGAAGAACACACTCAGCATTTCTCAAGCTGAAAGAACTGAGGAAGAAATTTAAGCCTTGAGCTGCAATATTGAAAGATTCTATGGGGAAACTATTGAATGATGCAAGAAGCATCAAAAGAAGATGGCAGGAATACACAGAATCACTATACCAAAAAGAACTGGTTGATCTTCATCCATTTCAGGAGGTGGCTTATGATCTAGGACCAATGGTACTAAAGGAGGAAGTCAAAGCTGAGATAGAATTGGCAAAGAACAAGGCTCCAGGAATTGACAGAATACCCATTCAGATATTTCAACAAATGGATGCCCCACTGGAGGTACTCACTCAGTTATGTCAAGAGATTTGGAGGACAGCTTCCTGGCCAACTGCCTGGAAGGGACCCATTTTGTACCCATTCCAAAGAAAGGAGATCCCACAAAATGTGGAAATTATTGAACAATATCAATATCTCACGCAAGTAAAATCTTACTGAAGATAATTCAAAAACAGTTGCAGCAGTATACTGACAGAGAACTTCCAGAGGTGCAAGCTGGATTCAGAAGAGGATGTGGAATGAGGGATATCATAACTGTTGCCAAATGGACCTTAGCTCAAGGCAAAGGATACCACAAAGATGTTTACTTGTGTTTTATTGACTATTCAAAAGCATTAGATTGTGTGGATCATGACAAATTATGGATAACATTGAGAAGAATGAGAATTCCTGAACAGTTGATTGTAC
>NW_006922056.1:1376859-1379043 GCF_000298275.1 Orycteropus afer afer | reverse complement strand
TCCTTGGAAATGAGAATGGCCGGACTTCGTCTCACCTACTTTGGTCGTATTGTCAGAAGGGACCATTCCCTGGAGAAGGATGTCATGCTTGGTTAGGTGGGGGGTCAAAGAAAGAGGGGAAGGCCTTCAACGAGATGGATTGACACAGTGGCTATGACGATGGGCTCAAGTACGGCAAGGATCATGGAGCTGGCATGGGATTGGGCGGTGTTTCGTTCTGCAGTGCGTGGGGTCACCATGAGTTGGACACAACTCGAAGGCACCTAACAACAACATTGGCTTACCTTACTTTGGGATAGTCATAAACATGGATCTCTTTCAGTGGGAAGGAGCTCTGGTGGTGTAGTGGTTAAGGCATTTGGTTGCTAACCAAAAGGTTGGTGGTTTGACCCCACAAGCTACTCTGTGGGAGAAAGACTAGACAGTTTGTGTCCATAAATATTTACAGCCTTGGAAACCATAAGAGGCTGTCCCGTGAGTCAGAATCAACTCAGTGGAAGTGGGCTTGGTTTGGATTCTTCCAGTGGGTTGACCAGGTAGCTGTCTTCCAGATTACTTGGCGTAGGTAAGTGGTCATTCCCAGTGTTGCATGTGTTTGTTGAAATCTTACCATTTTTACTATAGATTCCATTCTTTCCCCTTTAGCCTCATTTCTGCTTTTTGCCTGCAGCTATGCTCTTGTCAAACTTTACCTGCCCTTAGCAAATGAGAATGGGAGCCAGGAATGTGGTGAGGCTGTTCCGGGAAACCTAGTGCCATCTCCCTTTGTTACAGGAAGCTCTGGTAGCACAGCGCCAAGGTATTTGACTGCTAACCAGAAGGTTGGTGGTTCAAACCCAGCAGCTGTTCTGTGGAAGGAAGATGGAGAAACCTACTTCCGTAAAGATTTACCTCCTTGGAAGCCCAATGGGGGTCACTCTGCGTCAAAACCAACTTGATAGAAGTAGTGAGGTTTGTTTTGTTTGGCTTTGGTTTTCCTTGCAGAACCTGTTCTCAGAAAGAGTGCTTATGCCAGGCCCCTTATAAAACTGATTTCATAAAATGCTTATCTAGCCCCAAATGTCTGTAGATTAGAATAACACACTATTTTAAAATATGTATGGTCTTTCAACTGAAACTTCTGTGTTTTCATGATAATCGTGTGACCAGTTACTCAGAGTTAAGAAAATGTCAGCCAATCAGAAAATTGTCTGCTAGTTCATGATATTCCCAAAATTAAACCATCCTTTTGTTCAAGTTCAAGTTCAAGAGCATATGGTGGTTTCCTGTCTGCTGCCCAGTTTGAGCTGTTCTATCCCTCAATAGGGAACTCTGGTGGCATAGTGCCTAAGGCATTTGACTGCTAACAGAAGGCTGGTGGTTCAAACCCACCAGCCACTCCTCGGAAGGAAGGGTGGGCAATCTACTTCTGTAGTGATATCGCCTCGGAAACCCAAGGAGGGGTCACTATGAGTAGGATCCGACTTCACGGCAATGGGGTTTTATGGGATGCCTCAAAAAAAAACTGACCATTTATGCTTTTACAGAGTGCCAGGCCTTTTGTTCTATGATAGCAAAAAACAAAGCTCCAGTAATTAACAGAATACCGACTGAGCTGTTTCAGCAAATGGATTCAATGCTGGAAGTGATAACTTGTCTATGTGAAGAAATTTGGAAGGTAGCTACTTGGCCAACCCACTGGAAGAGATCCGTATTTGTACCCATTTCAAAGAAAGATGATCCAACAGAATGTGGAAATTATCCAACAATACCATTAATATTGCACACAAGTAAAGTTTTGCTGAAGATAATTCAAAAATGTGAAAAGGAGGAAGACCCTCAATGAGACCGATTGACACAGTGGCTGCAACAATGGGCTCAGAGATTGGGAGGCACAGACCAGGCAGTGTTCTGTTCTGTTGTACACAGGGTCACTATGAGTCAGAGCCAACCTGACTTGCCAACACCAAGCCATTACCAGTCACTCCTCAGTTCTCCCCAACCCCCCGCACTCCCATGCCCCAGCAAGCAGATTTACTTTCTGTGTCAAGAATTTCCTTTCTAGAAAGAGACCTCAGATAAGCAAAGCACTATTGAAGAAGAAAAACAAAGTAAGAGGTCTCACATTGCCAGATCTCAAAACCTACTATACAGCCACAGTAGTCAAAACTGCCTGGTATTGGTTCAATGACAGATACATAGACC
>NW_006922056.1:1373165-1374474 GCF_000298275.1 Orycteropus afer afer | reverse complement strand
AAAAAAATTTAAAAAAAAAAAGAATTTCCTTTCTAGCAATCTCACATAAACCGGATCATGCAGTATGGATTCTTTTGTGACTTGTTTCTTTTACTCAGTGCGTTTTTTAGATTCATCTATGTTATAGTATGTATTACAGTTTCATTCTTTTTCATGGCTGAACAATATTCCCTGGCATGGATGGATCACATTGTGTTATCCATTCATCTGTTAATGGACATTTGGGAAGTTTTTCGTTTCGGTTACAGTGAATGTCCTGTTATGAACATTCTTGGACACATTTTTGTGTGGACATAGATTTTCTTTTCTCTTCTGTAAATACCTACAATTGGAATGGCTAGGCCCAATAGCCCTTCTGCTTGACCATTTGAGGGACTACCACACTGTTTCCACAGCAGCTGAACCATTTTACATCTCATCAGCAATGTACTACCATTCCAGTTTCTCCACATCTCCCAAGCACTTGTCGGTTTCTTGGTTTTGTTTTTGTTTCCTTATTCTAGCCATCCTAGTAGGTGTGGTGTGGTCTCATTGTGGTTTTAATTTGCATTTCCCTGATGGCTAATGGGGAGCTCTGGTGGCATAGTGCCTGAGACATTTGACTGCTAACCAGAAGGATAATGGTTCAAACCCACCAGCCACTCCTTGGAAGAAAGGTTGGGCAACCTACTTCCATAGTGATACCGCCTGGGAAACCCAAGGAGGGGTCCCTATGAGTCCCAATCTACCCGACGGCAGTGAGTTCGGTTTGGTTTGGATGACTAATGATGTTAAACACTCTTCGTGTGTTTATTGGCCATCTGTGTATCTTCTTTGGAGCGATGTCTGTAGAAACATTGTCATTTCTAAATTGGGATGTTGTTTTATTACTGAGTTGCAAGAAATCTTTATATATTCTGGATACAAGTCTTTTATCAAATGCGACCTGCAAATATTTTCTCCCATTCTGCAGGTTGTCTGTTCACTTTCCTAACGATGTTCTTTTTCGTTTCATTGTACTTTATTGTAAACCACCTCCATCCCAGCCCCTATGTGTAGTTTCTACATGTAAGTTTCACTAACATTGATCACACTGTTTAAGTGTGCAACCATTCTCCCTATCCTTTCCCAAATAGATAATGTTCTTAAAAAAAAAAAAAAAGTGTTTTGATTTGTGCTTTTAAAAACTCCAGATTACTTAGTGCGGATCCCCTATGTGGGCGCTGCTTGGCCTGTGGTGGCCGCCAGGGGGCGCGGCGGGAGCGCGCGTGCCCTGAGCCACGATGCGCCTGCGCGGCTCCGTGCACGGGCCCGAGCGCCGTCCGCGGCC
>NW_006922056.1:1365366-1371735 GCF_000298275.1 Orycteropus afer afer | reverse complement strand
CCCTCACCTGTAGCCTTCCCTCCCTTCCCCCCACAGGTGTGCCCCCTCCTCTCCCCTCACCTGTAGGCACCCCCCCACAGGTGTGCCCCCTCCTCTCCCCTCACCTGTAGGCACCCCCCCCACAGGTGTGAACCGGCACTTCCACATGATCTGCATCCGGGACAAGTTCAGCCAGAACATCGGGCGCCAAGTCCCATCCAAGGTCATCTGGGACCATCTGAGCACCATGTATGACATGCAGGCGCTGGTGAGCCCCAACCCCGACCCCAACCCGGACCCTCCTCCCAGTGGGCCCAGGCCCCCCTGCACCCCGAGCTGCTGGCCCTGTGCAAAGGCAAGTCTGTAGCTGGAAACTCATCTGTGGTGGGGCTCAGTGAGGGGCTCTCTGACCCCGGGGTGTTCCCTCCCAACCGCAGGCAGCTGGGGGGCAGCCTGGCCATGTCCGCAGGCAGGAAGGGGACCGCAGTGCCCTGTGTGGGGACCTGGCAGCAGGGGCCGGAGCTCGCGGCCAGCAGGTCGACTAGGTAACTGGTGGAGCTGCGCTGGACAGTGTGGCCAGGGGAGCAGGCCCCCATGCTGGTGCTGGGACCCACAGTGCCCCGTGCACTAATGGGGGCACACCAGCCCTTGGCTAAAGCCAAGGCAGCATGTCAGGCCGCTGGCATGCAGTGGCCTTCTCGGGTTCATGTCCTCCTTTGCTGGTTGCCACGGGTGAGTCCCCCCTTCCTGGCTGTGAAGAAGGGGTAAAGACGGTAGCCATGCCGTGGGGCTGCTACAGCTGGGCTGTGAGTCTCCTGTCTTGGCACCTGGAATACTCAAGCCTCTGTGGCTGCAAGTAGCTGAGCCTGGGCGCTGTCACTCCTTGTCACTGCCTTGTGGGTTCTAATTGTTCAGGAACTAGGGTGGCACGACTTTCCTGGTGGGAAGGATGTGAGGGCCCCAAGCCTAGACCCTGAGCAGCAGGGACGAGAGCCATCTCGGAGAGCTGTGCAGTGCTCACTGTGCCCTCAGGGAGCGTCAGAGTCAGTGGGGAAACGGAGCCGGAGGCGCGCTAGGCTCAGGCCACCCTCGTGAGCTTGGGGCTGCAAGCTGCGGGCCTTCCTGCCTCGTTCTTATGACAGCTCCTCACGGGGCTGGGGGCGGGGCAGGGGACCCCGGGAGATACCTCTTCGAGACCAGGGACCCCACCCAGGAGTCAGCCTCCGAGAGTGCAGAGTTTGTGGCACTGTTAGTGTATGCAGGAGATTTCGATGAGCATGTGTAGGACTGGAGAGCAGGCCTCTGGGTGGGACACAGCCTGCCTCACGGCAGCCGAGGCTGTCCCAGCAGTCCCTCTTCCCTCCCACCCCGAGCTCCTGCCTTTCCAGGCTCTGTGTCCCACCCGGTTACCTAGTCTGGTTACCCAGTCAACCCGCTAGCTGGTGAGCTCCAGGACCCTCCTGCCAGGCCTAGGGCCTGGAGGACAGTGGGAACCCTGAGCCAAGGCTTTGCTTCCTCACCGGGGTTCCCTGAGGGCCCCGCCCACATGGCGGTGCTGTCAGTCCTGCCCTGTCCTTGGGCACCGCTCTTCGTTCCTCGCTGAGCACGTGAGCCTCAGCCTGCCCTCTGCTGCGGGGCACGTAGCCTTTCTGTGCTGCTCCTGGGAGTGTGTCGGCAGCCAGGCCAGGCCACTGCAGGCGCTGCTCCTCCCCTCACTATCTCGTATAGGATAGCCCCCCCCCACCCCCAGGACACCTGGTGTCCCTGCATCGGCTTCACACACTTTAAATGTAAATGGTTGACAGTGCATTTTCTTTTCCTTCTTAAAAAACTGTGATGCCAGCACGAGTCTGAGATTCTCCCCTTTCCGAATCCAGAGAGGAACTTTGTCCTCCCAGAGGAGATCATCCAAGAGGTCCGAGAAGGTGAGGTGCGGGCAGGCTGGGTTGGGTCTGGAGGTAGAAAAAGGTGGGACCTGGGCAGGGTCTGTGGCCGTGGGGAGGCCACACACCAGGGAGGACTGGGGTCTGGGAGGGGGTGTGGGCACTGAGCCTGGGCTCAGGAATCCGGGGACCTCCAGGGCGGGAGTGGACTTTTCCTTCAGAGATGGCCACCAGGCAGTGTGGGTGGCCTTGCCCTGGTTCTGCTGGCTGCCAAGTGAGCCCCCTGAGCAGGCTGGTCCCAGCTGCTCGCTTCAGCCAGCAGTCTCCTTCCACAGGGAAGGTGATCATTGAGGAGGAGTTGAAAGAGGAGATGAAGGAAGATGTGGACCCCCACAACGGGGCTGATGATGGTGAGTGCAGGCAGCGTGCATCCCTCAGCCCAGGCAGGGAAGGCGCAGCACCCCTGTGAGGCCCCCACGGCACCCCTGCCTCCCCGCAGGCATCTCTTGCTCGCCAGTCCGTTTAAACGCTCCAGCTTAGTTTAAGAGGGGGCTCCGGCCTGCCGAGCATAACACCAAGGTGCAGTCACGGCATCCTCACAGTTGCTTGGGGCAAATTTAGTGGCAGCAAGTGGCCTTGGGTGCTGGTCATGATGTGGGTATGACGTGGACTGTTCATCGAACATGGTGTCCCTGGGCAGCTGGGTGATGGCTTATTCAGACAGGGTGAAGGGTGAGGTTGGTGGATGGTCTTCCCATGGGTGATGCTTGGGGGGGACGACGGGTCGAGTCGTCGGGCAGTCTGCCGTTGATGTCTGTGGCAGAGGCATGAGGCCGTGATGGCCGGGCACCCGCACCCTTTGGGCAGTTCAGTTCCGGAGGGCTGTGTGGGTGAGGGGAGCATTTGAACTGAGCAGGCAGTGACGGGAAGGTTGGGGTGTCGTTTGCAGTGGGCCTGACGGTTACAGCCGAGCGGTGTTGTCTCTCAGTATTGTCATCTTCAGGAAGCTCGGGGAAAACCACAGAAAAGTCTGGCAAAGAGAAAGACAGGAGCTCCTCAGACTTGGGATCCAAGGAAGGAGCGGACAAGCGGAAACGCAGCCGGGTCACTGACAAGGTTCTAACAGCAAACAGCAACCCGTCCAGCCCCAGCGCCGCCAAGCGGCGCCGGACGTAGGCACCCACGTTAGGCAGTAGCAGAGAGCTGGCCACAGGCAGCGGCGGGGAGGAATAGGGGTGCTGTCAGCAGGGTCGGCACACCCCAGCCGGCCGCAACACCACCCAGTGCTGCCTGCCTCAGCGCTGGGGACGTGCCGTCTGGCTGAAGAATAGACACGCTTCCATGATGCTGGTGAGGACTCCAAGGGACCCCAAAAGACCAGATCTTGAGGGCTGCACAAGGCTCCGAGCTGTCCTTCCTGAGTGCACTTGGCGTCCCATGACGCCCACGTGCCTCCTGCCTGGGCCCTCACGGGGGCCCTGGACCAGGAGCACTGGCTCGGCCCACACGCAATACGAATGCCGCTCTCTCTCCGTCCTCAGTAGCCGTGGGTCTCCCCCCGGGGCCTGTGCAGCCTCATCCTCAGGGAACAGCGTCGGAGGAAGGGCCCGCGCACTCCCCTCGCACCACAGGACCTTGCCCGGCTCGCTCGCACTGTAACCATGTGTGCAACTTGGTTGCCATTGTCACTATTTAATTTTTAAGAAGATTATTTTACTAACGTTTTATATGAAAATAAATTGCTACAGGGACTCACCATGGGTGGTGGTTCCTGAGATGTTTTGTGTGAAGTGAAGAGATACCAGGGTGCTTTCTGCTTACATTTATATGCCGGAGATGAGGATTTGTAGTGTGGTTATTTTTGTATTACTGAGAAACCTGTGAATGGACCAAATGTGGGAGTGGGGCTGGCCCAAGCTGGGGCGGAGTGGAAATGGCTAGCGGAAGTGTACCTTTTTTTGCTGACATTAAAGCACAAAAAATTAGCCTGGACTCTGCAACTTTGATACCAAATTGGTTAACATTTCCTGCCCCAGGGCATTCTGACTTGTCAAATGTCTGTAACAGAAGGGGCACTGTGATGAGACACTAATTTGATACAAGTGTGTGTGCGGCAAACAGTAATGGGTTGAGTGGTTACTTTGTTAACTAACACATATCAAACAGAGTGTTCCGGGAGGAGAGGACAGCCTGTGGGACAGCCTGTGGGACAGCCTGTGGGACAGCCGGTAGAGGCGAGGCTCTGGCACAAGTCCTGCACCTTAGCTCACCGCGCAGGCTGAACGTTCCAGAAGCTGCTTCAGCCATGGGAGAAGGTAACACAGGTGATAGTCCAGCCATTCCAAATAGGAGGGCATGTGCCCTGCCTTGGGCCGCCTCAAGCCCCCAGGCCCTTCACCTCGACAGAGCACCACGGAACCGAAACTCTGCTCAGCCCAGGGGAGCCTGGGCTCAGACTCAGGCTCTGGGGGTGCACCTGGTGGGGACAGCCAGCACAAGGGAGCTAGGAGGCCAGCACTCACAGCAGCTGACAGGCAAGGCCCGTCTTTGCTGTGAGATCGCCCCCCAGGGATTGGAAGCTGACCGGCATCCAACCTTGCCTGGATTCCTGCCTCAGCTTCCCAGCAGCCAGAACGGGACCCCTGTGCCTGTGACCAGCACAGCACCCCCCTAGGCATGGACAGCGCCTCATGCAGCACACAGGAACCTGGGGTGACCCACTGCAGGATGCACCTCGCTGAGGCTCGGAGCACCCTGGACACATTGACCCCATCCCAGTGACGTCCTGTCATGCTGAGAGTGACATCCAAACCTCGGTGTGATCCAGACCCGTGTAGCAGCAGAACTGGACCTGGGCGTGAGGCTGAGGCACAGAGAGGCGCCAGGTCACTGTGCCCACTGGATGGGATTTCAGCTTCACTGTTGCTGCAGACTAGGAAGAAAGCAGAGGCCGTGTGGGCCGAGGGCTTGGGCCCAAAGGAACAAGGGCCCTGAAGTGGACCTGGGACCAGTGTTCTGGAGGGCTGCAGCTGGGGCTGGGAGTTGGTACAGCAGTCCTGGGCATGTCTGAGTGGCCCCCAGTCCAGCCAGCCCACTCCAGCGCCACAGAGCCTTAGCCAAGTGAAATGCCTGCATCCATTTTAGGCAGGAGAAATGTTCAAACCAACCTCAGCCTTCCTGGCCCAACTGAACTTCCCAGGTGAGGGGGATGATGGTGCTCCTGTGAGTAGGTGTGCTAGGTATGCGGGTCCCCGGATGTCCGCGTGTCCACTGCCCATACTGATGCCTAGCACACTTCCCAGGCCTGCCCCCACACCCCTTATCCTCTTCAGACCTCCCACGATGCAGAGGCTCAGGGCAGAGATAGAGCAGAATGAGGGCCCCCCTTGAGACGAATTAAGGGGGCCTCTGCTAAGACTATTCTTTGTAAGACAGTTAAAAGGTGGGCAAACCCAAAATCCCCGCTGCTCAGGTAGATTCTGACACTTAGCCTCCCTATAGGACAGAGTAGAACTGCCCTACAGGGTTTCCAAAGCTGTCCCTTTTCACATCGCTCCCATAAGGTGGGCAGTGTCCTGAAAGCCACTCTCTTGGGGAAGGTGGCCTGTGGAAAGTCTGCTGTCTCCTGGGTGTGGGGGGAGTGACCCTCTCATCCAAGTGCTCACAGCACCCATTAGCGCCTACGTCGGGACCCTCCCCGCGGGGCACGGTGCCAGGGGCTGCAGCAGTCCTGCCTAGTACTGGGGTCACTACTCTGGCTGCTGTTGGTAAGCCGTTCGCAGAAAGTCCCAGAGCCCCACCACCTTGGAGGCGTCACCGCTGTCCTTCCGGAAAGATGGGGCTGTCCCCATAGGGTTAATACAGGTCCGCAAGGATCCCAGAGCAAGCCTGTGAAGAAGGCATAGAGGCCTCTACCGAGGCACTGGCCTGGACTCAACTTGCGGGTAGCAAGAGGTGAGGGAGGGCATGGGGGCATCCCCCGGGGGACGGGGTACCCTCCGGGTGAGGGCAGGGACATCCTCCAGGGGGCAGCATGGGGGCTGAGGGAGGCTCGTGCACTTGTGGGGGAAATCCTTCTGGATGGAGGGTGGATGTAGCAGGGATGCATCTTAAGAGAGGGCCTTCCGGAGCACCCATGGGGCGCATTCTGGAGTGGAAATATTCGGCGGGGGCGGTCCGTCCGTTTTCCGGACGGACGGAGCCGGACGACCGCTGGGCCCGCAGGGCAAGACGAGGCGGATTCTACAATGGGCAGTGGAGGCCCGCGGGCGGGGTTTCCGGAGCGGGGCCTGGAGAGCCCTCTCAGCCCCGCCTCCGAAACCCCGGCACTGCCCTAGGCCCCGCCCCAGGCTCCGGCTCCGCCTCCGGAGCCCAGACCCCGCCCCGGCACTGTCCAAGCCTCGGCTCCGCCTCCGAAGCTCAGGCCCCGCCCCAGGCCCCGGCTCCGCCTCCGAAGGCCCTCCCCGGCCCCGCCCCCGCGCTTCCTCCGCTTTCACTTTCGCTTCCG
>NW_006922056.1:1347939-1364943 GCF_000298275.1 Orycteropus afer afer | reverse complement strand
CGGCCACCACGCTGCCGGCAGCCGCTGAGGACCCGGAAGTGCGGGGCTGTGTGCTGAGGGGCCCGCCCGGGACACCCCTGTCACATCGCACCGCCAGTGCTGTGGGCTCTGCCCCCGAGCGGGTCCCGGCCCTCTACGTGGACGCCTGGCCCTGGGCTTCCCCGCCGGCCTCCCCTGGGCCCTGCTTCCGCCCTGCACCCCGCGCTCGGCGCCTGTCGCCGGCGCCGCCGCGCTGAGCCTGCTGGGTGCAGCACTGTGGGCTTCGCTGTCGCCTTGGGAGGGGCACCCGGAGGCCCAGCGTTCTCCAGTTCACTTCCGCGTCTGCTGCCAGTTACTCGGCGGGTTACCCCTGGTTACTCGCTGGCACCTGGGCGTCCGTGATGCTCTGTACCAACACAGGTGCCTTCGCTCCAGGGCGTGGTGAAGGGCCCGGCACGGTGCGGTTCCTCGTTGTGTTTGCAGGCTCTTGTGTTGTTCTCCGTCCCGGCTGTCTTGAATCCACATGTCACCACTTCTGGTGGGTTTTTCTCACAGTGCATGAGTGCGCTGGTCCTCGGTTTATGGGCAGGTCAGCGAGGGTGACCTCAGGACGGAGTGGGGCCATTAGGCCTGCCTGGTGGCCAGCAGCTGCCCCCCTGGCAGGGCAGGGTATGGATCAGAGGGCTAGAGTCCAACTTGGCCCTCACGGTCATGGTGAGGGCCAGGTGAGGTTCTGGAACGACCTGAGTGCGGGGTACGGTGCCCAGCTGTCTCTGACCATTTTGTCCCTCCGTGAATGTCAAAGCCCAGCCTCTCCTCCCCTTCCTCCCCTGGCAGGCCCACCCTAACTGCCCTGGCACGGCCTCTTGAGGCTGTCCACTCTGTCTTGGGGGCTGCCCTGCTCTGAGCCTACATAGCTGGCCATCAGTCAGGACCCAGCACACTGACCCTCTAGTCTCTGGCTGCCCAGAATGAGGGGAACCAATGCAGAGTGGCAGCCAGCCTCTGCTGAATTCAGTTTTTCATCCATTGGCCCTTGGTTGGGACGAGAGGCCTCGCCAGCCAGCCCTGGTGTAGAAGTCAGGTGACACACCCCCTGGTGCACAAGTCTGGGGAAGTCAGGTGGCCCTGGTGCACAAGTCTGGTGAGGCTGCTCCCGGTCTGGCTTGGAACACGGAGTGCTTGAGACCTCAGAGCCTGAGCAGCTGGGATAAAAGCTTGGCCAAGGTGCAGTAGCCTGGCCCCAGCCGTCCACCCACCACTCTCCTGGAACCCCGTGCCCCGGCGGGGCTGTGTCTGCCCGCCCCTGTTCCACCACAACTGGTCTGCCCTGTCACCAGCATGTTGACCCGGCATCCTCTTCACTGGTGATCGCTGATTCTTCCAGGCCCCAGGGTTACTCGCCCTGGAGAGATGGGCTGGAGGGGGCAGCCAGGAGCCCTGTGATCCAGCCCCAGACCCTGGAGGAGCGACAGGCTATCAGCTGTCCCTGAGCTGGGTCTCATCAGTGCCCTAGGCCCCATCCATCCACTCATTCGTCAGACCCTGTGGGAAGCATCCGGTACCCCCCTCACCTGGGGCTGTCCCTGTCGAATTCACTGCCTCAGGGACCAAGATAGCTAAGGGGGGCCTGATGGAGGCCGAGAGGAGGTTGAGGGGGGGCCTGACTGAGGCCGAGGGGTCAGCACCGTGCAAGTGGCTCATCAACCTAAGCAGGGCCCTGAAGCTTTCACCAAGATCGTTAAGTACCAGGCTGCTGGGGAGGGGAGGCCAGGGGGACCTGGCGTGAACGCCGGGGCCCCTCTAGTTGTTCAGGGCTCTGGGGTCTAACCACTCCCTCTAAAGAGCCGGGGGAAGAGCCGTGATAGGTCATGTTCTGCTGCCCACCCCCCAGGCTCACTGACTTTCCCACAGGATTGAGGGTCTCCTGCAAGGGTCTCACCTCGTCCTCTCTCCTAGGCCAGGGTGCTGGGTTCCCGGAACTGGCGGGCAGTGCAGGACATGTGCAGGTACCGGCACCACTACCCGGTATGTACCCGGCCCGTGCCCCCCTCCACCTCCCCCTCCACCCCTAGAAGTCCCCCTCATGGTGGCCAGCATAACACCCACTCTGTGAGCTCAGGGCTTTGCCTGTAGATGCACCTGCCTCTCACTGTGGGTTGGTGACGTCATCACATGGGCTGGCCGTGGGGCCTACCTCCACCTGCTGCCTGCTTGCTGCAATCCCCTTGGGGTGGTCATTCCTGTCCTCTAGTTTGCTGTTGAGGATGTCACCCCTGCCTGTGCACCTGCCAGACCTCCTCTGGATCACAGATGAAGGGGCTTCCCAGCGTGTGCCCCCCCCTCCCCCACCACGAGGGTGGCTGCCGATGGCCCCCTGCTGGTGACCAGAGGAGCTGCCGTGCTCCGAGCTTGAGGACAGTTCTCCCTGGGGGGCACGGGGCCAGCTGGCAGGATATCCCAAGAGGTGACCCCTGGGGATGCTTTGACACCCCCGGTGCCCGTCTCCAGTCCCCACCGCCCTGTGTCTTTGGCTCTGCAGGACCTGGTAGAACGAGACAGCAATGGGGACATGCCCAACCTGAGCTTCTACAAAAATGAGATCCGTTTCCTGCCAAATGGTATGTGCCTGATGTGGTGGGGCACCTGGGTTTCTTTGAGGCTACCTGTCCCTCTTCATCTCTGGCCTGGGTCCCCCATGGGGGCCAATGGCTGTCACGAGGCCCCACTGTACTTCCTGCAGGCTACCACCAGGATTCCCGGGCCGCTGGCTAAGTCTCTAGGGTTGGGTCCTGGAAGAGCAGGGCGAAACCTACCTGTTGTCATGGCATCATCCTAACTCACAGCAGTATCACAGCACAGCCGGGCTTCGCCAGCTTTTCAGTGGCTATAATCACCAGGCCTGCCTTCCAAGGCGGCTCTGGGTGGACTCGTTGCCAACTTTTGGGTTCAGAGCCAGTTCTTTAGCTGTTTGCCCTGCCCAGAGATGGAAAGACCAGAGGGTCTCTGTTACAGCCATTCAGCTCTGCCTTGGTAGCAAGAAGGCCGTCACTCCTAAACTGAGGGAGCTGAGAATGGCTTTTACGCTCTGTCCCTCACTGAAGTTCTGTGGTCACGTGGCCATGCTGACTCAGCAATGGTAGAGGCCGCTGCCCACAGAGCCAGCAATCATGGTCTCCTGGCCATCTGGATATGGTGTGTCAGCCCAGCCCTAGGCCAGGTGACACACCAAGTTGGCTAGAGAGTTTGGGGGACAGAGCTGAGGGATGTAGAGGGGCCACTTTGGCCTTGTCCACAAGGACAGGGCTGAGTGGATCCAGTCCCACAGAGGGGGCTCTGGCCCCAGTGTTGCCCTCCGTTCACTAGGAGGGTCTGTGAGCAGGCTGCAGGCCAGGGCCCAAAGTTGGTGGGTTAGAACTGGATGTGAACTGTAATCCTCGGGAGGAGGGAGCCTGGGGTGGTGGTGGGGTCTGCTCTGACCTGTCTCGTGGGTGTCCAGGCTGCTTCATTGAAGAGATTCTTCAGGAGTGGAAAGATGACTACGACCTCCTGGAAGACAACCACTCCTACATCCAGTGGTGAGGGCAGTGCGGGGAGACAGCCCTCCCACGTCCAGTGGTGGAAGGGGTGCGGGGAGACAGCCCTCCCACGTCCAGTGGAGGGAGGGCTGCGGGGGGACAGCCACTCCCACTTCCAGTGGACAGGGGCTGCCAGAGGGAGGGTGGAGTGGCGGGGGCCCTCTGCGCCCTGGGTTGTGCTGCTTCCCAAAGCCCCATCCTCATTATGAGGCACACTGGCCACTCTCTGAAGGCCCTGCAGGGCTGTGCCCCAGTCTGGGGCCTTTGATCCAGCCAGCAGCCCCTGCAGTCGGAAGCCCAAGTAGACTGAGGGGCAGGGAGACCTGCAGACCAGACCTGCTGGATGAGCAGCCCCGGTGTTCTGGAGGCGGCAGTCTGTTTCTGGGGATGTGGGTAGGAGGAGGCAGTGACTGGCTCCAAGTGCCTGTTGGTGACACTAGAACAGCCTCTGGGGTCAACTGTCAGGAAAGCCCACATGACAGGGTGGGGCTGACATTGTTTGAGGAAGACCCCAGACACGCCACACACCTTGGGTTGAGTACAAGACTCAGGGAACAAGACAGGGAGCCCCTCCTGACCTACTTGGGACCGTGGAGAAGAGAGAGTGGAGAATGAAGTCCCCCAGGCCTGCCTGCTCAGAGGGCCACCTTCCTGCCTGGCTGAGCTCTCTCCAGGTCCCCTGTCCCTGCAGGCCCATGCCTCTTCCTGTGGGTTGTTGGTCCCTGCGTAGGCAACCCTCTTCTCCAGGAATAAAGGTGTGAGCCCAGATAGGACGGGGGTCTGCCCCGTCGCCCAGCAGGTGGGTGCCAAGTCGGCCAGCAGAGGACGGCAGGGTTCCAGCAGGGCCGGGCCATCTCTGTCCTGCAGGCTCTTCCCTCTTCGGGAACCAGGAGTGAACTGGCACGCCAAGCCACTCACACTCAGGGAGGTCGAGGTGAGTCCTGGTTCCTGGGTTCCGGCTCACGCTGAGGGCGGTTGCGGGGAGGCTGGGGTTGGCCCGGTGTGTCTGCATGCTCCTCCAGCACACGGGGGCCAGCTGGAATGTGGCAGGAACCCGGACTCCAGTTCACTCTCGGCCACAGTGGTCCTCACCCTGGATCTCCCCGTCGGCTTCTGATTCTGCGCCACTTGGGGCAGAGGCCGGGGTGGGGCCTAGTTTGAGCTCAAGTCAGGGCAGAGTGTAGGAGCTGCCTCCTGAGGGACAGAAGGGTGGGAGCTGCGCTGCACCTCGCCGGTTTACCTGACGAGAAGGTGGGCCAGGGGCTCTGCTCTGTGGCAAGGCCTCGGGCAGCCCTGAGGGGAGGGGAACTTGTCAGTGTGCCTCCACAGCTGCTCTGCCCTCATCACCTCACCCCAAGAGTCCAGGCCTTGCCCTGCAGGAAGCTGGCTTTCTGGATAGGCTCACGCCCGGACGCTCCTGGGACGAACAGGCCCCTTGAGGCGTCTGAGTGCTCCGTGGGTTTTCCAGGCGTTCAAAAGCTGCCCAGAGGTCATGGAGCGGTTCGTGCAGGCCTACGAGCTCATGCTGGGTTTCTACGGGGTGGAGCTGGAGGACCGGGCCACAGGTGCAGTGCGCCGGGCACACAACTACCACAAATGCTTCCAGAACCTGAACTGGTGAGGCCACCTGCCCAGGCTGGGTTTCTGTTTGGCTTGGCCACAGGCCGGCGTGGGAGAGACCTCCAGTGTGAGACCCTGGCACTTGGACAGGTCACTCAGGTTCCCTGTTACAGGTGGGGGGTGCCACCCTGGGGTGGGGGGATTTCAGGAAACTGCACCTAGTTTCACAGTCAGGGCTTCTCAGGGGCACTGCTGGCCTAGCATTTGCCCGGAAACAAGGAGCACCCCTGCTCCTGTGGCAACCCAGACCCCCTAACAAGAAATTAGCCCCCCTGAGGACCACCAGGCAGAGGGAACAAGGTTGCAGGGACTCTGCCTCCCCTGCAGCCCAGCCCTTGCCCTTCTGGGCCGCCTCTAGCCAGGCTCTCTCCATGGAGCAAGGAAGGTCCACGGATCTCAGGGGCAGCCCCAGAGGCGGCAGACTCCGAAAGACTAGGCAGCAGAATGAACACGCAGGCAGCCCACGGGCCGCCCCTGGGCCTGGGGAGGCGAAGTGGGGTCCGGGTTGCTGCTGGGCCCAAGGCTCTGGAGGTGGAGGTGGGCGGGCAGCCCCCGAGACGCTCCGGCCACGCTGCGGTCCCGCCCCTCCAGGCGCACCCATAACAACCTTCGCATCACGCGCATCCTGAAGTCGCTGGGCGAGCTGGGGCTGGAGCACTACCAGGCCCCGCTGGCGCGCTTCTTCCTGGAGGAGACCCTGGTGCGCCGGCAGCTGCCGGCCGTGCGGCAAAGCGCGCTAGACTACTTCGTGTTCGCCGTGCGCTGCCGCCGCCAGCGCCGCGCCCTGCTGCGCTTCGCCTGGGAGCACTTCCGGCCGCCCGGCAAGTTCGTCTGGGCGCCCCTGCACAAGCTGCGGCGGCTCAGGGCTCGCTCGCCTGCCCGCCTGCCTGGGGAGGACAGCCTCGGGGACCCCTTCGATGAGGCCAGAGCCCGGCGTCGGACCTGCGGGACGGACGAGGGCGAGGGCGAGGGCCCGGACAGTGCACCCCAGGAGGCGGGATCCCCCGAGAGAGACCTGGCAGGTGCAGCCAGCGAGGTGGAGACCTGCGGTGAGTCGGCGCCCACGCCTTCCAGCCCCAAGGAGAGCAAGAAGCGGAAACTGGAGGTGAACCGGCGCGAGCAGGCCTCGGAGGAGCCAGGCCCGCAGAGCGCCCCTGACGTGGAGGAGATCGCGCTGAACCTGGAGGTGTGTGCCCTCAGCCGGGGCGGCCTCGGGGCGGGCGCACGGGACCCAGGCAGCCAGGACCCGGAGGAAACTGAGAGGCCTTGCCCTCAGCCCGCTGGCGCCAAGGTGACCGACGAGGTGAGGAAGCGGCGGAAGGTGGATGAGAACGGAGCTGCCAACAGTGAGGCCCTGGTGCCGGACCCGACCTGGCGCTCCCCCGCGTCTGAGGGACCCGAGACTACAGAGGCTGAGAGCGGGGCTGGTCAGGAAGCAGGACGCCCAGCAGGGGAGGAGCATTGTGCACCCCAGAGCCTCCCAGAGGGCCCCACCCAGGCCATAAGTGGGCCCCCAGTGGCTGAAGGGGTGGGGTGGGGGACAGCTTCAGCCACACCTGCAGAGCCATAGAGGTGGGGTGCAGAATGCACCCCAACCCCCGTGGAGCCAGTTACCCTTATTCAGGGCCCAGCAGCGCTGGTCCCCTGAGTGTCAAAACACCTCCCTCTCGGGCAGGCCAAGGCTGGACTCCAGAATCCTTCCCTGGACCGTTTTCCGCTCTCTGTTCCACATCCTTGGTCTTTGTAAATTGATCCCCAAGGGTCTGGGGGGGCTTGTTTTCCTAGTGTGGAGCCAAGGCCTTTTCTGAATAAACTGCTTTGACTTCAAGTCTTGGGGACATGAATGCATGTCAGCAGTGGGTGGGCCCTGTTTCCTCCAGTGGGTTCAGAGTGGCCTTGCCAGGCTGCGTCATGGTGCTGCCCCCAGCTCAGGACAAACAATCTCTGCACCTCTCCAGCACCCAGGCCTTGAACCCACAGCCTGCCTTCAGTGCCTCCAGGGCCTGGACACTTGGTCTCTTGATTTTTGTCACTAGTTCAAGAGTGAGTTAGGCCATGTGATGGGTGAGGGTGTTGGAGAGGGGATTGGGGGCATGTCGCACCTACATCTGGCTGCTGTGCCTGTCCGCTTGGCGGTGTGGTCCCTCTGCGGCACTGAGCTGTGACCTGGTGTGGCCAACCCGCCCCATCTCCCAACCTCTGGCCTCTAACCTGGGTGTTCCCCTCCCCACACCTCCTGGGCTCCATCCGACTCAGCAGGCCCCTCCCCGAAGGGCTCAGTGGCTCTCAGCCTGGTCACCCCTGGCCAGGGCGCCTCCCTCCCTCACCGTAACAGACCCCAAGTCAGGACCACTCCCTCCCTCACCGAAACAGACCCCAGGCCAGGACGTCTCCCTCCCTCCCTGCCTGTCACAGGAAAACCCTTCCACTCCTGGCTCCCCAGAGGGGCCATGTGCTTGTCTTTGAAGACATGAGGTTTTGAACACAATCCTTTGGATTTGTGAGGAGAACATAATTTGTTCTGGAGCCCTGATGGTGCACCAGTAAAGTGCTCAGCTGCTAACCAAAAGGTCGGTGTTTGGAAATCAGCAGCCATTGCATGGGAGAAATATGCAACAGACTGCTCCTGTAAAGTTTACCACGTTGGAAACTAAGAGGCCCCTGAGATCTGTCCCACTCCTGATAGGATTGGGTCTGTCCCTTCGCACTGCATCCCCCCCCACACACACACACACACACACCCCAGAAGCCCTGGAGCCTGGACTTGGGTTTGACTCAATGTTGGCAAAATGCACAAATAGCAGAAGAGAAACTAGATGAATGGGACCTTCTAAAAATTAAATTTTTATGTGCTTCCAAAGATTTCTCCGAAAGAGTCAAAAGAGAACTTACAAATTGGGAAAAAATATTTGGCAATGATATATCAGACAAGGGGCTTATATCTAGAATTTATAGAAAACTCAATAACAAAAAGTTCGATTAAAAAATGGGCAGAAGATATGAGTAGACACTTCACAAAAGAGGATGTTCAAGCGGCCAACACACACATGAAGAAATGCCCACAATCATTAGCCATTAGAGAGATGCAAATCAAAACAATGAGATACCGTCTGGCCCCAGCACTAGTAGCAAAGTTCAACAAGACAAAATAACAAATGCTGGCGAGGTTGTGGAGAGATTGGGACTCTCATACACTGCTGGTGGGACTGTAAAATGGTACAACCACTGTGGAGAGCTGTATGGCGATTCCTTCAAAAGTTGGAACTAGAAATACCATTTGACCCAGCCATCCCATTACTAGGTATGTATCCTAGAGAAGTGAGAGCCAGGCCAAGAACAGACATATGCTACAGGGGACATCATGCTCTATTGGCATAACATACACAAAACATTGTTCCACCTTCTACGTTGGCAAGTAGCAACTGGGATCTTAAAAGCTTTCAAGCAGCCATCTAGATGCAATGATGGGTCTTTCCTCATCCAGAGCAAAGAAGAATGAAGAAAACCAAAGATTCATGGAAACAATTGGTCCTCGCGACTGGTACACCATGCGATCCTCAGCCTGTATGACTATGAGACCAGAAGAACTAGATGGTACCTGGCTACCACTGTCAAACACTTGTAGGAGATCCTGGATAGAGAGGGAGAACAATGTGGAACAAAACTCAGAATCATTTGGGAAAAATTAGGGGGACAGGTTTGCTGGTCTGATAGAGCCTGGTGGAACCACTGAGACTATGGCCCCTAGCTGCCCTTCAGGTCTGGAATTAAACCCACACCTGTGGCTTCCAGCCAAACAAAAGACAGACATATGAGTTGAACATTTACCTGAGGTAGAGACACTCCTTGGAGAGAACAATCATGGGAGAAAGAAGGGCTGTGTATGCACAGGGAGACAGCTCAGGTGGCAGGAGTGTGTGGAGGGATGGACGCAGGGAAACTGTAACTATCAGGAAGAAGTGGGAAGGGAGCTGTTGCATTGTGGGAAATTGTAGTCAATGCCATGAGACAAAGTGTATGTGAACAGCTGTATGGAAAGTGAACTTCCTCTCTAAATTTTTACCCAAATCACAATTAAAAGAAAAACTGATGGGATTGGGTCTGTCCCTTTACATTGCTCCTCCCTGTCCAACCCCCAGAAGCAAGGGCCCTGGAGGCTAGACTTGGGTTTGACTCAATAGGGTTTTCTGCCATGGGGCGGGACTCAGGTGCTGGGTGGGGGCATCACATGAGTAATGTGGACAGGCTCAGTTCCCACTGAGCCCTGGCGGCCAGGGTTTGAGTTCAGAAGAAGACGCACCAAGCCTGGAGTGGGTCCCATGGAAGCAACCTGTGCCATGGTGGGCAAGCAGAGGTGGGTGGGCCTCAGAGCTCTGGGCAGACGTGCACTTTGCCAGTTCACAGGTGGTGCTGTGAGGCTGGACTCCAGTGGGTGGGTGTGGGTCAGCTCCCCGGTCCAGGCAGAGCCCCTCCACCAGGTGCTCGCCACTCAGAGCCTGGCCCACCTGGCAACTCCCAGGTGGTTGTCTGAGGCAGAGCAGCTCAGAGAAGAGCACCTCTGAGGCAGCTGCCGCCTCATGGGAGACCCTGCACGGAGCTGGGGTAGCTTCACGAGATGGCACAGGGGAAGAGGGGCAGAGGAGCTGGGTCCAGGCACAAGGAGTTTGCCCCGACTGAGGCAAAGGCCACCCGTGCTTCCCTGGGTCTGGCCAATGGGAGCCCTCATTCTGGCCAGTCTTGTGCTGGATGTGGGGAGGCAGAGCTGGGCTTGGAGGTTGGGCCTGGAAGGGTGGGACCAGATGGAGAGACAAGGAGAACTGGCCACACCCAAATCTGCTTGCACTGATGGGGCTAAGGGAGGAACAGTCCCCAGGTTTGGGAGTGGGGTGGGGCAGCTGGAAACCAAAGACTGGCTGAGCTGGCGAGGAAGCTGACCTGCCCCCTCCCCTTCCTGTCATAAGGCCTGTGTCTCTGAAGATATGTCCCAAGAGGCTTCTCAGACCCCCCCCTGGGGGGCAGGACTTTTCTGGCTCCTCTTTTCCCTTTTTGGTGTCATTCACACACACACCCCACCTGAGGGTGTGGTCAGGCCTGAGTAAGCTGCCAACAGTGTTGTTGTTGTTGTTGTTGTGTGCGGTGGAGAGTTGACCGACTCATAGCGACCCCTCCTTGGGTTGCCAAGGCAGTATCACTACGGAAATAGATTGCCCAACCTTCCTTCCGAGGAGTGGCTGGTGGATTTGAACCGCCAGCCTTCTGGTTAGCAGTCAACAGTAGTCCACCCAAATGGAGAAGTGAGGTACCTCTGATTGTGGGAAATAATAATAATAATGATAATTTAAAAACTCACTGCCGTCAAGTGGAATCCAACTCATAGTGACCCGTCCTTGGGTTTCTGAGGCAGTATCTGTACAGAAGTAGGTTGGAGGCCCACCTGGGTTTGAACTGCCAGCCTACTAGTTAGCAGTCAAATGCCTCCAGCATTATGCCATCAGAGCTCCCATTGAGCAACGTATTTTCAACTGAGTCGTTTTGCTTCCATAAATGCTTTTTCATCCACTCCTTCCGTTGATAATTCCCATCATCTCGAGCAGCATGAATTCCCACCTGCAGAAATGAAGCTCACACAGTGTCCTATCAGCATCTTTAAAGATTCAGGGAGTGGGGCTGGGACTCTGCACAGTGGATAAGCCCTACAGATGACTTAGATGTTTGAGACACACCCCACCAGGGTGTTGACTGAGGCCACCTGGCCACCAGTGCTGCCCCTTACTCTGCTGTTCCTCTCCCCTCCCCAGGATTGAGTGGAGGGGAGGGGAGAGGCCTGGTGGCCCCTGAAATGCCCAAGGCTTGTCAGAAATAAGCAGAGCCTGCAGCAGCCTTGGGGCCCTAGGGTCCTGCCAGGGTCACCATTCTGCACTCCCAGAAGGGGCCACCACTTGTCTGCCAGTTTGTTGGACCATGGTGGCTTGTGGTTGTGAGGCTGGAAGCTGGGCCACCAGCCGGGTCCCTGATGGAGGACAGCTTTCAGCAGAGCTTCCAGACTAAGACAGACTTGAAGCACAGGGCCATCCACATCTAGAAGAACTGGCCACTTGAGAACCTAATGACTGGCAGGGAGACATTGTCTGATATATTAGTAGGGGCCAGAGAAAAAGGGGAAGACCCTCAAGGAAATGGACTGACCCGGTGGCTGAGACAATGGACGGAAGCATAGCAAGGACTGTGAGGCTGGCACTGGGCCGGGTAGTGTTTCCTGCGGTTGCACATGGGTCTCTGTGACTCAGAGCCAACTCAGCAGCACCTAACAGCAGGAGAAGGGGGTCCCAGAGAAGTCTGGCCTTTGTCAGTGGTGGCCAACACGGAGACCCCTGTACTCCTTCACTTGGTATGTTGCTGTTCGCTGCCAGTGTTCTGGTTTCCAGTGCCACTCTGACAGGAATATACCACAAATGGGGTGGCCCTAACAAACAGGAGTTTATTCTTACAATCTGGAGGCTTTATGTACAAGTTCAAAGTGCCAGGCTCTAGGGGCTGGGTGAAAGCCCCTCAACCTTGGGGTCCAGCTCTGCCTCCTGCTCACAGCCCACTGGAGCTAGAGGCGTTTCTTCACTCAGACGGCTGCTGGCTGCTGAGGCTGAGAAGCCCCAAGGTTGACAAGGAAAAAGGCACAGTCCCGATGTTACCAAACCACATGGCAAATTTAAGTCCATTGTAAGCCCAAGGTTGGCAAAGCATAGCAGGCTGCTGAGCAATGACACGGCTACATGCAGGGTCCAAGCGTGCCATTGGCTAGAGACCATTCCCAAGGGCTTCTTAGATACAGGAAGCAGACCACAGACCCAAAGGCAGCTACTCAGCCGCTTGTAGATGCCACCATGGAGCTGGCTGCCAGTCTCCTCATGGACATTAACTACCACCAGCTGCCCAGCCACTCAGCCAGGCCCAGCCCAGCTGACACACACACAGAACTAGCACAGCCCTCAGGTCTGTTCTGACTCGGTGACTCTTTGTACAGCAGAAGGAAACGGTTTCGGTTCCCTAGCGCTGCTCTAACAGTAATAGACCACAAACGGGATGGCTCGAACAACAGGAGCCTGTTCTCTTACGATTTTGGAGCCTAGAAGTCCGAGTTCAAAGTGCCAGGCTGTAGAGGCTGGGTGAAAGCCCCTCAACCTTGGGCTTCATCTCTGCCTCCTACTCCCAGCCCACTGAAGGTGGAGGCTTTCCTTCACTCAAGCACCAGCTGGCAGCCCAAGGTTGACAAATAAAAAGGCACAATCCCACTATTATCAAAACACATGGCTGGCCACCAATTCGAGTCCAGAAAAAGTCCTCAGATCAGCAGGGCATGGCAAGCTGCTGACTTAGCTATGTGCAGGGTTCAAGGGCACCATAAGCTAGAGACCTCCTCGAAGCTGCCGCCTACACACTGGGAGCAGCCCACAGCCTTAAAGCAGCCGCTCCGCCGCTCCAGTAGATTCCACCACGGAGCTGACTGCCACTCTGATCATGGAGAATCAAATCACTACATCCGGCTGCCCAGCCACCAGCCAGGCCCGGCCAAGTTGACAACCACCTTAACTCCCTCAGAAACACTGCCCAGCCACGCACCTGTTACCGGACCAAACGCAGGTCCCTGTCGGGTGCGCAGTCAGGCCAAGGCAGTTTACACATGCGATTGAGAGGAGAGAAAATTATTTATTGCAAAGCAGCAGTGCAAGGAGTTAGGGGTAGTCTGTACCCAGATCTTAACTCCAACAAAACAGGGTTTTTGTAGGTTTCAGGAGAGGGGGTTGTGCATATTCACAAAAAGTTGAGGAATTTGGGGCCTGAAATGAAATGAAATGAAATGGGTGACCTGAAATGGGTGACTGATGAGTCACTAGTTTCTTGTTATCAGCTGATCGGGGCTTGAGCAGAGGGGAGAGGGTCAGCAATGAACTTTTGTTCCTTTACAAGTTGTTTCTAAAACATTTCTATTGTCTGTTGTTGTTATTTGCCCTTGGCCAACTCATAGCCGCCCTTCCCTGGGTTTCCGAGGCAGTATCACTACAGAAGTAGGACTGCCAAACCTTCCTTCTGAGGAGTGGCTGGTTGGTTTGAACCGTCAGCCTTCTGGTTAGTAGTCAAGTGCCTTAGGCACTATGCTACCAGAGCTCCTCTATTGTCTGTGGCCAGAGTTAATTTACAAGTTATTTCCAAAATACTTTTAGCAAGTCTATCATCAGCAGGATGGAATGTTTTCCATTCAGTTCTTTAAGGAACTGAATACTCATCTGGCCGGGGTGGGAAAATAGTTGGGGGTAATCCAGTCTACCTATCTATTCCCATCCAGGTGCCAGGGTGGGGGAAATAGCACTTCGTTTCAATTTCCCCTTAGAATAGATACTGTTCCACATTCTTAGGGAGCATTTTACTCGGTTTTCTAATTCCCCCTTAGAATGGTTACTGTTCCACAATTTTGGGAAATGGGGGGGGCGACTCATCCTAGCTGCTTCCTGCTGACCGGGGGCGAAGATGGTGGGACTCCGTCCCTGGTCAGTAAGCTTCCTGTAGTCTGCACAGTTCACGGAATCTTCTGGCCATATCCGGGGAGAAGAGACTAGGGGTACCTGTAGAGTAGCTTGTAATTCTGGAGGCTTGAAGACAGGTAGGTACCTAGGTAGACATTGAATACAATAGCAAGTAAAGAGCGTTATTGTTAATAAGAGAAGTATTGTAATAAATAAGGATTTCAACCACCCTACATTGGGTAACCAAGAGGTGAGCCAAGAAAAGTCTATCCCAAAGGTGGGGTTAAATCCTGTCATACATACATACCCCTTTGTGTCAAGGAGAGTATGCACATTCAGTAATTAGTAGCCCCAGGAGTGTGGTCTGGTAGGATTTGTTGGCGTTTTATAAGGGTGTTAGACTACTTCCCTCCTTTAGAAGGTGTTCGAGGTAAGACAATCATGGAGTCGATTAGAATTACCTTTATGTCTTAACCCAGAATAGGTTTCCTTTTAAGGAAAATCTTAAGATCCTTGATGGGCTCACAGGTGTTTCACTCCAGGTTGTTGGGGACACTTACTATTCCGTTGCCAGGTTCTCTGGAGTCTCCCTGTTCCCCAAGGCTGTTCCCTGAAGAATAAAACTCAGTTACAGGTTGAGGAGAGTTCTCAGTGCAGTTTGGTGTTATCCTCCATCGGCTGTGATGAATCCAAGGGCGGACTCCCTTCGGTTTGGCTGAGCAATGTGTTGTCAGCAATCCTTCATCAGGTCCAGTCCATTTGGCCTGGAGTTGGCTCTGGGGAGTCCGGTCGTTCCACTCCTTTAGTAGGACCCAATCACAGGGGCAGAAGCTATGAAGGATACAACAACCTGCTGGAAGCAAACTGGTTAATAATGTTGCAGACAAAGTTTGCACATGTTTAAAATATCCAATTCCTTAACAATTTTAAGGTCTCCCTTCCCTACATAACTAGGATGCCACACTCTAGAAAATGGTCTCCCATATAATACTTCATATGGGCTTAATTTAAGCCTGCTTCTGGGGGTGGTCCAGATCTGCAACAGGTCAAGGAGTTAGTTATCTAAGATAAGTTGGTCTCTTGGCTCATCTTAGCTAGTGTGCTCTTCAAAGAACGCTTCATCTTGTCAGTTTTTTCCTGTCAATAGGCTCGTCCTGTCAAATGTTCCCTCATAATTACTTTGAACTGAGACTAGCAAACTAAACTGGGGATAGCAAACTAAACTGGAGTTATAAATTTTATCTGCCAGTCCTTGTATAGGTTCAGTCCTCTTGTCTGATTCTTCTCACCCCTGGAGGTGGGCTGCACTTTGGATTGTTTCTGGTATAGGTCAAGCAGCCTTGTGTAACCTTTTGGATGGTTCTGTACAGATTCAGTCCAGCAGTAGTTTTACTCAGGCAAGTATACAGGACGCCTTTTCCCATAACAAGTGCTGGCTGCAGTGATAGTTTTGTCCTGTCTGTTGCTTCTGTAGTTCATAGCAGCAGGTAATTGCAGGAGGTTGTCTGTAAGGCCCATGCCTGGTTGGGATTAATATCCACCTGGAGCTTGTTAGCTGAGGAAGTAACCTGAGTATTTAACTTGGTTATTAAATCTTATTCCAACAGAGGAACAGGGCATTCGGGCATGTATAGAAATTTTCAAGTTCATACAGTGCTCCCAACCTGGCATTCAAGAGGTTGAAGATTTTTACATTACTGAACCTCCAGCAATGCTCACAGTGTTCTGGGACAGAGGGGCCTTGGAGATGTTTAGGACTGAGGTTGCTCCTGTGTCCAGCAGAGATTCAATGGGCTGTTTTCCCAGTTATTGCCACCCAGGCTCCTTGTAGGAGATAGGCATTTGCCCAGTCTGTAACGGAGCCCCTGGGCCCCATCATTCTTGATTGCTGTCAGCTGTGCTTACTCTCTGCTGGGCCCCCTTTGGCGGGTTTTGGAGGGCTCGTTCTGGGCACTTGCTCTTCCAGTGCCCATCCTTCCTGCAGTAAGCACACTGTTGAGGCCTCAACTTTGTTGGTTGTCCTCCTGGAGCAGGAGCTTGATTCACTTCTTTTCTACCCGTTGGGGGCCATGGGGACTTACCCGGTAGGATCGACTTCGTGGCAGGTCTCCCAGGGCAGCAGCCAGCAAGGCAGTTTGTTGCTTCATGTCTCCTTGCCCCTGATTCTCCGGCTCCTGGTCCCGGTTACTGTAGACCTTAAAGGCAGTCTACAAGTTGAGGGGTATTCATACCCAGTCCCCCTTCTAATTTTGGCGTCCGGGTCGGTGTCGGTACACTGATGAGCTTGTTTATACACCCATTTGAGGAAAGCAGGATTTTCCTTGAGGCCTCGTTGTACTTCCCCAACTTCTGAATCTGCTTTGGGGCCCCCTTCTGGAGTTCTAGGACAATGTGCTCCAATGTCCCGGCGTCTGGGCTATTAGGGGCCCTCTCTGCATCTGCCCCTGGCACTGCCTGATGGCTGTGGTCCCCGACTGGGTCTTCAGGCTGGAGGTTGGGAAGTCTGCCGTATTCCTCTCCAGCTTTCTCTAATACCATTCGCCTCTCTTCAGGGCTAAGGCAGTTAATAGCATATTAATGTAGATCAGCCAGGTGAATGGCCTATGAGTCCAAACGAAACCTCCGCGATTTCCTTTATGATCTAAACTGACTGGAACCTGCCGTAATGGGTATTGCCCTGATGGATCTGGCCTAGACCCCTGGCCAAATTTTTCACCGCTCTGAGTGTGTGCTGGGGAGACCCTTGCCTGAGGGGCACCCATTTTCTGAGTGACTTCTGGGGGATATAACTCCACCGGAGTTTTAGGGGATTCAGAATTCAAAATTCCTTTAGGCTTAGGTGGTGGAGTCATAGGTGAATTGTTTTTGACTCGGGAGGTATGGGGGAGGAGTAGATGGGAGAGGGTTGGGGTCGGGGTAAGGGCCTTCAGCGTCCCGAAGGACACCTTTAAAACCCGCTTTCCCTTTAGGTCATACAACCGTCACTCCACACTGCTTCTGTAAACGCTTGTTTTGAAACAAAGCTAAGAATAACTCTAGATCCAACAGTTCTTCCCACTTTTGATATTTAACTGGATAATATCATAGTCGACTTCTACTTTCTGACCATCTATGCTCAGACTCACCAATACTGCGGTCAGACGGTGTCACAAACAGTACCAGTTTTTCTCCTCATAGGCTCAAGGCCTAAAGGAGCCCCGTTTTTCAGAGTGCAGCCAAGGGGCTCCATTCTGCTCCAGAACCTTGGTTACCCAATTTCCAGTCACACTTACATCCACTCGAAACTCTTGCACCGGTGCCACGCACACACA
>NW_006922056.1:1320274-1346778 GCF_000298275.1 Orycteropus afer afer | reverse complement strand
TGACATCTAGTACAGGCCAGGTTTACAGTAAGGGGCCCTGGGGGGCCCAGCCCAACAGTTGTGGCCCTAGGCTTTTGACCCTGGCAGGGCAGCGGCACACACCAGGGCGGTGCTGGGCGCTCTAGCCACCTGGTCCAAGACCATTCACCCTCTCTGGAGGTCTTCCTGGGTCCCAGGGCCCACTCACACCATTTCGGGAACTGGGGAGCCCCTCCCACCCTTCTCAAGGGCAGCCCTTCGGCGGGGAACCCCTCCCTCTTCCCCACACTCCGCTTGAGTCGCCAGGGGGAAAAGCGCCCCTTTCTTTCCTGCTAAAAGGTGCCTGTGTGCAGCTCGCCAGTCCCGGGGTAATTTTAACTCGGGCTGGCCAAAAAAATGCCGCCGGCTCCTCGCTTTCCCCGGCGACGGGGTGGCGGCGGGGACGGGTGGCGGAGCCCCGCCCCGCCCAGGTGGGCCTGGCTGAATGGGGGGCTTGTGCTGCGGGCAGGGGGCGTGCTCGGCCGGCCCGCCCGCCGCCCTGGCGTCTGCCGGCCACCCCACCGGCGCGCTCAGAGCGCGGGTGCGCGGAGCCGGACGCAGCCATGGCGCTGGCGCTGGCCCTGCTTCTGCTCGGGCAGCTCCTGGCTGTGACCGAGACGCAGGTGAGGCCTGGGCGCGGGGCACCGGACCGGGTCCCCGGGAGGCCTCGGGGTCCGGGGCTCTGAGCTCGGTCGTCAGGAGCCCCCACCCCGCCACCTGGTAAGCGGCGAGCCCCGGCCGCCGGCAGCCGGCCGCCGGCTTGTCGCCCAAAGCCGCTTCGCCGTCGGGGCTATGGGTCCCCCGACTGAGCCCCACGAGTGCCGGGATGCCTCCGGGGGGCGCCCAGGGGCCGCCCCATCGTCGCCCGCCGGGCTGCCGCCGCCCGGGACACACAATGTCGCCTTTGTTCCTGGGGGTTCCCTGGGCCGGAGCCGGCGCCCTCGGCGCCGCGTGGGACTGTCCGCGGCCCTGGACTCTGGGGGCTCAGAGGCGGGCGGGGTGGCGGGTCCCGGTCTAGTCCCCCCCAGGGCCCCCGTGACAGGCCCAGCACTTCTCCTGAGACAGAAAGAGGGGGCCCACCGGACACCCCACAGCGAGGACCTGCCACAGAGGCGGGTGGCAGCAGGGAGGCTGCCTAACGTCTAATGTGGACTCTCTCCGTTTCAGAAAGTGGGACCTCCGGGCCCCCCTGGCCCCCAAGGGCCTCCTGGCAAGCCGGGCAAGGATGGCATTGATGTGAGTGGGGCCCCCTCCCGTGGTGGGGGAGGGCTCTGTGAAGTTCTAGCTCTGGCTGCAGGCTGTGAGTCCACCACTGCAGAGAAAAAGAGGGGGCCATCTTTGGCCAAGATCCAAGGTGGGATTTGAGCCGGGACAAAAACCCTCCTTGTTCTTCTGCAGGACAGATGAGGACAGTGGTCCTTGGACAGGAAATGTGGGTGCAGAGGTGTATGTCTCTGGGTCCTCCTCTTGGGGGTCTGAGCTCAGGGACTCAGTGAGCTGTGGGTGTCTTTCTGGGTGGTGGGAGATGGCGTCTCCCTGGAGGGGGTGGGGACCAGCTCTGCCGAGGTGTTCTCTGTGGGTGCCCCAGATGGGCCCTGTCAGGCAGCGTGAGTTGTGGGGCAGCTGGGCTCCTGTGTGGCCCCCAGTTCCTCATGAAAGGCCCTCTGAGGTCTCTCCTCGTGGTATTGCCCCCCACCATCCTCAGCCTGCACCCCCACCTCAGCACCTCACCCCGCACCCCAACCTCAGCCTGCACTTTCCCCCTTAGCCTGCACCCCCACCTCAGGCTGCACCTCCCCCCTTAGCACCTCAGCCCGCACCCCCACCTCAACCTGCACCCCCTCCCCCTACTGTCCCTGAGGGCCACACACCTTCCTCGCTCCACTGCAGGGCTGCTACTCAGGGCTACTTGGTTGGGTCCTGGGCCTGGCCTGGTCAAGTGCCCTGCCTGCCCCCATGCCCTCTGCTGGTGCAGGTCACCCCGGGTCCCAGGGCCCTTCATGGCTTCTGCCCACCTGGGGCCGCTGGCATCTTCCAGTTGACACTAGGCCTAAAGGGTTTCAAGACGGTGGCTGTCAGTGTCGATGTTGTCAGTGGAGGTTGTCAGAGGGGGGCTGTGGGGTCCTTGCTGGGGCTGCAGGTGGCTGAGCGGCCCCCTCCATGACCACCTGGAGCCGGCGGCCTCTGGGCACCCACAGCCTGCCTGTGAAGGCTCCCAGGTAGCAGGGGTGGGGCTTTGTGACCAGCCGGTGTTTCCGGGGGATTGTCCCCAGCGCCCTCAGAGTGGGCCTGCAAGGCAAACCCCGTTGCACCCTCCTCTGTCCTTTCCCCAGTGCCCCTCTCTGTCCTTGGCCTGTGGTGGGGAGGGATCCCTTAGTTGGGGTGATGAAAGTGGGGTGTGGGGGCATCCCATCTTATCTCAGCCTGCAGGCTTTGGGGCTCTCTGCTCCCCTGGGAAGGGTTTTCATGTCACACGTGGGTGTCCTTCCCCTGCAGGGAGAAGCTGGGCCTCCGGGTCTGCCTGGACCCCCGGTGAGTGTGCCCTGATGTGGTGAGAGGGGCTGGGGCGGGGTGGACACAGAGGACAGAGGAGTCATTGAGGTCCCTCCCACTCTGCTGGGCCCAGGGCCGCCCAGAGGGGCCTCAAAGGACCAGGAACAGGGGGTATGCAGAGAGGGGGTGCAAGGAGCTGTGGGGTTTCAGTATGTCTGGGCATGTCTGGCTTGCAGGCTTTCTTTGGACCAGAGCCCAGTGGTGTGAGGGGGAGGGGGACAGCCACCCGTGCGTGGTGGTATGCTGACCCTGACAGAGTGGGGCTGGTCCCCCGTGCCCAGATGTTGAGGTGCCTGGTCCTGAGACCTGTCTCGACCCTCTGGGGGAAACTAGAGGAGCCCACTGGCCCGTAGCTGGGGAGGTCGAAGTGACCAGGTGACAGACACCACTGATGATTTGAAGGCAGCCTTCCTGGAGCCAGGCAGGTGGGCAGGTGGGGCCAGGCCTGGGGTCTCAGGGCAGCAGGGAGGGGCCGGGGTCCCGGAACAACAGGCCCGTCTCTGATTGCCGGCGGGGCCAGGTCAGGTTGGGAAGACATTTTCCTTCCCCGCTGCAGGCAAAGGCTCACCGGCTGCCTCCTCACTCACTGCTCTTCCCTCCGCGCAGGGACCAAAAGGGGCCCCAGGGACAGCAGGAAAGCCAGGAGAGGCCGGGCTGCCGGGGCTGCGGGGCGTGGACGTGAGTACCCGCCCTCCCCAGCCAAGCTGCATCCCAGGGTCCAGGGCTCAGCGTCTAATTGCTGCCCTCCAGCTGAGCGCTCTCAACCAGGCAGGTCCTGTAAAGGCCGTCCCCACGTCCCCCACAGGGGGCCCTTGGCCCTCATCCCAGCCCTGCCGACGACGTCTGGCGGATTGGCAGAGCCAGCTCACAGCTAGAGCAGAGAGTCCGCCAAGTCCTGCTCAGCCAGGAACAAACAACCATTGTCCCAGTGCTGCCCACACCGCCCTGGGCCCCAGCCACCCTGTCTGTCCTCCTGTCTGTCGTCTGTCTGTGGTGGGGTTGGAGGCTTGGCTGCACGTGGGCTTCGTTAGTCAGGACTAGCGACAGTCTGAGACACGCACTCTCCAGCCAGGCTCCACCCCACTAGGTGCCCCCACATCCCCACCCCAGCTCTGGGTGCAGCAGGGACCCCATGACAGAGGAGAGTCAGGTGTTAGAATAGCCTCTCGTGTGACCCCTCGACCCTCCCCTGCCCCGTTCCCAGGGTCTGACTGGGCGGGATGGACCACCTGGACCCAAAGGTCTCCCTGGAGAACGGGTGAGTGCCCCTGGGTCCCCAGGGTGGGCTGGTGGTCTTCGAGGCTAGGAGTTGCCTGCAGGGAGCCTGCAGCAGCCAGGGCTCAGCTCCCCGCCCTGCCCCATGCTCCTGTGTGGGGTTCACTGACCGGCGCCCAGGACAGCACCTGTACAACATTGGGCGCACCCTCGGGCCTCACTTTCCTGTGAAACGGGCCTTCTCTCCTGCCCACCCCCACAGAGGAGCTGTGAACCTCCGGGGGCACTTGGGGCCGGGAGGGGCTTGCCCACAAGCCAGGCACAGCCCCTGTCTGACAACAACCATGTTCCTTCCACAGGGAGGCCTGGGGCCTCCGGGGCCACCCGGGCTGGGGGTGAGTACTGTGCTCTCCGTGGACTTTGGGGTTCCCCAAGCCCAGGCGGGGTGTCCTCCAGGAGCCCCAGAAGCTTGGGTCTGCCCCACCATTGAAGCCTCTGGTGGGGGCTCCCTGGGCTGTGTTCTGAGGGGGTCGCAGGGTTGGGCCCCCAGGTCTTCCCAGAGAGTTTACCTCTGTGTTGCTTTGGCAGGGCAAAGGCCCCCCCGGACCACCTGTGAGTACCACCCTCCCTGAGCCCCTACGCTGGCATATGTGGTACCCCAGGGCTGTCCCCACCCCAAAGCTAACCTGGAATGTCCCCCGGCAGTGGGGGAAGGGGCTCCTCTGTACCTCATCCCCACTCCCCAGAGTCCTGTCCCTTCAGAGGGTGAACAGCCCCTGCAGACCTGAGATGGAGGAGGCTGGGTGCCCTGGGGCCGGACCCCCAGGGACCTCAGGCTGCTGTCCTTTTCCTTCCTGCAGGGAGAGGCAGGTGTGAGCGGCCTCCCCGGTGGAATCGGCCTCCGGGGCCCCCCGGTGAGTGGCTGCCCCAGACAGCACCCTCCAGCAGCAGTCTGAGTTAGCATGCCCTTGGTGACCAGTGACCACCCATGAGCCCACCAGGGGCTCCCATGGCCAGCTGCCAGGGCCTGTCCTCCCCTCCCTCTGCTGCTCCCCCTTCCCACCCCCCCTTCTCCTTCCTCTCCTCCCCTCCCTCTCTCCCCCTTTCCTCTTCTCTCCCCATCCTCTGGGCTGGCAGGTGCTGTCGGAGCCCTGGCCCTTGGCGCTACTTCAGGGAGAGGGACAGACCAAGACCAAGCAGGGGAGGAGGGGGGAGCCTGGGTGTCCCCACAAGTAGCTGTCTGAAAGGGCGGCTTCTCTTGGGACTGGTGGTCACCTCCTCTCAGGTGGGGGTTGGTCCTGCCCTAGACAACCCGTACCCTGCCCCCAGGGACCCTCTGGACTCCCAGGACCTCCAGGCCCCCCAGGACCTCCTGGACCTCCTGTAAGTACTGGGCAGAGGTTGTCCGGAGCTCATGGGAACGTGCTGGGGCTAGGCACAGTGCCTACAAGGAGCTGGACTCCCCTGTCCCCATGGCCCCTGGAGATGGGCCAGCGGGTATGGTGGCCATCTCTCCCAGGGACAGTGGTGTCTGTTGTTGTCACATGGCACCAGCACTGGCCATGTGGGGGAGGGGGCCTAGAACCTCCCCGTGGGAGGCTGCAGGCTTGGCAAGTCCCTGCAGAGAGGGAGGGTTGTGGTCTACAAGTGGGTGGGTGGCTGGCTACGTGGAGGGAGGGAGATGGGCCAGTGGGGTGGTGTCAAAGTCAGCTCTCTCTCTCTGCTCCAGGGACACCCAGGGGTCCTTCCTGAAGGTGCTACTGACCTACAGGTAGGCACCTGCAGCCACTGGTGGATGGAGCTGGGGATGCCCCATGCATGCATGTGTGTATACATGTGCCCATGTGTGCATAAGTGTATACATGTATGTATGTGTGTGTGTACATGTGTGTATACATGCACATGTGTGCCTGCCCGTGCATGCAAGTGTGGTGTGCATACATATACAACCATGTGCATATGTGCACGTGTGTGCATGTGTATACATGTATTGTGTACACGTGCCACATGTGTATGTGTGTATACATGCGTGTATGTGTGATCTACCATATATGTTATGGTGTATACGTATATGTGAGTGTACATGTGCCATGTGTGCATCTGTGTGCATGGAATGTGCCCACATGTGCATGTGTGTGCATGCACGTGTGCATACGTCTATCAGGTATCCGTGTGTGTGCGCATATGTGCGCCATTTCCATGTGTGTGTGCATGCATGTGTGTGTTCATGAGGGGTGGATCTGGCCTGACCCACGGCCTCAGGAAGCCTTGGATGTGGCATCCTGTTCAGACTAGTGGGAGCAGGTCTGTCCTAACCCACGGAAAGCAGGGCTGCGAGTGCCTAGAGCTAAATGCAGGAGGTGGCAGAGCTAGAGGGGTGGGCAGGGTCTTAGCAGGGCTGGCGACACCAGCCGGCCCAGTCCGGTGCAGCACCTGTCTGGGGAGCCTTCCTGTGCCCTCCCCAGCCCCAGCCCAGGCCAGCACTGCCCATGCACAACAGCGTTTGTGTGGATTAGGGAAGACGCATCACACGTTCCGCCCCTCTGCGCTCCGGCTGCACCAAGTCTCCCAGTGCTGGGTGTCCAGTGGGCGCACTGGGCGGCAGGCAGACAGTGCTCTTGTTGAAGGGGGATCCAGAGCCACCCGCAGTCGCCCCCTGGGAGGCTGAGTGGGGCGAGAACTGGCACATCTGTCTCTCCTCCCTGTGTGGCTCCTGGTATCGGTGGCACCTCGTTTCCATGGCTCAGGCTTTTGTATTCTCGAAGGACAGTCCACCTACTTTCTCTGAACTGCAGTGGGGAACTTGCCAGCTGTCCCTGCTGGCCACCCCCACCTGGGTGGGCCTGGGGTGGGAGGATCCCCAAGGACCAGAGACCTTGGGCCGAGGGCAGGTGGAACAGCAAGGTTGGAGGTGCCAGCTCTGTGGAACAATCTGCCAATGTCAAAGCCTCTGTGTCCGGGGGGCCGCTGAGCTAACACCTGGGCTCCTGGGACGTCATTCCCAAGATGCCGCAGCCCAGCGACCTGGCAAGAAGCTGCGGGGAGGCTGTCTCCATAAAGCAAGTGGCCGTGCACTGAGGGCTGGTGGGGGGCACGCATCCCTGGCGGGCACTGCAGCAACTAGAGCTCGTACAGGTGGAGCCTCTGGGGTTGGGCCCTGGGACAGCCCTGCCACCCCACAGCCAGCACCAAGTAGGCCCCGTCTGGTGACTTCCTGGCCCTTCTCAGGCCCCTGGGGCTGACCCCAGCTTCGGAGGGGTGTTCTGAGCAGCCGGCCAGCTCCTGTTCCCCAGAGGAGTCTGACCCTCTGTGCTTTCCAACAGTGTCCTGCCATCTGCCCACCAGGTCCACCTGGCCCGCCAGGAATGCCAGGGTTCAAGGTGAGGGTCACAGTGGGAGGGAGGCAGAGAGCAGGGCAGGTGGGGGTAGGTGGAGAGCCAGAGGGCCTGGCCCGTGTTCCCAGTGTTGTCACAGGAAGAGAGGGTCAGCCCCCTGCCCTGCTTAGGAGCCCTTGTTCTGTCCCTGTCCCCACATCACCCTGGTGACCCACTGGCTTGGGGGGCTAGGCCTGGGCCAGGAGGGTCAGAAGGTGGCGTTAGCCTGGGCATGGGAGGAGAACCAGCGCTGTACGGCATCCGCCCCACCTGCCTGCCACCCCCGCCTCCCACTCCCTGGCCTGACCCCAGCCCTGTCTGCACCCCCCACTCTGCCCACTGCCGCCACGCCATGTTGAGCCTCTGGTGGACCTGCTGTCCTGAGCTCTTTGGGTGGCTGGATCCCATCCTCTGGGGATGAGGGTATCCAGGGGTCCATGCGGGCTGTGACACATCATCTGCTGTGTTGGCTTCAGGGTCCCACGGGCTACAAAGGGGAGCAAGGAGAAGTCGGCAAGGACGGGGAGAAGGTATAGACTCTGCTGGGCTGGGCGGAGCCTGGGGTGGGTGGGGCTTGGTGTGGGCGGAGGCTGAGGTGCATGGAATCTGAGTGGGCAGAGCCTGATGTGGGCGGGGCTTGGTGTGTGGAGCCTGGGGCAGGCAGACCCTGATGTGGGCGGGGCCCTATGTGGGCAGAGCCTGACAGGGGGCTCGGTGTGGGTGGAGCCTGGCCTAGGCAGAGTCTGGTGTGGGTGGGGGGTGAGTGGAGCCTGGCATGAGTGACACCTGAGCGTGGGCTGATCCCGAGGGTGGCTATGAAGCAGAAGAGGGTCTGGGGAGGGGTCTGGAGGACCTGCGGGACTGGAGACCCCAGGTTATAGCTGCATGGGTGTGCATGATGTCCCAGTGGACACACCTGACCATCCTGGAGACAGGCTAGTGTCACTGCAGGCAAGTGCCCCTCCCCCTATGAGCCCCTCCCCCAGCCTTGTAGCTCAGCTGGGAAGTGGGAGCTGTCCCCTACCACACAGGCTGGGAGTGGGCAACAAGCGGTGGGGGAAGGGCCCACCTGCTCACACACTTCCTCATTCCGTTTCAGGGTAACCCTGGGCCCCCTGGGCCTGCTGGCATCCCGGGCACCGTGGGGCTGCAGGTAAGGTTGGCAGGGTGGGAAGCCCTCGGACGGATAGATACCCAAGGATCTGCCCACCCCCAGCAGTGGGACTGTATGAGAAACAGAGCGGGTTCCACCTGCCCACGAGCTCTGGGAGTCTGGGGGCCTGGAGCTGAGGCTGAGAGTGTTCAGGAAATCAAAGGCCCCCCCAGAGCCAGGAACTTCACATGGGCCCCCTGGGGTCTGGGGGACAGGCGTCTTGGTAGCAGTCTGCATTTCTGGTTCTCTTCCCAGGGCCCCCGGGGACTGCGAGGTTTGCCAGGGCTGCTTGGACCTCCCGGGGACCGAGTAAGTCCTGCCCCCCCTTGTGGGGGCTGTGTGCAGGGGACGGGTCAGCCCTGTCCCAGCACACAGATGTCCCAGCAGCTGTCTGTCCTTGGTGACTGTGGACCACCCTTTGAGGAAGCCCAGGGGGCTGGGGGCCCGAAGCCTGACCCCCCAGAACTCAGGCTGCCCCCCAGCCACTCTGTGCTATCAGGATCCTGGGCTCCAGCTGCTGGTCAGAGCCCCAGGCTGTGGGTGGGAGGCAGGGCAGAACCCCCCTGGCCTCGGTTCACATGGCAGCCATCGGGGAGGCTGGGTCCAGTTTCCTTCAGGACCCCCCACAATTCCACGAAACAGGGCTAAAGGGAAACGGGGTGGAGGAGCTTGAGGACTGCCGGAGCCTGGCTGATTCTAGCCACTGGACAGAGAAGCAGATGTCCTTGCTGTGGGTGGGCGGGGCTGGCTGGGGGCGGGGGGTACAGGTGATGGGCTCTACATGGGAAGGGACACATGTGACGGGCTGCACATGTTGAGCCTCTGGTGGACCTGCTGCCCACATAGGGACCCGCCCACATCAGGCTGGGCTCCAGATGGGCTGGGTCCAGACTCCCTTCTCCTCCACAGGGTCCCATTGGGTTCCGAGGGCCCCCCGGTATCCCAGGAGCACCCGGGAAAGTGGTACGTGTGTCACGTGTGTGTGTGTGTGTGTCACGTGTGGCGGGTGGGTGAAGGGCACCTGCCAGGCTATGCCTGACCTCATGGGGCCGAGGTGGACTCAGGCCCCCTGAGCAGGTGCCTGTGACCAAGAGCTGCTTCTGGCAACTTGGTGAACCAGGCTGAGAGCCCTGGGTGGGGACACGTCACTTCTCACCGTGAACGTGAAGCAGGCCCCTGCCTCTGGCCCTCAGCAGGCTTGGCCCTGCTCTGCTCCAAGGGGGTGCTGCGCTGCCCCTGCAGTCAGGCCCTACCCAGCTCTGTAGGCTGCTCTGGATAGTGGACTCTGTCCCTGTCCCCTCTCGTCTCACAGGGCGACAGAGGTGAAAGGGGCCCAGAGGGGTTCCGTGGACCCAAAGGCGACCTCGTAAGTGAATGAGAACTTGGTTTTCTGTCCTTGTGCAGAGGGGAGGGCATGCAGGAGACCACGATTGAGCACATGCCAGGGGTGTGGTGGTGACTGTCCCATGCCTGCCTGTTGCTGGAATGGGGGTGGGGACTCTTGAAATCCCTGTGGGCGCCCTCAGCTCGCCTGGGCCAGGACTCCTGGAAGTGACCAGCAGCTTAGCAAGCTCTTGTCCAGGGTGGCCACCCTGAGCAGTTGGGCAGGGGCCCTGGTGGAACCCTGGCCCATGTGGCCCCAGGTGGCATGGCTGAGGCTGCCCACGGGAGAAGCGGGGTAAAATAGTGACAGGGAATGCATGTCGTGTCAAGAGATGAGCAGAAGTGACCGTCTCTGTGTTGACGTTTGCCTGTGGACGCTCCACGTCTCCGCTCTTGATCATGCCTGGCTGGCGAGAGGTCCGTTTGGAGAGGCTCTGGAGAGACTCACGCTGTTGTGGGATTGAGCCAAGCTGTCGGTGCTTCCGCTGCCCAGCACGGCACCTGGTGTCCCGAGCCACCTGGTCTCGGGCCACTAGGGAGCGGTCTCGAGTGCGGAGGTGGGACCGTTTTCCTGCTGCCGTGGCTCCTTCAGCCGCTCGCTGTGTCTTTCAGGGCAGACCTGGCTTCAAAGGGATCCCTGGTCTTGCGGGGCCTACTGGAGAGCCGGTAAGTGCCCCTTGCGGCAGTGGCTCCTTGCAGTGTCCTGCCATCCACGTCACGCCTGCATAACACTCCTCTCTTCCCAGGGCCCCGGGCCGTACACAGGCCACCACGGGCAGTTCAGGCCAGGGCCCCAGGGGTCCTCTTTCTCTTGGACCGCCTGGTTCTGTGGCCCTGGGGGGTAGATACTGGGAGGAGCCTTGGCTGATTCTGTGTGAGAAGAGTGGCTGAGTCTGGGGACAGGCCCGGGTCCAGATGCCGTCCCCTGGCTTCAGTTTTCCCATCTGTAAAGCGGGAGCCACACAGACCTTCCACAGGTGGAAGGAGTGGAAGGCCACATGTGGGCCCTGCCACACCCCTGGCTGGTATCTGCCTGTACCCACACACCTGTGGCCTCTGGGGGTGACCTAGAGGCCAGGTGACTGCTGCAGCCACCTGACCACAGATAGCCTATGGGCGCTCAGGCCCTGCTAGTCCAGGAGACGCAGACTCAGGGCAGGGGACACAGGGAGGCACCTGTCCTGCTGTAAGTGCGAGCAGGGGGCACCTTGGCACTTGTCTCCTCGTTCCCAGGGCATGCCAGGCAAGGACGGTCGGGACGGTGTGCCAGGACTCGATGGGGAGAAGGTCAGTACAGTGGCTGGTCCGCCCAGGGGTCAGGATGGCGAGGGGAGGGATTCGGCAGAGCCTAGCATCCATCCTCACCAACCCCCATCACTTGTCCCCGCAGGGAGAGGCAGGCCGCAATGGTGGCCCTGGAGAGAAGGGACCCAATGGGCTGCCTGTGAGTGCTGGCGGGGAAGGGCAGGCAGGGACCACAGGTGGATCACCACAGGACTGACCGGGGCGTGGGGTCAGGCCTGCCCAGCGTCTGCATGGTGCTGGGTGGGAGGTGCTGAGGCGGAGGCACTGAGGGGGTGGGGCTGGCACGTGCCGGGGTGCACAGAGCCAGGGTGCTCCAGGCGCACATTCATCCACGGGTGGCTGTAGAAGAGGTGGGTCTCACCCTGGGGTCCAGCGGGGGCCGCTGTGGGACGCTCTGCACGCGAGGACCGGGGTTGTGGGAGCCCCACGGGTCTGGGGAGGACCACTGGGCACACTCTGTCCTTGGCTGTGTGCACTGCCAGTGCCCCGAGGCTTGTAGCTCTGACCACCCCATCTTGGCAGGGGCTGCCTGGACGAGCAGGGTCCAAAGGCGAGAAGGGAGAATTGGTATGTGGCCTTCCTGGGGGATGGGAGGGGCTGCGTGGGGGCCTGCAAGGGAGTGCGGGCAGCACTCAGGAGCCCCCTTCCTCCACAGGGCAGAGCTGGGGAGCTGGGCGAGGCTGGCCCCTCCGGAGAGCCAGGCGTCCCTGTGCGTACCCTGCCCCTCTCCTGTGCCCACAGGAAGCCCCACCCTCCGAGGCCCCGTTCATACCCCCGCCCACCACTCCTGTGCCTGTATACCCCCACCCCATCCTCGCACATACCCCCACCCCATCCCCACGTGTACCCTGCCCTTGTCCTTGCATTTACTGCCATCCCCGGCCCCCTTCGTACTCCCACCTATCACCCCAGTACGTACCTCTGCCCTCCCCACATCCCTGTATGTTTCTCACACACACACTCAAACCTCCCCCTCCGCACGCAGGGAGATGTGGGGGTACCGGGGGAGCGTGGTGAGGCCGGTCACAGGGGCTCCGCGGTGAGTGAGGGGCAATCCTCAGGTGGGACCCCCATCTGCACAGGTTGGGGGAGGTTTGGCTGCAGCCCACCCAAAGCCAAAGGTGCCGCACAGTGTCCTCAGCCTCCCCCCTGGGTCCTCTCCCAGGACCGGGACAGAGGGCATGCCTGACCCCCTGTCACCCACCCACCTCCCCTGGAGGCCCTCCTCTGTGCCAGCAGCTGGGCCAGACCCTGGGTGGGCCCCTGTCTACCCAGTCACTGGCAGAGGAAGCTCCCAGGGGTTCTTTCGGGGTTCCCCTCAGATGACGGACACACACTAACACTCTCCTTTCACCCTGCAGGGGGCTCTTGGCCCACAAGGCCCCGCCGGTGCCCCAGGCGTTCGAGGCTTCCAGGTGGGTGAGGGGTGGTGCTGGGTTTGGCCTCGAGCAGTGACCACAGACTCAGGCCAGTGAGCCCAGGAGGGTGGGGAGCCTGGGGGGGAGGTGATGGAGGCGGCCTCCTATTTGGGGCTTGCTGACGGGGGTGCTGGGACTGTGTCCACAGGGCCGGAAGGGCAGCATCGGGGACCCCGGCCTACCGGGCCCTCAGGGCCTCCGAGGAGGTGTGGGTGAGCGGGTAAGTGGTGGTTCTGGAAGGGCTGCTGCACCCCCACACACATGCCACACCTCAAGACTCAGCAAAGGCCCGTGCGGTCAGGTCTCCCCGGGACCAGCCATCTGGGCCCCTGCACTGAGGGCAGCTGGGAGCCGTGCTGGGCCTGCACAGAGGTCCTTGTGGCAGAGGTACTCCCAGCGAAGCAGGCAGGGGTTCCGATGCACACCGGCTCCCTTCTGTGGAATGAGGACAGTGGGAGCCCCTGTCAGAGGCCAAGGTGCCCAGCTACTGAGCTCCTGTCCAGGATTAGGGGATGCGATGGTGGCACTGGCCTCCACCCTTACAAATCAGCTTGAAAACCTGCCCTAAAAGAGTGCCCTTGTCAAGGTTTGCAACCCTTTGCGGCCTGATGGCCTCACAAAAGCAGGGAGGCATCTGTGACAGGAGCCTGGGGCCACCCTGGGGCCAGGAGCCTCAGCACCGTGATGGGAGTTCCTGCAAGGAGGGCCTAGTGCTGCCCCTTCCTTGGAGAAGCTGAACCTCCCCCCAGTGTGCTGCCAAGACACCCTGCGGGCAGGGACAAAGCTTCTCTCCAGCCGGGTCCAGCGTGCAGGCCCTTCCTGCCTTCTGGGAAGCGCACAGATGCAGCTGCCTTCTCAGGGCTCCTTCATTCCAGTGGGGACTGACACCACCGCCCTGTGGCCTGAGGGACAGTGGGCCCTTTATTAGCGTCCAGGGTGGAAATTCCACGGCTTGGGGGGCAGGCCAACAGCCCAGGCCTGTGAGATGGCCACAAGGAGGGGGGCTGACAGCCTGGCACCCCGTGCTATCCTGTCTGCGCCTGAGGGGCTGCCGGCGGAATTTCCTGTCCGACCCACAGGGAAGGCGGGCGCCTTGTGCCCTTGGCAGTTCTCGCTTAGGCGCTGTCTGAGCAAATGGGGCTTTTAACAGTGTGATTTCGCTGTGCACCCCAAGTGCTCAGTCCCCGGGTGCACAGAGCGAGCTGCGCAGACCAAACGGTGGCGAGGCGCTGCCGTGGGTGCAGGCACCACCTCCTCACCAAGTGCCATGGCGACACCGGCCTGTGCGTGCGGGGCACGGGCGCAGGGCAGAGGCCGGCCTGGACGCGCTCCCATGCTACTTGGGAATGTGCTCTGGCGTTTGGGCCATGCACACGTGGCGGTGGTGCGTTTTCACAGCGCCCTCAGTGCCATGTGGAAGTGGGGTGGCCACCCACCCAGGGGATCCTGTACTCTTCTACTGCAGTGACTTCTCTCTGCCCGCAGGGTCCGGGAGGAGCCGCAGGTCTGAAGGGAGACCAGGTGAGGGGCAGACAGGGTTCCGGGGAGATGTGGGAGCAGCCCAACAGCTGTCCTCTCCCCAGGACTTTTGCTTCCTGCGCCCAGACGTCTGCCGGGTTTCCCAACCCTCTGAGCGGCCCCCTTGTCTCAGTTCTCGTCTGCTGGGTCCTTCCTGTTCCCTCTTGCTGGATCGCTGTCACCCCCCACCCCCCACCCTCCACCTCTAGCACAGCGGCAACAGCTTTGGGCACCCAGGTCCCCAAGTCGGGGCAGGGACTAGTGTAGTCTGCAGGCTGCCTGCCGGCCGTCGATCTCCCAGGACACCGTTGCTAGTGCAGGCAGCGGGGGCTCTGGGAACCAAGCCCCAGGGAAGGAGCATCCCTGGTCTCCTCCTGGGAGCAAACTCCGAGGGCAGTGTGGGCTTGCCTTGGGGCTGAGCAGAGAGCTGTGTGCCCCGCAGCCCCTTCGCTCTGGAAGTGGGGTGGTGGGGAGGGGAGGAGAGGGTATAGCTACCACCTGCTCACAGCTCAGCTGCTGGCCCCTAACCTGCAGGCGGCACCAGGGCCTTCTGGGATTGGTGTTGGGTGCCACTGAGGCAATTCTGACTCATAGTGACCCCATGCCACAGAGCAGAACTGCCCGGTTTCCTAGGCTGTCTGTCATCTTTACGGAAACAGATCTTTTCAGTGAGCAGCCGAGAGCTTGACCACTGCATCATGAGGGCCCTAAAGTCAGTGACAAGGCAGGTTCCAGGCCTTGGACTTGTGGGCTCACCTGGGGCTGTACTTCTGCCAGTCCCTAGACAGTTCTCATGCACCCCAAGGTGTGTGTTCAGGTAGCTCAGGGCTGACAGGAGTCAGCTAGGCTCATGGACCACTTCCTGCTACCTTGGGGTGTCTTTTCCAGGGCATTGCTGGTGCTGACGGTCTTCCTGGGGATAAAGGAGAGCTGGTAAGTGTGCCAATGACCTTGAACCGCTTTTGAGAACAGCTGACCTCGGTGGGGCCACCTGCACATTCACAAAAGCACAAGGGCTGAGGTGCTGGTTGGCAGAGGCCTGCCTACTGCTTGTCCCTCTGGGCCAATGGGCCGGCTAGCAGGAGAGCCGACTGTCTAGTCCCCAGCAAAGGGCCGGGGCCACATCTGGATGCCCGCCCCTGGCTCACATTGAGGGACCCACCAGCACCTGGAGCACACTCCCTCCTCATTGACTGATGTGGTTGGGTTCAAAGACCAGGCCATTACATGAAAATGAAGAAGGACTACACTACTACGCGACCACCAGGTCACACCTACCGGGTCACACTACTACACGGCTGCCAGGTCACACCACTACACGGCTGCCAGGGTGCTCCACTGCGCAGCTGCTGGGTCGCGCCCTTACCGCGTCCCTACGTGGCTGCTGGGTCGCGCCCCTATGCAATGGCCAGATCACTTCGAATCATCACCCAGCCGGGTTGACACATGACCTTGACCTTCACAGCTGGCTTCCTTCTGCCTTAAAGCTCGGCATCCATCACTCCCAGATATATGTTGTTAATGCCTGGAGAGTTGATTTTTTTTTTTACTGTGGTTGGAAATGTGATGTGTTCGGTCACGAGTTAGTGGATGAGTGAGAAGGGGTAGTGACACCCCTCGTGAAGGTCCCTCCATCAAGGTCCTTTCGTGTTCATTGAAGACAACCACGCTTCCGCGGAGCTGGCCATCATCCATAAGCCCGGACCTGGGCTGCAGGCTTCCTGTTGTACCACCTTCTCGCTTTCCACATTCCTCTTCTGCATGTGACCGCAGTGCATGCGTCACCAGGGCTAAAGGCAAAGATCTTTCTGGCCTTGGTGGCCAGGGTGTGTAATCTAATGCAGTGTCCCTTGGTGTCTGCACACAACACTGCTCGTCCCAGGGACCCGGACTGCAGAGCCCTGGGAGCCTGTGCAGGCCGTCTCTCCAGACAAGACAAGCTCAGTTTTGCGTTATTGTTTTTTTTTCCCAAGTTCTTAGATCACCTTGACAAATGGGACCCTGGGAATCAGGAGGAGGGCTGGCCTGGCCCCGTTAATGTGGTGGAGTGGTGAAGGGACGGTGTCTCTGTGTCAGGGGGTCTGACCCTCTGCTGTCAGCTACTTTGGTGGTCAGACAGCAACTGTGACCACACACCCAGGTCTGAACAGAGCTGTGTATCCAGGGCTCAGCCCCTGGACAGGGGACCGGGAAGCGTGGTCAGGCCCAGCTCCCTGCTCACACACAGGCCAGCCTAGCCTGGGGGCTTTCCTGAAGACACAGCTAGACAGCGGCCGGACCCTCAGAACCAAACATTCATCCCGGCTCTGGGGTGGTGTTCTTTCAATAACACCGTATCGTGTTTTTTGTGAAAGTCTGCACAACACATTCGGTTGCCATGAATAATTTCCGCACACACTGTGACAGTGGCGCTTCACAACGTGACAATATTCTTATTCTGTTTATAGGAACCTAGCATCCCTGCCCTGCCCCTTTTCATCTTTGCTTTAGGGCAAATGTTGGTTTGGTCAAATACCAATTTTTTTGGGCTTCATTTAGAGTAAAAACAACAGGAAGCAAAGTCCGCGTGCGAGACAGTGCTGTTCAGGGTCCACCTGGTGCCTGGGAGGCAGACTGCCACCCCACTGATGACAGCAACCAGGCGTCATTAACACGAAGCCCTTTTCCGTTTGCAGGGTCCCAACGGGCCCGTCGGACCCAAAGGAGCGGTGAGTGCAGGATGCCCTGCCCCATCCCTCAGGGACCAGGACGTCCTCCAGTGGCTGCCCAGACCTGCAGCCTGTTCACACATTCAGCCGTGGGGGGGGACAAACAGTGGCCCACGCACTGCCTGGCCCCTGACAACCACTTCTCTGTTCTTTGTCTAGTCTGGCGACAGAGGCGAGCTGGGCCCCAAAGGCATCCAGGGTCCCAATGGCACCAGTGGCATTCAGGGGGTCCCAGGGCCCCCTGGCCCTGTGGGCTTCCAGGGGGTCCAAGGCCTCCCTGGCATCACGGGCAAACCTGGTGTTCCGGTATGCGTTTCCTTGGCTGGCCTGGACGCTTTTCCTAATCCATCAGTTACCTTTCAGAGTGTGACCGGGGACTCCTTGCTGACGGGTCTCTGGTGACTTTCAGGGCAAAGAAGCCAGCGAGCAGCACATCCGGGAGCTGTGCGGGGGTGTGATCAGCGGTGAGTGGTCCTGGGTGGGTCCCAGACAGGCCCTGCACCCCCACCCTGCCGTGGGGGCTCACAGTACCTAACCGTTACACTCGGGTTCCCCCCTTGCCCACCTTCACCCGAGTGCTGACCGAGCCCCTGCCCTGTCCTGTCTGGTACTGGGTGGGGAGTTGCTTCTCCTACCTGAGCAGTGCACACATGCCTGGTGCACGGCAGATGAAAACACGTGAGCCCTCATGGCTCTGTGCCATGGTTCCCAGGACTGTAAGAGAACGAGTGTCCGTCCCAGGCCTGAGCCTCGTTCTCGGGAGCCCGGGAGAAAGCAACCACTTCCTGTGCCACCCGAGCAGGTGACATGTTCTCAGTCAGGGCCCAGGAGCAGGGCGGTGCTCCTGTGCTGCACAGGGGCGCTGACGAGACCCTCGGGAGGTTGACGGCTCACCCTTTGTCCCAAGAACACGTTGCACAGTTAGCCGCTCACCTGAGGAAGCCTTTGGCACCGGGCTCCATCGGGCGGCCTGGGCCAGCCGGCCCCCCGGGCCCTCCAGGCCCCCCAGGCTCCATCGGCCACCCTGGCACTCGAGGGCCCCCTGGATATCGCGGTCCCACTGGAGAACTGGGAGACCCTGGACCCCGAGGTGAGTGAGCCAGCCCCGTGCGACATGTTCCGCTGGGACATAACACAGCAGCACCCCGAGATCCCTCCAGTTAGGCAACCCCACTGAACCCCCATCTGTTTCAAGGCCCATCTAGCACTTCTTAGCTGGTATTTAAGAAATGCTCTAAGACCCTGAAGAGATTAATCCTGGGAGAACAGAAGGGCTGTGTATGCACAGGGAGACAGCTCAGGGGGCAGGAGTGCATGTTGGGAAGGACACAGGGAAGAGGAACTATGGGGAGGAAGTGGGAGGGGAGCTGCAGCATTGTGGGAAATTATAGTCAATGTCATGAGACAAAGTGAATGTGAGCTGCTGTATGCAAAGTGAATTTGCCTGTAAACTTTCATCCAAATCACAATAAAAATTGAAAAAAAAAAAAAAAAAAAAGCTGTAGAAAAGGGAGCTGCCACCAGCAGTGGCTGAGGTGTTGACTCCTGGAGGGCTGGGACCCTTGATGCAGTTAACAGTGTTCACCTGGTAGGTACCGAACATTCCAAAGTCAGGTGACCACGTCCTCAATGGTCCACTTAAAGACCTGAGAAACGCGCACACAGGAGCCCCTCCCTAACTTGTGGGGAACCAGCAGTGGGTGACAACTTCTGTGGCTGAGGGTCAAACAGACTTCAGAACCCTGGGAAGGCTGTGCAGGAACGGGGAAACCCGCGAGACTGAGATCACTGGGGCAGCCGTGGACGCTGTACCCCCCACAGCAGCCGAGACTTCACCTCGACGGTTTCCAGTCTCAGTGACTGGGGATGGTTCAGGGGCCCAGACAGACGTGGGGGCATCTGGAAGCCCGGATAATACACAGTCGTGTGGGTTTTGGACACTAACATTCCCCAAAATAGCCTTTAAATTGAGACAAGCAGTTGGCCACATAAAGCCAGCTTGCCTGTGGCCTGGCCCAGATAGAGGCCTGAAAGGCGGTGTGGTGTCCAAGTGACTAGCTCCGAGATACCGAGTGGGCTGCTCATGAGAACGGACGGGAACAAAGTTCCTAAGAGAAGAGTCTTTGCGAATCCTCTCTTCATCCTCGAGCCGAGATTGCAGCACTGCGGTGAAGAGCCTTCCGTGACCCATTTGAGAGTTTCAGGCCCCGAGTGTCTGCAGCCAGATCCCTCTCGCCACGCACCATCCCTCCACGTTAGCCCTCAGTAGCTCTAGTAGTGCAGCGCCTGAGGCACTGGACTGCTAACCAGGAGGCTGTGGTTCAAACCCACCAGCCGCTCCACAGAAGGAAGAGGGGGACGTCTACTTGTGTAAAGATTTACTGCCTCTGAAACCCAGCGGGGGTCACCATGAGTTGGGATAGACTCCATGGCAGCGGGTTGGGTTTTAGATGCCTGTCACCTTTCCTGAGACACTTCCAGTCAGGACCACCTCCAGGCCTCCTGGGCTGTGTAAAGCCACATGAGGGACTGAGCAGGCCCACAGAAGACCCGCTAAGATTCTTCTCATGTGGGGATGTGGATTTCTTCGGGACTTTCAAAAATGAAACTCAAAGCACAGCATTAATCACCGTTATGGGTCACCTTTATTAGTTCTCTCAGAAAAAACCGTAACTAAGACACTGAACAAAGCCAAGGTCACCACAGAAAGTGCAGCCAGCCATGCGGCCTCCTGGAGCTTTCTGCCCAGACAAGCCCTGAGCCCTCACAGCACAATCTGGGGGACTCCACCAGCGCCTTTCCCGATGGGGGGGCTGGGCACCGTGTGGAGCCGGATAGTTACTGTGACAATGGATGAGGGTTTGACACCAGCAGTGGAGCATGGAGTAAGGGCGGGTGCTCACATGAAAGCCAGTTCCTAGAGGGCTTCCGTACCCCTCCCTGGAAAATGGGAATCAGCCCAGGCGGGAGCACCCCCCGTTCACCAAGGACACTCCAGGTCCTTCAGCTGCTGTGTGTGACCAAAGCCAGCCTCACGTGGCATCAGACAGCATTACTGCTCAGTGCCCACTGGGGAGACCAACTCATGCTCCCACAGCCAGACGCCACTCCCCACCTGCGACCAGTGACAGCCACAGGGCGAGGCTGCCTCCACACTATAGGTCAGTGTTAGGAGGTAACAGCAGAAGCCTGAGAGAGAGGCCGAGACGCTGGCCCCAGGGAAGCTAGTCACTGCCATTAACCTTGGGTAGAAGGGACCCTGTCACAGTGCTCCTGCCCAGTGTCACTACACGGACCGAGGTTCCATCTGCCAGGAACCCAACTCCAGGATGAAGGGTGTGTCTAATGTCCGAGCTTCGTAACAAAGCCAAGGGTGGCCCCCCTGCCAGCATGATGGGAGACGTCCTTGCACCGCTCTCGGCAACGAAGGGTCCCGCAGACCACGCAAGTAGAGACGGGAGATCTGAGTACAACTCGGGGGGCATTTAAAACTCCCTTAACTGGCTCCTGGGTCAGAAGTCAGAGCTGACAAGTATACAGTTTTTGAACAAAACTAAATCCCATCAACACTGGGGGCCAGTGGGCAGCACTCAGGAAACTGGCTGTCTTGACCTGGGCACGTGGTTACGGCTTGGCTGCGTCCGTCGGGCCCTACACGGCCGACATGGCTTCTCTCCACATGCCTGAAGGGTCAGGACACTGCTGTAGAGAAGTGGGTGCCCTCTTTCCCACAGGGGGGTATCCCGCTCTGTTGAGGGTGCTTTGTGACACTGCACCAGAAACCTGTCTTTACCCTTGGTAACTGATGTTCTAAACTGTGCATATCCAACATCTTGTGACAGGAAACCAAGGTGACAGAGGGGACAAGGGCGCTGCCGGCATCGGCCTGGACGGACCTGACGGAGATCAAGGGCTCCAAGGTATGGCCCTTGAGGCGGATGAGGCTGCTGCGGGGGGCTTCCGTAGCTCGGCGCCCTTTCCCAGTTCTCGCAGCTTCCCACGGGAGCGTCTGCCTCACGCAAGTGTCACCCTTTCTTCTAAAGGAATCTTGTTTTCTTTTGGCAAAGCGTTCTTAGAGATAAGATTAGGGGTAACTGCTTTAAAACATACAGTTTAATCAGTAAGCAGAGCCTCCCGTATCTCCTGTAAGGAGTTAGATCTCAATTCATTTAAGGTGTTCAGGGACTGTGTCCTGTTTCGGTTACGTCCCAGCTAAGATGTTGCCCCCTGCACATGCTGCGTATTTAAATATCTTAAATGCTGACTAGCAATGTCCCTGCCCCTACAGAGGCCACCCCTACCCTACCCTGGTCCGGTCTTTGCTTCTCGGGCCTGTGCTCCAGATCACCCTCACGCACGCCGCACACACCCAGCCTGTGAATCTGGGCCCTGTTGGGGATGCCTGCTCACAGCCCCTGGCACTCGGTGTGGGGGCAGGGAGGCCGCCTTCTCCCCATTGCCTCCTTGGTGTTGGTGCCTGGCCTTGTCACCTCTTGTGCTGCCCTAGCTGTTCCTCTCTGAGCCCCAACACCCAAGTGCCCTTGGTTGGGGCTGCCAGTGGCATCTCTGTGTTGAACCCCATGGATGCCAGTTTCCCAAACCGACCCCAGTAAAGGCCTCACCACCCACTAGTTAGTGGACACTGACTGCTCCTTCCACACAGACCTGGCCCACCCCCACCTGTATGGTCACCACCACCGTCCCTCCCGAAGACCCTCCCAGCCCCTCAGCTGGGGTCTGCCGGCTTCCACTCCCCCCGCCCCTCGCAGCCAGGGTCTGCCGGCTTCCACTCCCCCTGCCCCTCGCAGCCGGGGTCTGCCGGCTTCCGCTCCCCCCCACCCCAGGGCCATTCTTCATGCAGCATTCGGTAAGCCCTTCCCAGGCATCCGTGCCGTGGCACAGGCGGGGAGCCCAGCCTCCGTTGGCCCTTGCACACTCTGCCTCCTCCCAACCCTGTGCGCCCTTCCCCACTTGGTGTCCTGCTGGCCTCACACCCAGGCTCTTGGTCCCTTGGCCTCTCATGGGGTTAAGCTATAAGCTGGCAAAAGGGTTGGGCTCAGTAAGAAAACGGAGGAAGCAGCACCAGCCTTGAGTCCACACCACCTCTAAATGTACCCCATCCCTGGTCTGTCTCCAGGTCCACAGGGGGTGCCTGGCACCAGCAAAGATGGACAGGACGGCGCGCACGGCGAACCCGGGCCTCCTGGTGACCCTGGCATTCCTGGCACAATCGGTGCCCAGGGTACCCCTGGCATCTGTGATACCTCAGCTTGCCAAGGAGCTGTGCTAGGAGGGGTTGGGGAGAAGTCGGGCCCCAGGAGCTCATAAAATACAGCATGAGGAGGGAGACGTTCCTGAAACAACATGCCTCGGGAGGTCACCCACGGTCGGCGGGGTTTCCAACGTGCTCATTACACCCGAGAGCCCTCCTGGCCTGTCCTCTCAGCACCTTCGACAGCAGTTGACTGGACGCTAGTCCCTGAGAGGACCCTTCAGCAGCAGCTGCCACAAGGATCCTGCCTCTCCATGTCCTTACTGTGGCCTGTTCATCCATCATCTCATACCTCAACACCCCTGCAATAAAATTGTAAGCTCAGCATTCAAGAGAGAGATAGGGTATATGTACAAGGACTTGGGTACAACTCCATGTCAAACATACGCGGCAGCTGTCAAGGTGGCCCCATGTACAGACGGTAAGGTCCCAATAAAGTGACATCTAAATCTTCAGACAAACAATTGGCCACAGTGTCACAAGAGGCCCTTCTCTCCGGAGGGCTAGTCCGAGTCCCCGCTTCCTTCTGTGTGAAGACACTCACCTGTCCGGGGCTCACAGTGTTTCTTGAAGGGGCCGTGTCACACTAAGTCTACTGGTGTTTCTGTTGTAATCAATAAAGCCACTCATGTGAAACTCAGTGCCAAACACTAGTTTATTACACATGAAGTAAGGAGTTTGAATGTGATAATAGGGCACTGAGGCAATTACTGTGACAACATTTAATTTATGGACAAAAGGAGCTTTAAAGGGGCCTGGACATTTTCTAGCAAAAAGGTTAAAAACAGCACTGCATTTTGCAAGACAGTACCGTGTGGCTGGGAGGCATTACAAGGGGGAGTGACACAACCAAAATGAAATAAATTGCCAAACTATTCTAGTTAAGAACAACTGACCTTGTTCTGACTGCTAAGTGGGCATGTTTAAAATGCAAATAAAGTAAAAGCAATGTACCCTTCAGGACTCAACCAAGCACAAAGGATGTTCATTTCTTAAGTTTTCATGTTAAGAAAACATGATGGAATCAGACAGGTAATTGAAACATGACTTACTAATTGTTGTCAAAATGTCTCCACTCCCCAAATGGTCTAAGAGGACACTAGTGGTAGTTAGTTTTACAAAACGCACTTCCCCGGTCCCTGCTCCAGCCCCGCCGGCTTGAGCCACGTCACCTGCGTGTTCCGGTCAGAGCAGAGCTGCAGGGTTCAGGCGGTGCTGGGGATCACGACGGTGGAGCCGCTCACGCGTGCAGAACCAGCGCCCCATCACTTGATCTCCACAGCCGGGCTGCCCTGCAGGCCCTCCTGCGCAGGATATGCCACCAACGCGTCAGATCTGGTCAGCTTAAGCCGCCTGCCGGTCTTCCCACAGAAAACACTCTCGAACTCCTAGAGTCAGAGGAGGTCATGAGTGTGCAGGATTCAAGGACCAGCCTGTATGAGGGGCTGCGACGCTCCAGGGGGCGGGGGACTGAAAGGGGGGAACACTCCAGGACAGACTGCCTAGAGTGGCATTTGCTTTCAAAAACACAGCACACCTACTAAAGGGGCAGGCTCAAACATTTTCCCAAAGAGCAAATATATTTGACAGAAAACTCTCAGAAAGTCTGACTGCGTTGTGAAGCCTTCTTGCATGTTTTTGGAAAAATCGGCCAAGTCTGTGTCTTCTTTGTAACGGGAGCACACAGACTGACCATCACCCCACAGACACAGATGCCGGAAGGGCTGTGCCTCTCACCCAGTGTAGAGTAGGGCCCACCCCGAGTCTCAGCAAGCCCTCGGCCCAAGCTACAGGAAGCCCGGGGGCAGCGCCATGGAGACACACCAAGGATCCCCTCTCACCAATGAATCGAGGTGAGAGTGAAGGACGGGGGCTGCTCTAGCACGAGTGTTTCCGGAGTTCAGTTTTCAAATCCTGATTCAAATAAATCAGCTGTGAGCAGACAGCTATAAGCCAGCTGGAGAAAGCGGGGCCTGGGCGGGTACTGAGGCGGGATCTCACAGTGTCTCAGGTAATCCGTGTGGCGGTGGCTGCATTCTCACACCGCGCCCCCTGTGGAGGTGTGTGATGCAGGAAATGATACGTTTATGCAGATGCCACAAGGGAGGACAAGACAAAGCCACAGCTAAGGCCGAGTTCCACGTATGCAGTCTCTGCTTCACTGCACGCTGGATGGGCACTTCCATGCTAAGTGTTTTCTTCTCTAAACACACAGCATTCTTACACAGCTAAATTTGGGATTCTCTCTCTTTCACTGTGGTAAGATACATATAACATAACATTTGCCATTTTAAGTATGAAATTCAGTAGCGTTCACGATTCCACAGGATGGTGTGACCATCACTGCTGTTTCCACACTTGGTCATCATCAAACACAAACTGTATCCATGGAGCGGTCACTTCCAGCCGCTCCGAGGAGGAAGATGGGGCAATCTACCTCCACAAAGACTGCCTCAGAAACCCAATGAGGGTCGCTACGAGTCACAACCGCCTTGATGGCAGTGGGTTTGCGTTTTTGCTTTTCTCACTGCCCGTCCCTGCCCCAGTGACCTCTAGTCTACTCCGTGTCTCCAGGAGGCAGCCCACTGCAGGCAGTGGGTACACAAGTTCTCCCTTCATGTGGTGTGTGCAGCCACTGAATTTCTGGGTGGTCAGGATGTCTAGCGCATGGCCACGTCACATTTTAGTGGCTCCCTGACCAAAGCCATCTGCTCTTACCACCAACATTCAGAAGCTACAACTGCGTAAAACAGACTCTCATTTCCGCCCAAACGTTTAACAGTCTCAGGATCTCACTGCCACTGAACATGAACCACAGTTTGACAACTCCCTAAGTTCTGGTTCCCAAAGCCCAAGTGTCAAGTTCGTGTCTGCGTCAGGGAAGGAGACTTGCCTTCTAGGAAACGAAACGGTGGTCAGAAAGAAGGCAGGAGCTTGTCTCAGTCACCGTTCACAGAACACGAGGTTAGCCCTGGGGGTTCGTCTTTATTCCCAACAGCTCTGCCAGCCCCTCGAAGGGTCCCCTGCAGTCAAGGGGATGTGACACCTCACTTGGAGTTGGGGGTGCTGTGGGAGAGTGAGCCAGGCAGGACTCCACCTCCCCCTCTGTCCCCAACACCAGGCCAAGGCCAGAGGTCAGAGCAAAGTCCCAATTAACCTCCTTTCAATGGAACATGAAATACTGAGCTGTAAGGGTGTTTACCACATATCAAAACTTGAGATGCGTCATCTGACCCAAATCGACATTCACATCAGATGGGTAAATATGAGAGTAATGCCCATAAAAACTGTGATTTCTTATTGGGAAGAAGAGACGTGCCAATCAGACTCCTGGCAACTGTGCCAGGAAGTAACTGAGTGGAGGGAAGCTGGCGGAGTAAAAGCATTGGGGAGAGAATGGAGGCAAAGGACGAAAGGACAGAGACCATGCGTCGAACTCACGAACCAAAGTGCTCGAGCGGAGATGGAATGGGCGCGGGCCACAGGCCCCCAGCAGAGCCTAATGCAAACCCCGAGAGCACCCCAAGAAGCCCTGGCCCGCCCAGTCAGGGGCAAGTCCCCGTCACGTCCCTCACTCCTGGCCCAGCAGCGCTGAATGCCATAAACATGCACGCTGTACAAGCACACACGTTCCTTCTGATACACGGACCACGTAAGAGGTCGAACAGGGTTTCCACAAACTAACGTGTCGCTGTCACTGCACTGTACTTCTCTTCCCTGATCACAGCGTGGTGAAGGGAGACAGAGGTTCCTGAAAAGACAGAAAGGAACTCGACAGAGCTGGACCTTAAAGACCCCTTCCAGAGGCCTGTGTGCTGAAGGCAAGGTGAAAATGACATGCAAGCAAAAAGATACTCAGACCAGAGACAGGGAGGCACATACCCTAACCAGTGGGGAGTTTTCACAAGGGCACTAGACAAATGGAAAACGGACTTCCAGTTCACGTCACCAAGAAAACTGTAAAAAATGAAGGGAATGATGGAAATGAAGGCACAAAGAGTAAAACTAAATATGACAGAAAAAAACACTAACCCCCACCACACAGAGAGAGGGGGCTGGCCACTCCACCAAGACACACACAGAGGGGGCTGACCACTCCACCAGACAAAGAGAGGGGGCCAACCACCCCAACACACACACACAGAGGGGGCCGACCACCCAACACACACAGAGGGGGCCGACCACTCAACCAGACAGAGAGAGGGGGCCGACCACCCCAACACACACACACACACACAGGGGGCTGACCACTCCAACAGACACACAGAGAGGAGGCCAACCACTCAACTAAACAGAGAGAGGGGGCCGACCACCCAACACACACACAGAGGGGGCTGACCACCCAACACACATACAGAGGCCATCCAACACACACACACAGAGGGGGCCGACCACTCCACCAGATACACACACACAGAGGGGGCCGACCACTCCACCAGATACACACACACACGGGGCCGACCACCCAACACATACACAGAGGCCATCCAACACACACACACAGAGGGGGCCGACCACTCCACCAGACACACACAGAGGGGGCCGACCACTCAACACACACACAGAGGGGGCCGACCACTCCACCAG
>NW_006922056.1:1309336-1320174 GCF_000298275.1 Orycteropus afer afer | reverse complement strand
ACCAGACACACACAGAGGGGGCCGACCACTCAACACACACACAGAGGGGGCCGACCACTCCACCAGACACACACAGAGGGGGCCGACCACTCAACCAGACAGAGAGAGGGGGCCGGCCACCCAACACACACAGAGAGGGGGCCAGCCACCCAACACACACACAGAGGAGGCCGACCACTCCACCAGACACGCAGAGAGAAGGCCGGCCACCCCAACACACACACAATGTGAGAGGGGGCCGGCCACCCAACATACACACAGAGAGGGCCGACCACCCCAGCAGACCTCCCCCAGAGTGGGCCGACCACCCCAGCAGATGCACACACAAATCCCCACAGTGGGTCAACCGCCCCACCAGACACAAACCCCCAGGGTGGGCTGGCTTCCCACAGGACACACACGCTCAGAGGGGCCGGCCACCCCAGCACAGACACCCAGAGAGGGCCAACCACCCCAGCAGACACACACACCCAGAGGAGCTGGCTACCCCGAGGCGTGCACGCACGCGCACACACACGCACGCACACACACCCAGAGGGGCTGGCCACCCCAGCAGACATGCAGCTCAGGAACAGAATGAAGCAGAGCCAGAGACAGAGCTTAAGAAACAGAAACGTGTGTTTGCCCTCCTTCCTCCTCAAACTCCACTAAAATGACAACAGGAATGAAAACCATGAACTCATCAGAACAAGAGGGGTGGAGGAGGTGACCCGAGGGCCAGGTGACTTGGAGCCAGGTATGAGCTGGTGCCAGTCTGCAGGGCAGGACCCCACCCTATGCCACCACCAAGCCAGGCAGCCAATCCCCACCACGGACAGGGTGGGGATGGGTGGGACTTGGCAAAGCCACCCAGCTGGCTGACAAGGCTCTAGTTCCCTCAGCCACCCAGTTCCATGGACAAGAAGCAGGGAAAAGAGAAGGCTGTCTCTGAGGGAGGAGGGACACCAGGACAGTGTTCTGGATGCCAGGTGACGAGTGCACCAGGTGTGTCAGGTGCTGAGAGGACAAATGATGTCGGCACAAGACAAAGCACTCAGGGCCCTCAGCCAACAGCCTGTTGGAAGTGGACCTAAATGAGAACAGAGGAGAGAAGCCAAGAGTGCAGACAGGGCAGAGGGGAGCCAAGACCCCAGGGTTTCATGGGACGAGAACCACGACAACTGAAATTAGAGTCAGAGTGACAACAGAGGCTGAAGGTACAATAAGGACCTGACCTCAGACAAGCAGGGGTGACACCCACCATGACATGACAAAAGCAGTGGCCCCAGTTCAGATGATAGAGACAGGAGCAGAAGTCAAGGTCATCCAACTGAGGGGTGTGGGAGGGAAGGGCAGAGCCAGGGAGGTGGAGCGGGTCGCTCAGTCACCTGGAGAGCCTTTCTGAGGTTACATCACAGACTCAAAATGGCATCTCACGACAGCGCAACACCATGGAGATCCAGGACAAGATCCTCAAACAGTGCAGGGGACACTACTGGGATGACAGGCCAGATGTGCACTATGCACTACGTGACAGTTCCTGCCAACAGTCATCTCCTGATTTCACCACTGCATCCTGGTCACCTAAGAGGTGTTCCTGTGCTCAGGAAACACACCCAGGTATGTGGGTCCAAAGAGCAGGGTATCTACCCCTTGGACGATTGAGAAAAGAATTTTAAAATGTGTGTGTGTGGGTACACCTACACAGAGAGAGACTGAGAACAGAGCAAATGCAGCCATATGACAACAGGTCCACCTGGGTAACCTGGGTCTGCAGGAGGCTTCGTGGTATTCTTGCAATTTTTCTGTAAGTTTAAAATTGTATCACAATAAACAAATTTAAATCACAACAAAGAAGGTGAGTCACCTACACCCAGAATGCAGGCCATCCTGCAGACAAGTGGCCTCAACTCTTCAAAGTGTCACCATAGTAAAAATAACTGGAAAACAGTGTGAGGTTGTCAAAAAGTTATACATGGAGTTACTATGTGACCCGGCAATTCTGTTCCTGGTGTACACCCGAGATACCTGGGCCAGGACTCAGACAGGGACGTGCACACCAATGTTCACCACAGCCAGAAGGCGGATACCACCCAAGTGCCCATCCACACTGGAGTATCACTCAGCTATGGAGACAAGAGTTCCGAGGATTTGGATGGACCTTGAAGTGAGACAGTCACAACATCGTGTGGTCCCGCTAATAGAGGGAAGAGCAGAGAGGAGGAGCCTGGTATCACCAGGGGCTGGTGACAGGGAGCGGGAGTTCCTGCTAACAGGTCTGTCTCACCCAACAACCACCTGCAAACAGTAGTGATGGTTACATAGCCAGCGAACATACTTAACGCCACTGAAACATGCACTCAAAATGTACAAATGGACAACTGCACTTAACAAAACGTGGTGGTGGGAGGGACAGCTGTCGCTGACAGGGAAGGAAGGGTCGCACCCAGCACTAGGCAGCAGCCGGGGTGAGACACTGATCTGGAAAGGAAACCATGAGCAGTCGTTTCAGAAACTGTGGGGAACCCAAAAGTGACAGGGTAGCAGATGAGGCGGGAGGGTTACTACAGCCTAGTGAGGATGAGGACAGGGCCGAGCTGGGGCTGTTCTCAGGAGGCGTGTGCAGAAACACGGTGAGGCGAGAGCTCGTGCAGTCTCTCTGAAACCATGCGCGCGTGTGTGTGTGTGCACTTGCGTGTGCACACGTGGTGAATGTCAGCAGTGGAGAGTCCGTGACTGGACAGGCGTTCACCCACTGTGTTCATTAGAGCAATCACTCCAGGTGCGTCAGCTCTCTGCCACAACTTCTCCCTCATTCTCAGCACCCATACCCCGTCCCCACACTGAAAGCTTAACTCCTTCCCAGTCTCCCAGGCTCTCCATCAGCCAGAGCCCTCACCGGCGCAAGCCCGGAACCCCAGGCGCCCCGACTCCTCGTTTGGCACCAGCAGACATCCTGAAACTCTGTCTTCTTCTTCCTCTGCTGCCACCTGGCCAGGCCACCTCTCACCTGAGCCATTGCAGCCCCTCCCCAGCCTCGCCTTCCTACACCCCCTGTTCACATGACACCAGAGAGCCCTTTGTAACCTGTCACTCCCTGCTTAGGACCTCTGGGGCCAGTCTTCCCTGAGAACCACACCCCAGCTGGCCAGCTCTGTCCTGCTCACCCTTCCGACGGTGGACGGTGTCGTCACTGCCTCTCTGACTGACTCCAGGACTGCTAGCCCCATGCCCCCTCCCCAAGGTAGTCCCTCCTGGAGGACTCAGGGACTGCTGCTCTGCCCTGGCCAGCCCCCCCTCCTCCTGTGGGTCTGGCCCAGAAGCCTTCCTTAACCCTCAGTCCAAAGAAGCACTGGGCAGCCTCATGCCCTCACCACTACCTTCCCCCAGCTCATGAGAACATCTGATACTGCCTGACCCACCTGGCCACTTGCTGTCTCCAGCTGACCAGGGACTGCCTGCCAATTCCAAGCAGCCCTGGCTCCCGCAGGAAGAAACAGACGGATGCAGTGAGCACGGAAACAGCTTAGGGCCAACACCTACAACTCTCCTACCCCGCACCTTTAGGAATAAGCACACTATCCCTAAGGGGCACACCTGTAAAAAGCTGAGTGACAGACAGAACTACAACCAATGGAAAAGAGCGAGGGGCTGCAGAGGCCGCTCCCACACAACCCAACACCTGGTGGCATCTGGTTCCTCGGTTGGGAGGCTGAGGGTCACGGTTTCATGGGACACCCCAGTGTGCTCAGTGCTGTCTGTTCTACCACCTCGTTCGTTACTTAGTGCCTGGGGTCTTGTAAGCAGCGTTCAAGGCACAGTGACTGGTCTCTATTCACTTGGAGCAACAGAGGAAAAAGGAGGATGGAGAAGAGGAAGTGGAATGTGACTAACACTTCCACGAACAGCTGCCTCCTTCACCAGGAGACCACAAGACCTGGATGGTGCCCAGCTACCCTGACTGAACATTTTGATCAGAGATTCCATAGGTGGATCTTGATCAAAAGGGGGCAAAATACAGCACAGAATCTCCAAATCTCATGGACTCTAGACTTTCTGGAGCCATGGAAGGTGGATTATCCCAAGACAATCTTTAAACCTCAAGCCAAAAATATCCCCTGAAGTCGTCTTAAAACCAAACAATAGTTTAGCTTAACTAGTTTAAAGGAAAAAAAAAACCTGCCTTGAGTATTATGCCCTTTGTAAATGTTCTCTGTGGGATTGAAGTGGCAATAGTAATTGGAAGATTGGTGGGAACCTCAGGGGCAGTGAGCTCACTTGAGTTGGAGAGGAACAGCTCAGAGGAGGAGGTGGGGAGTGGCTGCACAGCTGAGTGCAGTCTAGGTCACTGCACGGTACATGTGGAAACGGTGGCTTAAGCTATGTTTTGCTTTGTATGTCCACGCCAGCTCGAAGGAGAGTCCCTAAGGAAACAGCTTAGTGCTGCCAGTCAGGCTACTTCTGTTCTAGTCTCTCTCAAGGTCTGATGATCTGGCCCAGGACAATCCCCAAGTCCAATGTCATTCAACTTCAGAAATATTGCTGAAGCGCTAGTTGTGTGTGTGTGTCTGGCGTGTAATCTAGCATCAACTAGCTGTTAATCTATTTAGTCTCTGAAAATACCTAGAGATCAATAACAAAAGCCTTTATTACTTCTAAAAGTTGTAAAATGTCCTAGTCATACTTCAAGAAATTACATCAACACTAATTTACGGCTGGTAGGTGACAAAGAACCAATCATTCAATCATTTTTAAAAATACAAAGCTTCATTTTACTGAAACAATAATCCACCTCTAACAACTGAGTTAGACTGCCAAGTGTTAAGAGCATCTGTGTCATAAGTTACTACAAACGGTCCAATTAGAGGAAATCTGGCACAAAATGAGGAATACACTTTAAATAATCCAATTGCACATACAGTGAAAAGTGGGCACTGACAGAAATTACGTAACACAGAAAGGGGGAATAGACAAGGCACTTCCACTACAAGGCTCACGAAAGGGGCAGCCCAGCATCCAGCATGGCCAGGACTGTCAGCTGTGGGAGGAGCTGGACAGCTGTTGGTAGGTACCCTTTCCAAAAAGGGAGCACTGCTCCCTTGTCAGACTCCTGGGGCAGCCACAAGCAGGGCAGCTGGGCCAAGGTGCAGCCTGTGGGAAACGCTGGGGTTGAAACTGGGACCCTACAAAGCCACTCGCCCCAACCACCAGAATCCAGAGCCCATCCAGTGAATGCCACCAGCCTCTCACCTCAGCTCCAATGGACAGACTCAACTCTCATTTAGACTGAACACCCAGCACATCTGCTGTGACCCACTGGGAACCACAGCGTAAGGGAGAGGACCAAAGGAGTGATGCCCACATTGCGGGACCTGGAGCTCCCGGGTCTCCCCGATCATCCAGCCCCAGAAATGGGTCTCTCTCTTGACCTCCTAAAGCATCTAAAATCCAGCCTGTTTCTCAGGCATTTATCTACCTTTTTTTCCCCCCTGCTGTTCTTTTTTGCTTTCATCACTTTCACCAACTCAACTTTTCTGAGGACAAAAACCGCATTTTGTATGTCTCCGGAGCCACCAAGCTCCAGGACAACACTCCATCAACAGTGGGTGCCTGGAATCTGAGCTGACTGGTAGCTCAGAGTCATTTACATCCTGTTGTTTAGAAACAAGACCTGGGCTGTTCCATCATCAGCAAGCAGAACTTTGTTCCTATGGGACTCAGTATTCGATATCAGACTTCAAAACACAAAGGAGAGTTTGGGATCTCTTAGGAGTAAGGATAAACAGAACATCAATGGGTCAGATGTGAAAATTCACAACCCCCTTGGCCTAACTCCACACTGACCTTTTTGAGAGAATCTCCGTGTCTCTCCTGAATGTACTTCAAGAAGGCTGTTGTCCACTGCAAAGTCGTGGCCTTGTCTGTCTCAGCATTGCAGAACGGGACCAACAGATTCAACTCATCACAGCAAATACGGATTCTGCGCCTAGTCAACACCCAAAGAACACAGAGGAGCTGAAGCAAAAATGGAGGTGTCAAAGGACAGGCTTCCTGGCACATCACCCTAAGGAACAGGAGCTCAGGAAGCCAGGCCACCGAGCACTCGGGAGGCAGTCATCCCTGCACAGAAGTCACACCCAAACCCAAACCCAACCCCCTGCCAGCGAGTTGATTTCAACTCACAGGACCCCTGGAGGACAGGGTGGAACTGCCCCAACGGTTTCGCAGGCTGTCAATCTTTACAGAAACAGACTGCCAGGTCTTTCCCCTGTGGCCCAGCCAGTGGGTTCAAACCACTGACTGTTTGGTTAGCAGCTGAGGGCTTGACCACTGTATTATGAGGGCTTCTGAGTCCCACTTCCCCACAGCCCCAGAGTAGCCCAGAGCCCTTCCTGTCCCCTGGCCTGGCCACACTCTCTGGAGCATTTTCCTGGTTGAGTTCTCAGGGACCAGGCACAAGACCAGGCTCCAGATCAGGGAGGGGTCCACAAACTCCAGAAATTGGAAGCAGAATTTTGTGGTTGTGCTACTTTTGGGCACATTCAACAGATCACACTGTTCGCCTTCCAGGTGGCAAGCACTGTACGGGGAGCTCATTCAGAGTTCAGATTCTCCAAGGGGCCTGATTCAGAACAGGTCACAGACCACCAGCTGGGAACATCCTGCAACCACCGCTCACAACTGAAGCTTCTGGAAGGTCTTTAAGTCCTGCGAATTACATTTACTGTCATGTGTATGACTCATTCCACGTCTTAAGGAAACTGACACTGGATTTACACAAAATGGTCATCAGTCATCTTCATAACCGCACACTTAGAATTCCAACCAGAGGCTCTGTGACAACCACCACCACTGGCATGTACCAGCTACTTCTTCACCAGCAGGCACCAAACGGAACACTCTCTATGCCCTCTCACTGAGTCCCAATCCCAAGTCTATGAGGTAGGTAGGACCCCGTTCTACAGACGAGGAACCAGAGTGAGACTATCAGCATGCGGGGAGGGCTTTTTACACAGCAGGTATACAGTAAGTGCTGGTTAACCAAATGTGAGAGAAGGAAGAAGGGATGTCCCTCAGTTAGTGTATGTGGCTGGACACAAGTGTGGCCACACAGCAGCTGTCCCCCTCCTCTCTCTTTAGTGTGTTCCTTTGACAGGAAAATGAACTGCTTGAGCTCAACACTGGAGCCCCCAGTTACCTGTGTACCTTACTTGGTGCCAAGTTCCCTGAGGACAGGACAGAAATGGGCACATGGTAAGAGCTCCTTAAATGACGAATTAATAACATATCAAGGAAACGTGGTGTTGGCTGTGACAGACAAAACCCCACTGCTCTTTGACTTTACACAGACCACTAACACCAACAAATCACAGACCAAACAATGGAAGTAACTGTTTAACGTCTTCCTCCTGCAACAATCTTCAAAAGAACCGAGCAAAATCAAGTTATCCAACACTGGGGCCGATTGCTTTTTTCAAACATCAGCTTACAAGGTTGGCCCTTGACTGGTATCATCTTGGGAGGGTTCCTACCACCATTTCCTGACAAATGCCTCACGTCACCTAAACTGCTTGGCCAACAATATGGTTCATGTGCTGACCCCGCTTTCCTCTTGGGGCATCTGGAATTTGAGAGTATGCCAGGCCAGGGGTGGGATACTCTAACATACTTCCCTGGTTGGCAACACTTCATATGTGTTGACACAATTCACTGCTGGGGGTGCGTTAGTGTGTCCTGTGTGACTCTACTTGGTAAGTCCTTGAATGCGTCTGCCTGGTCTCCCCAACTTTCACCTCTTCCCTTTGCTGACTGTGCTGAGTGGCCTTGGCTGTAACTACCTTGAGCCATGAGTCCTTCCAGAGAACCATCAAAGCTGGGGGTGGCCTTGGGGACCCCGATCACTGAGCAAAACCGAGCTCATGCTCACCCTTGCTCCCTTTCCATATAGCACTAGCGCCAGTATTGCTTTCTCTGCGCTAGGCTTGCAGGTCTAACAATCACACGCACATCCACCTGGCTATGTCCTCCGGCATTACCTTCTATCTCTCTCCATTCGGTTATGTCTCTCCCTACGCTGAGACCTTCCTCCCTGGGGCCCGCTCTGGGTCTGGTCCCCCAGATTGGACTGTGAGGACTCCGCTGACTGCCAAGCGCCCTGTGCGGCTGTGGAGCCTTCGCCCACATTCTGAATCTCTCCAAGGGCTCTTCGTTCTACATTTGTGTCCAACTGATGTATTCTACTTCGATTCCTCTTATTTATTGCTTGTTTACATAGCGCTTCTTCTTTGCAAAAGAAGAAAAAAGTGGTATTTTAATTTTTCATTCTTCTTAACTTATCCTCATTCAAGCTGAGTAGATTTTTCTGGCATTTTCAACTCAAGATACTAACATTATCGAGCAAGTAGCACAGAGAAGGGAATCAGTACAAGCTGTCCTAGTGCGCCCAGTCAGAAGGGTAGGAGATGGAACCTGGATTTATAACTAAGTTGAAATATCCCTTCTATGCATTGGTATAGTAGTTCCCCATTTATATTATTTAATCAGCAGCGTTCAGGTACCTAGGGATAACGAAACCATGAAGTTGTTCAACTCTTCTAATATTCAGGATGGGGGGAAAAACAAAAAAGCTGGAGGTATTTTTCTCCTGGAAAGGATTCTCTTTTATGCAGATATTCTCACGTGACAAGTGATATTCTAAGAGCCATGCTCTGAAGAGAGGACAAAATCTAAGTGGCTTAAGATCAAGTACGCCTTCACCTTAGAGGTAGGTGATTCTCCCCATAAAAGGAGTCACAGCATCAGAGCTTTTATTTCAACTAGAGAAATGTCACATTTCCATCAAACACAGAAAAGCAGGCATCGAACTTGTGCATGGAGATGTGTATTCTTGAGATGCCACCAAGGCCAGTTCTCTAAGGTGAAGACTCGCTTTACAGAAATGTCCAAACAGCGACCACTTTTCAAGCGGGTTGTAGAGGGGAATTCAAAAGTACTGGTAATGTTTTACTCCTTCAGCCAAGCCATCAGTACAAGGCTATATGAGTATTCGTACCCTGTGCAGTGTTTTTGCATGAAATATGTCACAGGAACCATAACAAATGTAAATGGCTGACATGAGGCAGGTGGCGTTCCATGCCCATTCTCTCTTCTGCAGCTCTTCACAGCTTAGTGTCAGCTGTGTCGTCGAGCTGTGTCAAATACTTATTTTCCAGGGAGAGAAGGAATGAGAGTTCACATCCCAAGTCAGCAAAGTTTGCCTTCAACAGTTTGTCTCTAAAACGTTCTGAATCACCTACGGCCTTCTGCTCCCAACTCACTCCCGTGCCCATCTGCCGACTGTCCTTCTATGGTTATCCACCTCTCCTAAAGCTGCTCCTGCCTCACACACGAGCCATAAAAGAAGAAGGAAAAAAAAAAAAAAAGCTATTCAGTGTTTTGCATGTAAGCTGAAGAGGACTGAAAATTCATCAAACTATTTACTATTCACAGTTTAAGAAAAATGAGCCTCTAAACTCTACGTGCCCAACACTAGGTATGATTACGATGTTCAGTATTCCTAAGGAAAGAGATGGGAGAAGCAGCTCCAAGATGTAAACATCTCCTTCTGTTCTTTTGTCTAAGCCTCCCACCCACCCCCTCAAGGCCAAAAGCCACTAATGTGACACCTGGGGAGAGACAATGCCCCCATCTCCTGCTCCCTTTCTTACCTCCTACTTTAATCCAAACCTGCTCAGGTAAAGGTTTGTTTCTACCGCCTAAAGTCTGTTTAGTGGATTCAATTTCCTGCTGGTAACAGAAAGAAAACGCTCTAGGAAGTCCAATGTCCTGATGCTTGGGGGCTTCCAGTGCAGAGCAGGAGTTCCCCGAGCTCTGGAAAAGGAGGCAACATCAGCGTTAGCCACACACGACTTCATCTCCTCTTTACTGCACACAGAAAAATGTGCTTGTACAGAAGCTATACCAAAGCTATTAACAAGCAATTTGAAGACTTCAGGTGCACTGAGGAATTCCCAAGCTGCAAAAGGACTCTCCATCTTAGGAAGTTACCAAGTTCAATGAAAGGAAGAATCTCTCCGGAACTGATAGTTCAAATGTAACATCCAAGAGCAGAGCCCCATTGCATCTTCCCTACCTGTGCCTGTGAGAGGTTCGAGTTTCCGGAAGTCGAGCAAGCATTTGTAGTAAACAGTGGGTATGTCAGCTGCAAGGCAGTAGTTGCAGCTGCGGTTTTATTCTTCACTAACGTTGTGCATTTGTTTTGTTGCTGAACAGAAGGGCCATTCACTAATTCGGAAGGATGTCGAATAAGAGTTACCAAACTGTCAAGACAAAAAAAAAAAAAAACCCACAAACGTGTGAGGAACGGGCGACAGGCTGGTGTCCGGAGATGGCTTTCCTAGACAGGAGCCAAGCTGTTACAAAACGGCCCTCATCACGCACGTGTCTACAGAACAGTGACCACCCAGCACCGTGGTGGCTCCCCTCCTCGAGGAGGAAAGTGGGGCCGCGTGTGAGAGTCATCTCGGAATGAGAGCGCCTGTGCCCATCACACAGCTGACAGCTTTTTCCTGCCGCCTTCTCCGATCTGATGGACGAACGGAGAAACCAGGAGGGCTACTGCTCGGACAGGGCAGTGGACAGGGGCCATCGCCGGAGGGTCACTTGTCCGTCACGCTGGGGCTGCCCTTTGCTTTCCGTTCGCAGGACTGCAGGCGGCCGCAGCCCGGGAAGCTCAACGGCTTCTCATGACCTTGAGCAGGCCGTCTGGGGCCACACGCGTGGAAGCGCACGGACGTGGGAGTACGGGCTGGCAGGGCGCCCCCCAGTGGCCGGGAGCCAGGAGCCCGCCCACCCGTCCC
>NW_006922056.1:1306780-1308193 GCF_000298275.1 Orycteropus afer afer | reverse complement strand
GCGGAGGGGAGGTGGGTTGCTGAGGCGCCGGGGCCTCCGAGGACGCCGCGAGGCGGTCCCTGTCCCCGACGTCAGGAAGCGCGGGCTCGTGCGCGACGTTTCCCGCCGGAGCGGCCGGGTCAGGGGCGCCTGCGTGACAGACCCGTGACAGGCGGCGCTGAGGAGACCCGGGATTCGCACAGGCAAGTGGCTGGCAAGGTCGCTCATGGGGCCCCTCCAGACCTGTCCTGGTGGCATTTCACACAATGGTGTTACAGCTTCTAGCCTTCCCAGAAGCGCTGCAGTGGGGTCGGCGCCCCACTTCTTTCCTCCCTTAAGTGGGGACCGGCATAATGTTCAAATAGAACAGATGCCCTGAATCCGTGTTTGTGACCAGGTGGTGTCGTTATGGGGCGTCCGATTGGCTCCGACTCACAGCGACCCATGTACAACAGATGAAGCGCCGCGGGGTCGTGCACCAGCCTCATGATCCTTGATGTACCTGAGCTGACTGTCGCAGCTACCGTGTCAATCCACCTCGTTGAGGGCCTTCCCCTCTTCGGTCGACCCCCCTCCTTACCAAGCATGACATCTTTCTCCAAGGAATGGTCCCTTCTGACAACATGACCAAAGTAGGTGAGACGAAGTTTGGCTATTCTCACTCCTAAGGAGCATTTCGGCTGCACTTCTTCCAGGACAGACCTGTTCGTTTAGCAGTCCATGGTACTTTCAGCATTCTTCGCCAATACCGCAGCCTCAATTCTTCTTTGGTCTTCCTTATTCGTTGTCCAGCTCTCACATGCATATGAGGTGATTGAAAATACCATAGGTTGGCTTAGATGCACCTTAGTCCTCAGAGACGTCTTTGTTCCTCAGTACTTGAAAGAGGTCCTTTGCAGATTTGCCCGGGGTCGCTATGAGCCGGGGCCGACTCGACGGCAAATAACAACAACAACAACATACATCATTTGATTTCCTGACTGCTGCTTCTATGAACATTAATTGTAGATCCAAGCAGAATTAAATTCCTGACGTCAAACTTTTCTCCACTTACCATGATGTTGCTTATTGGTTCAGTTGTGAGGATTTTTGTTTTCTTTATGTTGAGGTATAATCCATACTGCAGACTGTCGTCTTTAACTTTCATCAGTAAGTGTTTAAAGTCATCTTCACTTTCAGCAAACAAGGATGTGTCATCTGCTTGGTTGTTTATGAATCTTCCTTCAATCCTGATGTCCAGCTGCTTGGGTTATTTGCTTAGCATACAAATTGAATAAGTATGGTGAAAGAATACAACTCTGACACACAGCTTTCTTGATTTTAAACCATGCAGTATCCCCTTGTTCTGTTCAAACTGCTACCTCTTGGTCTATGTACAGGTTCTAGATGAGCACGATGAAGTGTTCTGGGGAATAGATTTTTTTTTTTTTTTTT
>NW_006922056.1:1304421-1306680 GCF_000298275.1 Orycteropus afer afer | reverse complement strand
GTCTCATGTCATTGACCAAAATTTACAATGCAGCAGCTCCCCTCCCACTTCCTCCCCATAGTTACCTCCTCCCAGTGTCCATCCCTTCATACTCTCGATGAAGTGTTCTGGAATTCCTAGTCTTTGCATTGTTTTCCATAATTTGTCAGCTTTCATCTAAGATCCAAATGACATCAGCAGTTATATCCCCCATTCCACATCCTCTTTTGAATCCGACTTGAATTTCTGGCAGTTCTCTATGTACTGCTGCAACCGTTTTTGACTCATTTTTCGCAAAATTTTACTTGCATTTGATATTAACGATATTGTTAGATAATTTCCACATTCTGTTTGGTCGTCTTTCTTTGGAAAGGGCACAAACACGGATCTCATCCAGTCAGTTGGCCAGGTACCTGTCTTCCAAATTTCTGGGCATAAATAAGAAAAGCCTTCCAGTGTTGCATCCATTTGTTGAAACATCTCAGTGGGTATTCTTTCAATTTTTGGAGCCTCATTTTTGGCCAGTACCTTCAGACTTCTTCCTTCAGAACCATCTGTTCTTGATCATATGCTACCTCCCGAATTGGCTGAACATAACCAATTCTTTTTGGTACAGTGACTCTCTGGATTCCTTTCATCTTCTTTTGATGCTTCCTGTGTAGTTCAGTATTTTGCTTATAGAATCCTTCAATATTGCAACTTGAGGTAGGTTATACATGATGTAAAAAATTCAAACAAAATGCATGTATCATGTAAATGTTAGTTCATCCCTGTACCCCTGCACCTTGAATAGAACCTGGCATGTATAACTAAATGAACTCAAATACTGGCAAATGAACTTAAAGATTTTTAAAAGGCATTATTGAGATAGAATCCACTTCCATACAGTTCACCCACTCAATTCAATGGCTGGTCAGTCATGTATTCACAGAGTTGTGTAACCATCACCACAGTTAATTCTAGAGCATTTTCATGTTCTGAGATTTTCACCCCAAAGGGTAACCCCATACTCACTTGGCAGTCCCTCACCATTCCCCTTTTCCCCCAGACCTTGGTAATCACTGATCTACTTTCTGTGTCTGGGGGTTTACCTATTGTAAACTTTTCATACAGATCCAATGATACTATACATAATCTTCAGAAAATCATATTTGCAGATGTGGGGAGGAACGGTACAGTGGCACCAATGTCCTCTCCCACCCCCTCTTCCCCAGATCCCCCAGAGAAACAGGAATCTCTCCAGTGGTTATCCTCCCTTCACCTGCCTCATGTTGAGTGTGAGCACACACTCATGAAGCCATTTTGGATAACAGATGTTTCAATTGTCCATTCCAATTCTCTGTCAAGCCATTACTATTAGGGTGGGATGCAACAATGGTATGTCCATTTAATATGATGTTTCTTTGCCCATTGCTGTCCTTGGTTTGAGGAAATATAACTTGGTGGCCCAAATTGGTACAGTATCTTTTGTTCCAATCCTTTAATGGTGTTTTTGGCATTTGTATCTGTCATGGGATATGAAAAGCCTAGTCCAGAGTAAGCATCTATTCCTCTGAGGACCCATTTGTAAGCCACCTGGAGCCACTGGCACCACTCATCCTATATAATCGACTTGCCAGCTATGTGCATGGCCTTCTACCTGGAGAATCTGCTCCATACCCATGTGTAACCTCTGTCTTTCTTACTGACAGACAGAGTAGTCTTTACTGACACTTTACGCCTCAGAGGGTGCAAGAGGGATGTGTCTAGATTCAGTCCATCTCTGACTGCTACAGCACCCCCATGTCCACTCATTTCATAGGCCCAATCGGCCACTTTGAGGGAGTATACCAATATGTCCACTTGCTGATTCCAATTGCCTTTATCCAGGAAGGGGATTGTGTTAGACTGGGTTCTCTAGAGAAACAAAACACAGCAGAGCTTATATATATATAAAGAGAGAGAAAAATTTATCTTAGGAAAATAGCTCACAAATGTATAGAAGCTGGCAAGTCCAAAGTCCCTGGATCAAATGTCAACCTGGTGGCTTTTCCTGGCTCCCGCAACCGCAGGGGCCGAGAAGCTCAAGGCTGGCGGGCAGTACACCAGCTATTGACGAATCCAAGATCTCAAGGCCGAATGGTGGACTGCTCACTCAAGGACAGTTATAGGCAGCACAACAGAATCCCGATTCACAGAAGAATGTCTCTCTTCGCAGGATGTCCCTGGATATACTGGAAACAGGCCACATCCCTAGGGAAACTCCCCTTGAACAGATTGGCCACTCAGAACACAGTCATC
>NW_006922056.1:1289914-1295137 GCF_000298275.1 Orycteropus afer afer | reverse complement strand
TTCTTTGACAACCTCAATCTTTTCTCCATTTATCATGATGCTGCTTATTGGTCCAGTTGTGAGGATTTTTGTTTTCTTTATATTGAGATGTAATCTGTACTTCAGACTGGGTTCTTCAATTTTCATCAGTAAGCGAGAATGGCCAGACTTCTCACCTACTTTGGTCATGTTGTCAGAAGGGACCATTCCCTGAAGAAGGATGTCATGCTTAGTAGAGTAGAGGATCGACGAAAGGGGGAGGGCCTTCAATGAGATGGATTGACACAGTGGCTGCAACGATGGGCTCAAGTATAGCAGGGATCATGGAGTTGGCACGGGATCGGGCAGTGTTTCGTTCTGCTGTGCATGGGGTTGCTATGACTCGGAAACAACTTGATGGCACCTAACAACAACAACATCCATATGTCCATGCCCCACATGGGTCTCCCCTTAATAATCCAATTTTCCATTACTCATTTGCTTGACTATATAGCCAGGCTATTGGCCACTGCCCATGAATCAGTAAAAATCCAAACATGTGGGCTCTCACCATTGCCCAGTTCTTCCACAACAGTTAGGAAGACAGCATGCAGTTCAGCCTGTTGAGCTGACTTGTTCTACCATGTTCAACCAGGGTCTTTCCATCTGCTCTTAATGCAGCAGCTTTCCACATCACATGTTGTCCATGCATCCTGGAACTGCCATCTCTGAACCAAGCATCCTATGCTGGTCAGCAAAAAATTGTTCATAGGTTACTGTCCATGTAGAGTGGGTTCTGGCAGCTCCTCAGATGGTTCCAGGGCAGGACCTATGGAAAAAGAAGCTACCTGCTCATGGACATGGTGCATGCTTCCCTCCATTCCCCCAGTCACTTGTTCTTGTATGAACCATTTCTATTATATTATTTTTAGTTGGTCATGTGGGCCACCACTGTTTTCAAATCTGCCCTAGCCTGTTCTACCATGTTTGATATTAACAATGTAATGTGTAACCATACTTGAAATCTGCACCAAGTCCAAGCTTCTAACCAAACTGTGACAGTAAAGCTGGTGAGTTTAAATAATCTTGTGGCAAAACACTGAAAGTGTATTGAGATCCTTCCCATGTGAAAGCAAACTGTGGCTGACTCTTTTCTGAGATTGGGATGGAGAAAAAGGCATTTGTGAGATCAATCACTGACTCACTCCTGTGGCATTCAGCCAAACAGTAGACAAGCATAAAGGGTGAACATTTTCATCAGGTAGATACACTCTTAAGATGATCAATTATGGGAGAACAGAAGGGCAGTATTTGCACAGGGAGATAGCTCAGGAATGCATAAGGAAGAAAGACATAGGGAAGAGGTAACTACAGGAAGGAAGGGGGAAGAGAGCTGTTACATTGTGGGGAATTGCAGTCAGTGTCATGAAACAAAATGTGTGTGAACTGCTGTATGGAAAATGAATTTGCTTTGTAAACTTTCACCCAAATCACAATAAAAAACATAATAATAAAAGATTTTTTAAAAATATGAATCACTGAGTACCAGTCTCCTTTAAGCCTGCTGTATTTTCTGCACCATTGGTACCATCTCTGGAACAGCTGAAGCCACTGGTGGCACTACTTTATTTAGGCCTTGGTAGTGTACCATCAGTCTCCATGAGCCATCTGCCTTTTCCATGGGCCATACAGGGCTGTTATACAGAGAATTTGTTGGCACCAATACTCCAGCCTTTAGTATGTCTTTAATCAAAGCAGTAATCTCCTTTTGTCCACCAGGTATCCTGTACTGTTTCAAGTTAACAACCTGAGTGGGTTCAGGCAATTCCAATAGTCCCTATTTAGCATGTTCTTCAGTATTGGACTAAGGGCAGACTTGTGGCCTCAGTTTTACAGTATCAGGTAGAGGGAATGTTCCCCAATTAGACATTATATCTACACCAATAATACATTCAGGTAAGGGAGATGCAATTATTTCATACATTGTCTGTTTAAACCTTCCACTTCTCATTTAGACTTTCACCTTAGTCTCATGAACTGTTGCATCCCTGTATTCCCCCAGTCTAACCCCAAGCCCCTTCAACATTTCATTGACAAGTTTTGGAATGACAGTACATTGGGCTTCTGTGTCCAGGACTCCCAAGAAGGTCTTTTCCATACCCCCAGGCCATTTTAGCCACACATGAGCATATGGCCTCAAATCCCCTGCTGGGGGCTGGACTAGAAGACCCTGGCCCCCTTGTCAGTCTCTTATCTTCATCTACTAGCTGAACCTCTGCTTCAGTTGGTCCCACGTGGGAGTTCCCATAATTAACTTCTTGATTGGAGTGAATAGAATGAACTTGTTAAGGTTGAGGGACCAGCAGGAGTTTCCATTGATTCACCTAACATAGTGCTGCATTAGCATGTTTGTCTCAACTCCATCAATGTCCACTATATTCATCCCGTTTCTTAATAACCATTGAAAATTCTCTGACCTGAGGTAAGTTCTTTCCTCACTGCCCCTTCCCATTCTCCTATTAATTGCTCCTCTGGTTTTTGCATCTGTAAGACCCACATGGGGAGGTTGTGCCAATTGACCTGTCACGGCTTCTCGGATTGTTGCTTTGTTTTTCAGTAGCAAGGTTGCATGGGGTGCCCATGTAGAAGGGGCTCCCTTGATGACTATGTCTTCTATGAACTGTGGTAGTGGTGTACTCATTGAGTGACTATGCTGATAACTATAAAGTCATTCCAGCATGTCTGCTTCCTCTGGAGTGTTCCAGGGAGAATACAGAGGGGGAGAGGGACAGTTTCCCTTCTCAGGGTAAACAAACGTCACTACAAATTTTACCCAGTCCACCAGGCTTCTGGCCATCCCCTCCATGTTAACCTGCTGTGTAACTGGATCTTGGATCATCATTCGTGACTGTTCCATAGTTGTGGGTCTTGCATCAACCCAAACATACTGTTCTATTCTGTAGCATTCAAAACTGAAGACACTGGCCCTAAATTAGTCACTTTCACAATCTATTTTAGTAAAAGTTCCTCAGGAAGCTGACCATACTGATCTACAAACTGAAGCTACTCTTTTATACTATGCCCTCTGATTTCAGTAGTTTCTTGGTTTAGATAATTCCTTAGGAGTTAGATTCACCACTCCTAAATCCCATGAATAGCTTTTGCCTTGAGTAACTGGTTGCAGCATGACAGCTGTTTCAGTCCAAGTTGTTGTTGTTGTTGTTGTTATGTGCTGTTGAGTCGGACCTGACTCATAACGACCCCTCCTTGGGTTGCCGAGGCAGAGTCACTACAGAAGTAGATTGCCCAGCCTTCCTTCAGAGGAGTGGCTGGTGGATCCAAGGGTTGTTGTTTTTTTTTAATCCAGAAATCAAAGTCCTCCTGTTTATCCCAGCTTTTCCCAAAACCACATATTCTATTGAGTCTTGGCTGCTGCAGTGAACACCACCATTCTGACACCAGCTGCTCTGGTACTTTCTTTAGGAAGTATTGGCACAAAGCTGGTCCTTATGAGGCAGAGGTTAAAGATGTCCCAAATGTCTAACTTTTGCACACTGTTGTACCCCTCCATCATCTCTAAGATCAACTCCCCTAGGGGAGTCTTAGGGTTCCATATTTCATTGTAACATCTCACAGAACTCAAATTGCCAAAGAAATGGCTCCTGTGCTGGAGGTTGGAAGGCTGGCAGTTCCATAATCCATGGGTCAGACATAGGTGTAGAGGATTCTCCTCACTTATGTGGTTGCAAGGGCTGGTGAACCCAAATCAGCAGGTCAGACAGCTGGCTACTGTCTCAAGTCCAGGGGTGAGATGATGAGGAACCAAATGCAGGATCCAGAGCAAGAGAAGGAACTTTGTCAGAACATTCACATATATACCCGCAAGGAAACTAAGGGTGGTGACTCGAGTCACACCCTCCAGCAAGGTGAGACTCAAGATACATCCCACACTAAACAGGCATGTTGTTGTTGTTATGTGCCATCGAGTTGGACCTGACTCATAGCGACCCCTCCTTGGGTTTCCGAGGCAGTATCACTACGGAAGTAGATTGCCTCATCTTCCTTCCGAGGAGTAGCTGGTGGGTTTGAACCACCAGCATTCTGGTTAGCAGTCAAGTGCCTTAGGCACTAAGCTACCAGAGCTCCTAAACAGGAATAGAGGGTGAGATTTACAATACATAACAGAATGGAGGACTGCAGCTAGAAAGGCCATATTTAGCAACTCACTGCACTGCAGACGTGACACATACGCAAGATGAGGGAAAAAGCCAAAGCAACACATAATAAGAGCACCAGTGGGCATAGTTAAGAACCAATAAGAGAAGAAATCCAGCAGGTGATCAGCACCCAGGTCTTGATGCACCAAGGTCTGGAAAGAGAATCAAGAGGGTACACTAACACGAATTAGCCAAATGATAAGAAAAGGAAACACATGTCTTAAGGCTGATTTTTCATGTCCTAGAAGATGAAAATATTGTAAATTATAATGAAATATTGACAAGTACATACATTTCTAATATACTACAATCAGGCCAGTATATCCCAATGATTTAGCAATGAGTTGTAAAATACCTACTATGTGAATTAAAAATATGGATACATTAACATCCACCACTCATCTGTCAGTTTGTCATACAGTGGTGGCTTGTGTATTGCTGTGAAGCTGGAAGCTATGCCACCAGTATTTCAAATACCAGCAGTGTTACCCATGATTACCCATGATGGGCAATTTCCAGTGGAGCTTCCAGACTAAGACAGACTGGGAAGAAAGATGGGGCCATCCACTTCTGAAATGGCCAGTGAAAATGTTATGTATAGCAGAGAAATACTGTCTGATACATTGCTGGAAAACTTTATGAATAGCCCTGAAACATTGTCTGATATAGTACTGGAAGATGAGCCCCTTAGTTTGGAAGGCACTCATAATATGACTGAGGAAGAGCAGCCTCCTCAGCGTAGAGTCAAACAGAATGACATGGGTGGAGTAAAACTTCAAGAACCTTCATTTGCTGATGGGGCATGACTCAAAAGTGGGAAGAAACACTTGCAAACATTCATTAATAATCAGAATATGGAATGTATGAAGTATGAATCTAGGAAAATTGGAAGTTGTCATAAATGGAACACATAACGATTGATATCCTAGGCATTAGTGAGCTGAAATGGACTGATAGTCACTATTTTTTAATCAGACAATCATACTGTGCTATGCTAAGAATGACAAACTGAAGAGGAATGGCATTGCATTCATCATCAAAAAGAACA
>NW_006922056.1:1287902-1288834 GCF_000298275.1 Orycteropus afer afer | reverse complement strand
CCATTTCAGGAGGTAGCATATGATCAAGAACCAATGGTATTGAAGGAAGAAGACCAAACTGCACTGAAGGAATTGATGAAAAACAAGGCCCCAGGAATTGATGGAATACCCATGGAGATGTTTCAACAAATATGCAGTGCTGGAGGCAGTCATTCATGCCAAGAAATTTGGAAGACAACTATCTGGCCAACTGACTGGAAGAGAGATGTCTGTACCCATTCCAAAGAAAGGTGGTCCAACAGAATGTGGAAATTATTGAACAATATTGTTAATATCAAAAGCAAGTAAAATTTTGCTGAAGATAGTTATAAAAACACTTGCAACAGTATATTGACAGGAAACTGCTAGAAATTCATGCTGGATTCAGAAGAGGATGTGGAATAAGGGATATAATTGCTGATGTCAGATAAATCTTGGATGAAGGCAGAGAATACCAGAAAGATGTCTATCTGTATTTTATTGATTATGCTAAGGCATTCAGCTGTGTGGATCATGACAAATTATGGATCTCATTGTGGAGGATGGGAATTCCAGAAAATTTAATTGTGCTCATGTGGAACCTGTACATAGACCAAGAGGCAGTCATTTGAAGAGAACGAGGGGATACTGCATGGTTTAAAGTTTGGAAGGATATGTGTCAGGGTTGTACCCTTTCATCATACTTATACAGTCTGTATGCTGAGCAAATAATCTGAGAAGCTGGACGGTATGAAGAAGAATGTGGCATCAGGATTGAGGAAAGACTTACTAACAACCTGCAGTATGCAGATGACACCACCTTGCTTGCTGAAAGTAAATGTGACTTGAAGTATTTACTGATGAAGATCAAAGACTACAGCATGGATTATACCTCAACATAAAGAAAACAAAAATCCTCACAACTGGACCAATAAACAACATCACAATAAATAGAGAAAAGAAACTATAAAAAA
>NW_006922056.1:1281145-1285087 GCF_000298275.1 Orycteropus afer afer | reverse complement strand
TAAGGTGAGCCTAAAACAAGCTATGGTAGTTTCGTTCGCCTCATCTGCATATGAAACCTGGAAAATGAATAAAGACTGAAGAAGAGTTGATGTCTTTGAATTGTGGTTGGTGAAGAATACTGAAAATATTGTGGACTGCCAAAAGAACAAATAAATCTGTCCTAGAAGAAGTGAAGCCAGAGTGCTCCTTAGAAGCGAGACTCACCAGACTTCATCTCACCTACTTTGTTCATGTTGTCAGAAGGGACTGACCATTCTCTGGAGAAGGATGTCATGCTTAATAAAGTAGAAGGTCAGCAAAAAAAAGGGGGAGACCTTCAAGAAGATAGAGTGACACACTGGCTGTAATAATGGGCTCAAGGATTGTAAGGATTGCGCAGGAGTGGATATTGTTTCATTCTTTTGTACATAGATAGGGTCACTATGAGTTGGAGCAGATTCAACAGCACCTAAGAACAACAGCACACATTAAAAACAATACATAATTTTGGGAACATCAGTGTTTCAGTTTTCTAGTGCTGCTATAACAAATACCACAAATGTATGGCTTAACAAACAGATTTATCCTCTTACTGTTTAGGAGGCTAGGAGTTTGAATCCAAAGTGCCAGTTCTAGGGGCTAGGTGAGGGCCCCTTGACCTTGGGCTTCAGTTCTGCCTCTTCTAGCCCACTGGAACTGGAGGCATCTCTTAACTCAGGCAGCTGCTGGCTGCTGAGGCTGATAAACCCAAGGTTGACAAGTAAAATGTCATAGTCTCAAGATTATCAAGCAACACATAAAGCCACTAATTCAAGTTCAGAAACATTCCCAAGATTGGCAGGCAGCACATGGCAGGCTGCTGAATGAAGACTCAGCTGCATGTAGGATCCAAGCATGCCAAAAAGCTCAGAGGCTTTTCTCCCAGGTTTCTCCTTCTATACTGGAAGCAGATCATATCTCTAAGGCAGCTACTCAGCTGCCCACAGCAAATTCCACCATGGAGTTGATCACCAGTCTCATCATGGGGAATAACTACATCCAGCTGCCCAGCCACTCAAAACCAGGCCCAGCCAAGTTGACACATAGCCTTAAATACCACAATCAGATTTTTAAATACAAAAACCAATGAGGAAGGAAGGTGTGGACTTAAAAGTGTTAGGGACGTGACAATAGATGTTATCCAAGATGAAGCACAGAGAGAAGAAAGAGAGTGAACAGAGAGCAGACTAGGGGAAAACTTCAAGCAGTGTGATTTGGCGTCCCCCACAGGTGGTGATGGTAGGGGTATATTTTAAGAAGGAATAACCTAAATATTTTACAATGTTGGTAAAAATTACAAATCACAGACCCAAGGTTAACAAGCCTCAATGCAAGAAATACAAAGAATACAACACCAAGGATAATTATTATCAAATTGCTTAAAATCAGTGATAAAATTCTTAAAAGCAGCCAGAGGAACAATACATTATGTATGGAGGAACAAAGATAAGAATGACAGCAGACCATCTTGTCAGGAATGTTGCAAGTCAGAAGACAGTGAAGCAATATCTTTAAAGTGCTGAAAGAGAGCTGTGAACTTAGAATTCTATACCTAGCCATTTTTTTTTTTTTTTTGGCAAGTTTGCAGGGTGCAAATTTAATATGAAAAAAAATTAATTTGTCTTTCTATGCATGTTCAATGAACATCTTGTCCCTTCCTCACAATGACTGCCACGCTTAAGCCCGTGGTCACAACCACTGTGCCAATCTGTCTCTTTGAAGATCATCCCCCTTTTCATTGACCCTCTACTATACCAAACAGCGTATCCTTCTCCAGGGACTAGTCCTTTCTGACAACATGACCAAAGTAGGAGAGGTGAAATCTGGCCATTCTTGCTTCTAGGGAGCATTCTGGCTGTGGTTCCTCTAAGATAGATTTGTTTCTTCTAGCAGCCCAAGGTACATTCAGTATTCTTCACCAATACCACAATTCAAATGCATCAGTTTTTCTGTGATCTTCCTTAAAATTCATTATCCAGCTCTCACCTGCATATGAGGCTATTGAAAATTCTATGGCTTTGGTTAGGCACAACATACTCTTCAAAGTGACATCTTTTCTCTTATACACTTTAAATAAGATCTTTGGAGCAGATCTGCCCAGTGCAATAGATCATTTGATTTCTTGACTGCTGTTTCCATGGGCATTGATTGTGGTTTCAAGTAAAATGATAACCTTGACCACTTCAAATTTTTCTCCATTTATCATGATGTTGCTTATTGGTCCAGTTGTGAAGATTTTTGTTTTCTTTAGGTTGAGGTATAAAGAGATATGTTGGTGTCGTGGTTAAGGTATTTGCCTGCTAACTTAAAGTTCAGTGATTCAAACCCACCAGCTGCTCATGGAGCAAAGATGAGTGGTCTGCTTCTATAAAGATTTACAGCCTTGGAAATCCAATGGGGTTGCTATGAGTCGGAATCTACTCAAAGGCAGTGAGTTTGTTTTTTGGTTTTTATGTTGAGGTGCAATACATACATAAGACTATAGTCTTTGATCATCTGTGAGTGCTTCAAGTCTTCTTCACTTTTAGGAAGCAAGGCTGTGTCATCTGTATATCACAGGTTGTTAATGAGTGTTCCTCCAATCCTGATGCCACATTCTTATTCATGTAGTCTGGCTTCTTGGATAATTTGCTCTGCATACCGATTGAGTATGATGAAAGAATATATCTCTGAGACACACTTTTCTTGATTTCAAACCACGTATATCCCTTTGTGGTATTCCAACAACTTCTTCTGGGTCTGTGTACTAGTTCCAAATAAGCACAACTGAGTGTTCTGACATTCCCATTCTTTGCAATGTTACTCAAAAGTTTCCACAAAGTCAAATGCCTTTACATAGTCAGTAAAACAGAGGTAAACAACAGTCTGCTATTCTTTGCTTTCAGCCAAGATCCATCTTATATCAGCAATGATATTCCTAGTTCCATGTCCTCTTCTGAATCCAGCTTCAATTTTTGACAGTTCCTTGTTAAGGTAGTGCTGCAGCTGTTTTTGAATTCTCTTCAGATGAGTAGTTTTCCATGTGATATGAATTATATAGTTTGACAGTTTCTGCATTATTTTAGAAAACTGTGTGTGTAATGGGCACGATTGTGGATCTCTTCTACTGTGCTGACTTTCAAACTTCTGGGCATGATGAAATACATAACAATCTTGTTTTACAACCTACATTGGGAGTCACAACTGGGGTCTTAAAAGCTTTTGAGCAGCCATCTAAGGTGAACCTAATGGTCTCCTATCGTTGGAAGCAAAGTAGGGTGCAAAAAAGCAAGAGCACTTGGGAACAATCAGCCCTAGGACATGATGGACCTCAATACCAGAAGATCTAGGTGGTGCCTGGCTACCAGTGGCAACCACTGGGGAGGGGATAAAAACTGGGGATCCTGGATAGAGTTGGAGGCAAAATGTGGAACAAAATCCAAAACCATAATAATGACCAGAATTACTGGTCGGATGGAGTCTGGTGGGACCCCAATACTATGGCCCTGGGATACACTTCAGGCCTGGAATCAAACTCACTCCCAAGTCCTGGCTCTCAGCTCAATAGTAAACAAGACATACACACAGACCACTCAACCCAGGGTGACACACCCACGTATTCTATGGAGATACATCCCTTGAAACTATTGACCATGGAGCACCAGAGGAGCAACATTTACACAGAGGAAATACAGGACCGGAGTGCATAACTATGAAGGGCATTGGAGGGGTGGTTCCTGGGAAGGGAGTGGGGGAGAGTGGGTTAGGATGTTGTTGTTGTTATGTGCCTTCGAGTCGACCCCGACTCACAGTGACCCCTCCTTGGGTTGCCAAGGCAGTATCACTACGGAAGTAGATTGCCCAGTCTTCCTTCTGAGGAGTGGCTGGTGGATTTGAACCACCAGCCTTCTGGTTAGCAGTCAAGTACCTTAGACACTATGCTA
>NW_006922056.1:1271667-1277645 GCF_000298275.1 Orycteropus afer afer | reverse complement strand
CAGGGGTCCAGGATTATCTTCTGTGTCTGTGTTAATTGGTTTCCCTTTTCTTTGTTGAAGAGGGTCTGTGCAGTCTTTCTGCCTAGTCCGCCATCTTGTCGGATCCCCCTTTGCAAAAATATTTTTAAAAACAAAGGCAATGTAGACTTTTTCAAACATACAAAAACTAAAATGATTCATCGCCAGCAGGCTTGCCTTACAGGAAATGTTATTGAAGTCTTTGAGACAGAAGAAAAGTAATTCTAGATACAAATCTGGATTTACACAAAGGAATGAGGAGCAAAGAAAATGATAATCATAATGGTTTCACAAAAGACTGTGAAGTCCAAAATGATAACAGTGTACATCCATTCCTCACTTACCAATGTGGTTAGGTTCCAAAGACCACGTCCGTATGCGAAAATTGACATTATCACAATGGAGGATGTTTCCATCATTACGTGACTTCCAAATTACATCATTACGTAACTGCCAAATTGCATCATTACATTAACTGCCAAACCACTGAGAAAACCATAGCCCAGCCAATTGACACATAATATTAATTAACACACCCAGAGTTACTCTGACCTCACATCTTGACATTCATTACTGGCAAATGTATGTCACTGATGTGCAAAATAGTGGGATAGTAGATTTTTTTATTATTGTCATAAATGTGATATGTTGGATAACAAAATAGTCGATAAATGAGGAGTAGGTGTATTGTAAGATTTATGACATAAATAGAAGTAAAATGTATGACAAAAATAACCCAAAAGAGTCTATGGGACAAACAGTCTACACAAAACACAGCTTCTACCGTGAGATCAGAAGAACTACATGGTGCCTGGCTACCTCGCATGACTGTTCTAATCAGGCCACAATAGATGGAACCTGATAGGATGGGAGAAAAATGTGGAACAGAACCTCAAATTCCTGAACACACACACAAACAGACTTCTTGGATTTGTTGAGATTAGAGGACTACCAGAGAGTATATCCTGAGTTACTCTTCAAACTTTAAACCAAAACTAACCCCTGTGGCCACCTTGTAGCTATAACAAATGGGCTAATGGTGAATATCACCCATAGATACTTTGTTCCTTTAAAAAAACACCCAGATAAGACCAAATAGTCAACAACTAATTAAAAACAAAAATAAGACTGACTATAAGGTAGCAGGAAAAATAAAGGAAACAGAACAACCAGAATGAAATAATGAGAATTTTTACGCATTGTGATGAGCGTAACCAATGTCACTGAACAACTTGTGTAGAAACTGTTGACTGGGAACCTAAATTTCTTTGTAAACCTGCACCCAAAACACAATAAAATATTATTTTTTAAAAAAGAACAAGAAAGGTGAAATGGAAGTATGCAATTATAAGATCTGTATGTTGTACATGAAATGGTATATTATTACTTGAAGATAGACTGGAAATAACAATTTCAGTTTCAATAATTGAAATAACACAACAAAGAATAGTATAAAAGGTAGGGGACTTCCGGCAAGATTGTGGAATAGACAGACAACCTACACATACCCTCTACAACAGAAAAATGAAAAACCAATAGAAACAGATGCAGGAGGTAATCCTGACACCCTGAGCTTTGAAGGGAAGAATAAAGAAGTGGATTACATACTACTGACTAGTAGAAGAACCTGAACAAAAACAGCAAATAATAAGACAAACAGAGCTGTGGACTGAAAGCTGTCCTGATAGTGTGGCCATTTTGAATTTTTGAAAGTGACTCTCCAACCCAGGCAGCAACCTAAGAATTGGCTCCTCTTGCCGAGGACTGCACAGGCAACCACATTGGTGGCTGATGACTACAAAGGTGTGCTGTTCTCCTTGTTCCCCTCATACCTCACACCCTCTTGGTGAAAGAAGGTGTGCTATCCCCACCCCCACCCACTTTCTCGACTGACAGGAATTCCATCCCAGTGTGGGTGCCCTGCCAACAGCTGACTTCTGGACGGGCAGAAACTGGTCCCAGCACTAGGTGCCCTATTCCCAGCCAGATTTTGGGGCAGCAGGAACTTTTTTTCTGGGAGTGGAACCCTGCTGTCAGATACCTTTTGAGACAGCAGAATTTTGTCTGGGACTAGATACCCTGGCCACAGTTGCTTTTTGAGCAGGCTAGAACACCTTCTGGAACCAGGTGATTTGCTCCCAAGAACCTCAAATTCTTTTGGACTGGCAGGAATTTTTTCTGGGTCCAGGAGCCCTGCCCCAGTTGTCTTCTGGGTAGAAAGGAACTAGCCCTGAGATCAGCTACCTTGCTCCCAACCACATTTTGGGCTGGCAAGAACTTTTGATGGGACCAGGAGCCCTACAACAAGCTCCCTTTTGGGATAGGACGTACTTTTCCAGGAGTAGGGGCTCTGTGTCCAGCTACCTTTTGGGACAGCAGAAACTTTTTCTGAGGCCCGATACTCTGTCCCCAGCTGTGTTTTGAGCAGGGAAGAATTCCTTTTGGAACCAAGCTGTTGCTCCCACAGCCATTTGGGCCAGCAGGAACTTTTTCCAGGTCCAGGTGCCCTGTTCTCAGACATCTTCTAGGTCAGCAGGAACTCATCTGAGATCAGGCACCCCGACCCAAGTTCCTTTATGTGCAGGTAGGAACTAGTACAAGGACCTGGTGCCCTGCTGCCTGTCACGTGCTTGGCCTGCAGAAACACAACCTATGTGCCCTGCCTGCAAAGTTTTACTTTTGTTTTTAAATTCTGTTTTCTTCCTCCTTTCTTTATATATTTTTTCTCTTTCCCTTTCTTGGTTTCTGTTGCTTTTCCCCTTTCCCTGGTTCCTTTCTTTTTCTTCTCTTTTTCTCTCTTTGTTATTCCTATCCCTTGTTTTTCTTTTTGTATTTTTTCTCATCTTTTCTTTGTTATTATTTTTCTCTTGCTCTCTTCTCTTCTTCCCTCTCCCAAGATACTTTTTCTTTCTCTCTTTGTCCTTCTTTTGTCTTTTTTCCTTTTTCATTTATTGGTTTTCCTTTTCATGGTTATTGCTGTTGGTTCATGTGGTTTGTATATGTATGTGTTTCTCTTGTTTTTAATGTTTTGCTGGTGTTTTTTTTTTTTTTTTTTTTGGTCCAACCAGATTGGAGGTAGCAATTGTGCCCACACAACCCAACCACACCTGTACCTCCTGCAGCCCCACTCACTGGGAAAGGGCCACCATCTGCTTCTGCACTAACCAAGCAATGATAGACAATGGCCAATACCAGCCCAACTCACTCCATACTTCTCTACACAAACAGCTAACAGATCTGTGCACACATTTTCACTCTCTATCACACCCACCAGGAGACAGGTGGTGCGTGCCTAAGTGCTGCCAAACTAGCGAACAGGGTAGCACAGTAGCCCTGCTCACTCAGATGTGTGTATACATATAGTATATATATATATATATAAAATACATATATATTAAGAAAAATCCGAGCGAGTCATACCAACAAACAATCACCACTTAAATAGAAATACAATGGCATTACAATGTTTTGGAGACAACTGACAATCCCAGTTTACACCAAAAAGCAAGGAACCAGAATACAAAGCCAGAAAACCTCCCTGAGGAAGAAGCAACATTGAAACTACCTGATAGAGAATTAAAAAGAATTTAAGTATCTTCAATGGAGGAGCTCTGGTGGTGCAGTGCCTAAGGCATCTGAGTGCTAACTAGAAGGCTGGAAGTTCAAACTCACCAGCCACTCTTTTAAGGAAGACTGGGCAATCTACTTTTGTAGCGATACCACCTCAGAAACCCAAGGAGGGGTCACTATGAGTTGGAACCTACTTGATGGCAGTGAGTTGTTTTTTTTTTTTTTAATCTTCAATAGATTGAGAGACAGATCAAGAAAAACAATGACAAAATCAAGGAAAACACTGACTAAATTAAGGGAAACACAGACAAAGCTCTAGAACAATTTAGGAAAACAATACAAGAACAAGCAGACAAATTAAATAAAAAATTAGAGACCATACAAAAACAACAAATAGAAATCCAGAACATTAATATTAAGATTTCAAGAGCAGATAACTCATTGAAAGGGCAAAGGGGTAGAATTGAATCAATGGAAGATAGAATAGTGAGACTGAAGACAAATCTCTCAGTGTTGCTTTGCTAAGGGATCAACCAGAAAAAAAAAAAAATCAAAACAAAATGAAGAAAGCCTAGTATTTATGTGGGACACAGTCAGGAGGATTAACAGGTGTGACTGGAACCCAGAACAGGAAGAGGTAAATAAAACCATAGAGAAAATTGTCAAATATGTATTAGAAGTTACCTATTCAAGAAGTTCAGTGAGCTCCAAACAGGATAAACCCCAAAAGAAAACCAGCAAGACATACCATAATCCATCTTACCAAAACCAAAGACAAAGAATCCTGACAGAAACATGGTAAAACATGGTTATCTACAAAGGGTAGCCGATAAGATTAAGCTCTGAGTTCTCAGCAGAAACCATGCAGGTGAGAAGGCATGAGGATGATGTATTTAAAAGCTGGAAAGTAAAAAAATTCCAACCAAGAATTATATACCTAGCAACATTTTTCCTGAGGTATTATGGCAAAATTAGGACATTTCCAGATAAACAGAAATTAAGGGAATTTGTTAAAATCGGACCAACCTTTTAAGAGATGCTAAACAGAGTCTTTTGGACAGAGAACCAACAACAGCAGACAACAACTGATTATTAACACACATGATGATGTAACCCAGAAACCAACACAGATAAAGAAGTATTCAAAGTAAAATAAAAGACTGTAACCAGGGAACCAGAGACATCAATTGGTAAATGAGGACAGCTACAAACCAAAATGAGGGAATAAATAGTGTAGGTACACAACTTCAAAATGGAGAGGAAGCCAGACAGACTTGAGGTAGAACAGACTGTTCTAAACTCAGGAAGAAAACAAATCACAGGGTAACCTCAAAGAAAATAAATAATTCACAGGGTAACTTCAAAGAAAATGAATAAACCTTCTCATTATAAATTATAAACATTCTCAATAAAAAAAGAGAAAAAGCACAAATATTTAGCAAACACTAAAACAATTGCAACAAAGGAAATTTTATCAAAATTTGGAAACAAAATGAGCTCAGTACAGAAAACTATATGGAACAAAGAAATCAACATCATGAAAACATACATTTGAAAATGACAACAATCAATTCATACTTGTCAAAAATTACACTGAATATAAATGGATTAAATGCACCAATCAAGAAGAAGAGAGTTGCATAATAGGAAAACGTGAACCATCAATATGCTGTCTACAAGAGACTCACCTTGGAAACAAAGAGAAAGTCAAAGGTTGGAAAAAATATGCCAAGCAAATGGCAATCAAAAAGAGCAGGAGTAGCAATATTAATTTCTGATCAAATAGACTTTAAGACAAAAGCCACCATAAGAGACAAGGAAGGACATTATATAATGATTAAAGGATTGGTTAACAAGAGGTCACAAACATAATAAATATCTATGCACTCAATGAAAGATGCCAAAATACATCAGACCTTAACAGAATTGAAGACACAAATAGATGACTCCACTATAATAGTAAGAGACTTTAATACACTACTTACAATGAAAGATAGAACAACTAGAAAGAAATTAATCAAAGACACAGAAGAACTAAATAATACAATCATCAACTTGGCCTTACAGACATCTAAAGAGCACTTCACCCAACAACAAAACAATATACATTCTTGTCCAGTGCACATGGAACATTCTCCAGAATAGGCCATATATTATGCCGCAAAACAAGTCTTAATAAATTTTAAAATTGAAATACTCCAAAGCATCTTCTCAGGTCACACGCTATAAAATTAGAAATCAGCAATAGGAAGATCAGGGTACAGGGCAAGATGGCGGACTAGGAAGAAGGACTGCACAGACCCTCTTCAACAAAGAAAAGGGAAACCAATTGACACAGACACAGAAGATAATCTTGGACCGCTGAGCCTTGAAGGGAAGGATACAGAAGT
>NW_006922056.1:1263668-1267326 GCF_000298275.1 Orycteropus afer afer | reverse complement strand
ATTGTAAACTGTGGTCAATGACATGAGACAAAGTATATGTGAACTGCTGTATGGAAAGTGAATTTGCTCTGTAAATCTTCACCCAAATCACAATAAATAAAATAAAATTTAAAAAAAAAATAGGAAGATCAAGGAAAAATAAGCAAACACATGGAAACTGAGTAACACCCTCCTCAAAAACTACTGCATACAGACAGCAAAGATAAAGACTTACATACACAACACTGCATTTTCAGTAATACTAAACATTAATCTATAAATAGATACATAGGTAGACAAGCTGAATGATCAGGTATGTCTAGGCAAAAGGGAATATACCCCTAACCATATATAAGTTTGGCAGATGATATTTCTACATACATATTTGTATGTGTTACAAGAGTGTCCATATAAATAGAACAGGGGGCAAAGTTATGATAAGTTTTTAACCACAACAATCACCCCGAGGGAACAAATCGTTGGATCTGTGGGCTCAGGACCATGATTGCCGGGGACATCAAGCTCAATTGGCATAACATATTACACAAAAACATTGTTCTACATCCTGCTTTAGTGAACAGCAACTAGGGTCTTAAAAGCTTGCAAGTGGCCATCTACATGCAACAATTTGTTTCTCCTCGTCCAGAGCAAAGAAGAATAAAGAAAACCAAAGATGCATGGAAACAATTAGTCCAAGAGACTAGTGGCTCAGGCAAACCTCAGTGTATGTGACCCTGAGATGAGAAGAACAAGATGGGGCCTGGCTACAGTTGTCAACCACTTGGAAAGGGATCAGTGCACAAGATCCTGGATAGAGTGGGAGAAAAATGTGGAATGAAACTCAAAATCATATAAAAGACTAGGCTTACTGGGCTGATAGATACTGGTGAACCTCCTGAGGCTATCGCCTCTAGCCACCCTTCAGGCCTGGAATTGAACCCACTGCCATGGTTTCCAGCCAAACAATAACAGGTATATAATGTGAACATATACACCAGGTAAGTACACTCCTTAGAACAAGCAATTATGGGAGATCATAAGAGCAGTATTTGCTCAGAGAGATAACTCAGAGGGCAAGACTGCAAAGGAAAGAGGACACAGGGAAAAGGTAACCACAGGAAGAAAGTGGGAAGAGAGTTGTTACATTATGGGGGTTGCAGTGCCATGAAACAAAATGTGTATGAACTTCTGTATGGAAAATGAATTTGCTATGTAAACTTTCACCCAAATCACAATAAGAAAAAAAAAATTGTTCATTTTGTCATATAATTAATGATGCAGCATTCTAACTTTATTGAAAGAAGCAAGTGATCAAGAAGCAAAATGATTTTCAATAAAAAGATTTCAGGTCTCAAAAAAAAAAAAAAAAAACCTACTGGATAATAGAAGAAATAAAAAAAATGAACTAAAAAAATCCTTGAATCAAACAAGAATGGGGGGGGAAAGAAAGAATGGAAACACAACATACCAAAATCTTTGGGACACAGCAAAAACAGTGCTGAGAGGGAATTTTATAGCAATAAATGCACACATCAAGAAAGAAGATAGAACCAAAATCAACATCTTAACCTAACATCTCTGACACTTAGGAAAAGAGCAGTAATGAGAGCCTACAGTCACGTGAAGAACAGAATAAAGATTTGAACAGAAAGAAATGAAACAAAAAAATAGAGTCAACAAGACTAGAAATAGGTTCTTTGAAAAGATTAGTAAAATTGACAAACCACTGGCAAATTCAACAAAGAAAAAGAAGGAGAAGATGTAAATAACATGAATAAGAAATGAAAAGGGTGATGTCACAACAGAATCAATCAAAATATAAAGGATATTATTGGGATACAATGAACAATTGTAATGCAACAAATTTGAAAACCTAGAAGAAATGAACATATTTCTAGAAACACACTAACTAAACTAAAACAGACTGAGGCACACAATTTGAACAGACCCATATAACAAAATAAGAAATTGAACAGATAATGAAAAAACCTACCAACAAATAAATGTCCTGGCCCAGGTGGTTTCACTGGCGAATTCTACCAAACATTCAGAGAAGAGCTAACACCAATCATACTCAAACTATTCCAGAACAAAGAAAAGGATGAAATCCTCCCAAATTCATTTTAAGAAGTAAGCATAACCCTGATACCAAAACCAGGCAAAGACTACCGCTAGAAAGGAAAATTACAGACCAATAACCCTCATGAATATAGATGCAAAATTCTTCAGCAAAATCCTAGCCAATAGACTCCAACAACATAGCCAAAAAAAAATAACACATTATGACCAAATGACATTCATATCAGATATGCAACAATGGTTCTACATAAGCAGTTAACATAATCCATCACATAAGTAAAATAGAGGAAAAGAACCACATGATCATATCAATCAATGCAGAAAAAAGCATTCAGTAAAATCTAACACCCATTCCTGATAAAAACCCTCAGCAAAGTAGGAACAGAAGAGAAATTCCTCAATATAATAAAGTGCATATACACAAAATCTACAGTGAACATTATTTTCAACAGAGAGGGACTGAAAGCATTCTTCCTGTGAATAAGAATGAGATAAGGATGTCCTCTATTCAACATTGCACTGGAAGTGCTAGCCAGGGCAATAAGTCAAGAAAAGGAAATAAAAGACATCCAAATTGGTAAGAAAGAAGTAAAACTATCCTTATTTGCTGGTGATATGATCCTATACGTAGAAAACCCAAGAGACTCAGCCAGAAAACTGTTGGAACTAATTGAAATATCCAGCATAATGGCAGGATACAAGAGCAACATAAAAAAAAAAAATCAGTTGGATTCCTCTATATCAGCAAAGAGATCTCTGAAAAGGAAATAAGGCAAACAATACAATTTACAGTAGCTACCAGAAAGATAAAATGTTTGGGAAAAATCTTACCAGGGACACAAAAGACTTATACAAAGAAAACTACAAATCATGGCTACAAGAAACTGTAAGAGACCTACATAAATGAAAGGACATACCATGCTCATGGATAGGAAGACAGAGCATTGTGAAAATGTCAATACTACCCAAAGCAATCTAGTAGGTTCAATGCAATTCCAATCCAGATTCCATCAGCATTCTTTAAGGACATGGAAAAACCAATCACTAATTTTATATGGAAAGGAAAGAGACCTTGTATGAGTAAAGCACTACTGAAGAAAAAGAACAAAGCATTCCCTGATCTCATGGTAGTCAAAAGAGCCTGGTATTGGTACAATGACATACACATAAACCAGTGGAACAGAATTGAGAATCCAGAAGTAGATCCAGTCACCTATGGAGAGCTGATCTTGACAAAAGGCCGAAATCCATTAAATGGGGTAGAGATAGTCTCTTTAATAAATGGTACTAGCAAAATTGGATATCCTTTTGAAGAAAAGTGAAACAAGATCCATACCCCACATCATTCACAAAAACTAGCTCAAGATGGATCAACAATTTAAATGTAAAACCTAAAAATACAAAGTTCATCAAAGAAAAAAATAGGGGCAAACTTAGAGGCCCTAATATATGACATACATAGACTATCAAACATAATAAAAAATGCACAAACAACAGAAGATAGGAGATGCTGGGACCTTTGTGTGTGTGTGTGTGTGTGTGTGTGATTTGGGTGGAGATTTACAGAGCAAATTCACTTTCCATACAGCAGTTCACATAT
>NW_006922056.1:1255061-1261868 GCF_000298275.1 Orycteropus afer afer | reverse complement strand
TCGCCAGCATTTGTTATTTTCTGTCTTGTTGAACTTTGCTACTAGTGCCGGAGCAAGATGGTACCTCATTGTTGTTTTGATTTGCATTTCTCTAATAGCTGATGATTGTGAGCATTTCTTCATATGTTTGTTGGCTGCTTGAATATCCTCCTTGGTGAAGTGTCTATCCATGTCTTCTGTCCATTTTTTAATTGGATTGTTTGTCTTTTTGTTATTGAGGTGTTGGAGTGTTCTATAAATTCTAGAGATAAGTCCCTTGTCAGATGTGCTAAAGTTATGTGTTAATAATTTTTAAAGGATGTAAGTCATACAAATTATATACTCTGACCACAATTTAATTAAATTACAAATCATTAAAAGTATTTTAAAAATCCCCAAATGTTTGGAAACTAAATAATGCACTTCTAAATATCCAAGTGTTCAAAGAAGAACTAGAAATGGAAATTAGAAAGTATTTTGAAATGAATACGAATGAAATTGTAATGGCTCAAATTTTGTGGAATGCAGCTAAAAAAGTACTTCGAGGAAATCTGTAACACTAAACCTCTATATTACAAAAGAAGAAAATTCTCACATCAGTAACCTCAAGTGCTTCTTTCAGAAACTAGAAATAGAAGAGGAGTGTAGGCGGAAGAAAGACAAGAATCAATACAATATGAAACAAGAAAGACAATAGAGGAAAAGACATGAAGCCACGAGCACTACATGGAAGAGTATGCATGGAAGCTTAATGCCAGGGTGAGAATCGATGAAATACAAAACAGAAAAACAATAGAGAAAAAGACATGGAACCACTAGCACTACATAGAAGATTCTACAAGGAAGATTAGTACCAGGGGGAGAATCAATGAAATATGAAACAAAACAATAGAGGAAAAAAACGTGAAGCCAAGAGCACTACATGGAAGATTGTGCATGGAAGTGTGCATGGAAGAAGATTGTCCATAGAAGAAAATAGTGCATGGAAGAGTGTGCATGGAGGAAGATTGTGCATGAAAGAGTATACATGGAAGAGGGTACATGGAAGATTGTACAAGGAAGATTGTGCACGGAAGATTGTGAGAAGATTGTGCATGGAAGAGTGTACATGGAAGATTGTGCACGGAAGATTGTGAGAAGATTGTGCATGGAAGAGTGTACATGGAAGATTGTGCATGGAAGATTGTGTATGAGACTTTCAGTGGACTTGAATGAATGTCCTGCCATGTTGTTTGGTAACATCAGGATTGTGCCATTTTATTTGTTGACCTTGGGCTTGTCAGCCTCAGCAGCCAGTAGCTGCCTGAGTGAAGAGATGCTTCTAGCTTCAGTGGGCCAGGAGCAAGAGGCAGAGCTGAAGCCCAAGGTCGAGGAGCTTTCATACAGCCCCTAGAGCCTGACACTGGGAACTCGGACTTCTAGCCTCCAAAAATTGTAAGAATAAACTCCTGTTTGTTAAAGCCATCCCATTTGTGATATCTTCTGTTAGAGCAGCACTAGGTAACCAGAACAGGCATTGATTGTGGATTCAAGTAAAACGAAATCCTTGACAACTTCAATAGTTTCTCCATTTATCATGATGTTGCGTTTTGGTCCAGTTTTGGGGATTTTTGTTTTCTTTATGTAGAGGTATAATCCCTACTGAAGTCTGTAGTCTTTATCTTTATCAAGTCTTCTTCGCTTTCAGCAAGCATATTGCAGGTTGTTAATGAATCTTCTTCCAATCCTGGTGCCACGTTATTTCTCACTTGTCCAGATTCTCAGATTACTTGTTCAATATATGAATGACTAAGTCTAGTGAAAGGAAACAACTCTGATGCACACCTTTCCTGATTTAAAACCATGCAGTAGCCCCTTATTCTGTTCAAATGACTGCCACCTGGTCTATGCACAAGTTCTTCATGAGCACAATTTAAGAGTTCTAGAATTCCCATTCTTGAAAATGTTATCCCTAATTTGTTATGATGCACGCAGTCAAATGTCTTTTCATAGTCAACAAAACACAGGAAACATCTTTTTGGTATTCCTGCTTTCAGCCAAGATCCATCTGATATCAGCAATGATATTCCTCATTCCACAACCTCTACTGAATCTGTCATGAATTTCTGTCGGCTGTCTGTTGATATACTGCTGCAACCATTTTATAACTACCTTCAGCAAAATTTTACATGCAGGTGATATAAATGATATTTTTCAATAATTTCTGCATTTGGATGGATCACCTTTCTTCAGGATGGGCACAAATATGGAAATCTTCTAGTTGGTTAGCCAGGTAACTGTCTTCCAAATTTTTTGGTATAGATGAGTGTACACTCCAGCATTGCATCCATTCATTTGTCAAAACATCTCAACTGGTATTCCATCAACTCCTACAGCTTTGTTTTGTGCTAATGCCTTCTGTTCACCTTGCATTTCTTCATTTAATACCATTAATTCTTGATCATATGCTACCTCCTGAAATGGATGAATGTCAACCACTTCTTTTTGGTACATTAACTCTGTGTATTCCTTCTGTCTTCTTTTGATGCTTTCTGTGTTTATACACTTGCCATATGAAATACACAGGAATTAAATTGACTATATCTGTGGAAGGAGATAATGGAGAAGTTCAATATCATTGGTCAGAACAAGGCCAGGACCAACTGCAGGACAGATCATCAACTGCTCATTTGCAAGTTCAAGTTGAAGCTGAAGAAAATTAAAGCTGTTATATACAGAGTATTTAATTAGCTCCTGAAATCATGTAAAGTTAAGTCCCTTAGTAAATAAATTAAGAGTAGATGGGCAGTTGTACAGGTATACATCACTACATGGACTGTGGCTGATGGTTTTGCTGGATGATGAGGGACTTAGTATGAACACAGTTTGAAAATTGGAGACAAGATCTGGGAACAAGACATGTGGCTAGATCTCTTTGAATGGACACAGTATGAAAATATTTGTGTCCTGTGTCTAATCATCAAAAGGTACCTTTGTCAGAGGAGGACTTTAACAAGCAGGTGGATAGGAAAACTAACTTTGTGGATTTCAGTCAGCCTCTTCCCCATCTCCTGTCCATGCCCATTGGGCTCATGAACAAAATGGCCATGACAGCAGGGGTGGAAGTTATGCATAGGCTCAGCAACATGGAGATCCACTCACCAAAGCTGGAATGGCTGTAGCCACTGCCAGGTGCCAATATACTAAGAACAGAGATCAACAACGAATGCCAGCATGGCAACATGCCTCCAGGAGGTCAGCTGAATGCATAGTGGCAGGTTGATAGCATTGGGCCAGTCCAGTTATGAAAACGGCAGTGCTCTGTTCTTTCAGGAATACATTCTGAATCCAGACTTGGATTTTCCTTTCTTCCCTTCATCTCTTCTGCCAAAGTCATCATCAGTGGACTTGCAGAATGCCTTGTCCACAATCATGGTGCTCTACACAGCATAACTTCTGACCAAGCAGCTAATCCCAAAGGAAATGAAGTATGGCCGTGGGCCTGTGCTCAAGGAGTTCACTGGTTTTTACCATGCTCCTTATAATCCCAAAGCAGCTAGCTTGATGGACTTTTAAAAACTCAGTTACAACACCAGCTACGTGGCAACACCTTGCAGGGCTGGGACAATGTTTTCCATGACATGGTACGTGCTCTAGACAAGTCACCAAATATGGTACTCTTTCTCACCTAGCTAGGATTCATGGATCCAAAAATGAAGGGGTGGAAATGGGAGTGGCTCCTCTCACTATTATCCCTGGTGACCCATGAGCAAAGTCTTTGTTTCCTGATCTTACAACTCTGTTCTGCTGGCCTAGAGCACTTAGTTCCAAGAGAGAATTGTGCTTCCATTAGAAAGCACAATAGTGATTTCATTGAGTTAGGTATTGGGACTGCCCCCATCCACTTTGAAGTCAGCATTCCAGTGAATCAACAGACAACAAAAGTGGATACTGTGCCGGCTGGGGTGATGGGCCATGACTACCAAGGGAAGTTGGGTTGCTACTGCCCAGTGAGGAGGACTATGAGATGTGGGAGACCCTTGGGACACCTCTTAGTATATACCCAAGTCCTGTGATTAAAGTCAAGAGAAAACTACAAGAACCCAACTCAGGAAGGATGGCTAATAGCCCAGACACTTCAGGAGTGAAGGCTTGGGTCACCCCACCAGGCAAGGGTTTGCCAGGTGAGGTGCTTGTCGAGGGTGAAAGGTAGTGGGAAAAGAAAGTTATAAGTACCAGCTATGATTGCAAGGAAAGGCACAGCATCCAGAACAGAGCAAGCAAGCGGCAGAGGCATCCAGGTGAGGGGAGGGACCCAGACCCCAACCCCCCAGTGGCAGTAAAAGCAGAAGGGAAGGGAAAGGAAAGGGAACCAGGGCATCCAGGACAGAGTGAGCAAGTGGCTGGGATCGTGGTAAGGGGAGGGTGGAAAGATTTCAAACAGCTAAGGGAGATAAACTTGTCTGTCAGTTTGTCATGCTCTGGTGGTGTGTTGCTGTGAGGCTTGAGGCTGTGCCACCAGTGTTTCAAATGCCAGTGGGGTTGCACATGGTGCACAGGTTTCAGTGCAGCTTGCAGACTGAGACAGACTAGGAACAAGGAGGAGGCCATCCACTTCTCAAAGAATTGGCCAGGGAAAACCTTATGAATAGCAGAGAAACACTGTCTGATACATTACTAGGAAAGTATATGAATAGCCTGGAAACACTGTCTGATACAGTGCAGTACGATGAGCCACTTATGTTGGAAGGCTCTCAAAATAGGACTGGGAAAGAGCGGCATCATCAGAGTAGAACCAACCTTACTGATATGGATATAGTAAAGCTTTCAAGATCTCCATTTGCTGATGTGACAACTCAAATTGAGGAAAAACAGCTGCAAACAACCATTAATAATCAGAACATGGAATGTACAAAGTATGAATCTAGGAAAGTTGGAAGTTGTCAAAAATGAAATGGAATGTATAAAGATCGATATCCTAGGCATTAGTGAGCTGAAGTGGACTGGTCTTGGCCATTTTGAATCAGACAACCATATGATCTACTATGCCAGGAATAACAATTTGAAGAGAATGGTGTAGCATTCATCATCACAAAGGATGTCTCAAGATCTGTCCTGAAGTACAATGCTGTCAGTGATACGATAATATCCATACACCTACAAGGAAGACCAGTTAATACGACTATTATTCAAATTTATGCACCAACCACCAAAGCAAAAGATGAGAAAATTGAAAAATTTTATCAACTTCTGCAGTCTGAAATTGACTGAACGTGCAATCAAGATGTGTTAATTATCACTGGTGACTGGAATGCAAAAGTTGGAAACAAAGAAGAATCATTAGTAGTTGGAAAATTTGGCCTTGGTGACAGAAATAATGCTGGAGGTCGCATGACAGAATTTTGCAAGACCAACTACTTATTCATTGCAAATACCTTTTTTTCAGCAATACAAGCAGCAGCTATATGCATGGACTTCACCAGATGGAGTACACAGGAATCAGATTGACTACATCTGTGGTAAGACACGATGGAAAAGCTCCATATCTTCAGCCAAAACAAAACCAGGAGCTGATTGTGGAACAGACCATCAACTGCTCATAAGCAAGTTCAACTTGAAGTTGAAGACAATTAAAAGAAGTCCATGAGACCCAAAATATGACCTTGAATATATTCCTCCTGAATTTAGAGACCATCTAAAGAGTAGATTCGATGCATTGAACACCAATGACTGAAAACCAGAATAATTATGGGATGACATCAGGAACATCATCCATGTAGAAACCAAGAGGACATTAAAAAGATGAGAAAAAAAAGAAAAGACCAAAATGGATGACAGAAGAGACTCTGAAGCTTGCCCTTGAGTGGAGAGTAGCCAAAGCAAATGGGAGAACTGACAAGATAAAAGAGCTGAACAGAAGATTTCAAAGAGCAGCTCAAGCAGACAAAGCCAATTACTATAATGAAATGTGCCAAGACCTTGAGTTACAAAACTAAAAGGGAAGAATATGCTCAGCATTTCTCAAGCTGAAAGAACTGAGGAAAAAAGTTAAGCCTCGAGTTGCAATATTGAAAGATTCTATGGGCAAAATATTGAATGACAGAGGAAGCATCAAAAGAAAATGTAAGGAATACACAGAGTCACTGTACCAAAAAGAACTGGTAGATCATCCATTTCAGGAGGTGGCATATAATCAAGAACCAATGGTACTAAAGGAAGAAGTCGAAGCTGCACTGAAGCAATTGCCGAAGAACAAGGCTCCAGAAATTGACGGAATACCCATTGAGATGGTTCAGCAAACAGATGCCCTGATGGAGGTAGTCACTCGGCTATGCCAAGAGATTTGGAAGACAGCTACTAGCCAAGTGACTGGAAGAGGTCGATATTTGTACCCATTTCAAAGAAAAGTGATCCCACAGAATGTGGAAATTATCTAACAATATCATTAATATCACACACAAGTAAAATCTTACTGAAGATAATTCAAAAATGATTGCAGCAGGATATTGACGGAGAACTTCCAGAGGTGCAAGCCAGATTCAGAAAAGGACATGGAACAAGGTATATCATTGCTGATGTCAGATGGATCTTTGCTCAAAGCAAATAATTCCAGAAAGATGTTTACTTGTGTTTTATTGACTATGAAAAAGAATTTGATTGTGTGGATCATAATAAATTGTGGATAACATTGAGAAGAATGGGAATTCCAGAACACTTAATTGTACTCATGAGGAACTTGTATATAGACCAGGAGGCTTTCATTTGAACAGATCAAGGGGAAACTGCGTGATTTAGAGTCAAGAAGGGAGTGCATCAGCGTTGTGTCCTTTCACCATACTTATTCAATCT
>NW_006922056.1:1245394-1254876 GCF_000298275.1 Orycteropus afer afer | reverse complement strand
CTCACAACTGGACCTATAAGCAGCATCACGATAAACGGAGAAAAGATTGAGGTTGTCAAAGACTTCACACTACTTGATTCTACAATCAATGCCAATGGAAGCAGCAGACAGGATATCAGACAATGTATAGCACTGGGCAAGTTGGCTGCAAAAGACCTTTTTCAAGTGCTGAAGAGCAAAGATACCGCCTTGAGAACTAAGGTGCACCTGACACGAGCCATGATATTTTCAATCACCTCGTATACATGTGAGAGCTGGACAATGAATAGGGAAGACTGAAGAAGGATTGATGCTTTTGGGTTGTGGTGCTGGTGAAGAATGCTGAAAGTACCACAGACTGCTAAAAGAACTAACAAATCTGTCCCGGAGGGAGTGCAGCCGGAATGCTCCTTGGAAGTGAGAATGGCAAGACTTCGTCTCACCTACTTTGGTCATGTTGTCAGAAAGGACCATTCTCTGGAGAAGGATGTCATGCTTGGTAAGGTGGAGTGTCGATGTAAGAGGGGAGGCCCTTAATGAGATGGATTGACACAGTGGCTGTGGCGATGGACTCAAGTATAGCAGGGATAATGGAGCTGGCGCAGGACCGGGCGGTGTTTTGTTCTGCTGTGCACAGGGTTGCTGTGAGTTGAAGATGGCTCGATGGCACCTAACAACGACAACAACAACGACTGCATGACCAGTTCCAAAAACAAGGGTAGTAGTATTTAAAAGTCTTTCTTCCTTATTTTGATATGGATAAGTTTGTGTATTTATTAATCCAATATATTTATTTTCTTTCCCTCTTTCATCCCCTGTGGTAATTAAATTTGTATGTCAACTTGGCTGGGCCTGGTTGAGTGGCTGGGCAGCTGGTTGTAATTATTCCCCGTGATGAGACTGGCAATCAGCTCCATGGTGGGATCTACCACAAGCAACTGAGTAGCTGCCTTTGGGATGTGGTCTGCTTCTGTATATAAGGAGAAGCCTTGGGCATCATCTCTAGCTTATGGCACACTTGGACCCTGCATGTAGCCATGTCATTGTTTAGTAGCCTGCCATGCTCTGCTGACCTTGGGACTTACAATGGACTTGAATTAATGGCCTGACATATGGTTTGGTAACATCAGGACTGGGCCATTTTATTTGTTGACCTTGGGCTTGTCAGCCTCAGCAGCCAGTAGCTGCCTGAGTGAAGAAATGCCTCTGCATCCAGTGGGCCGGGAGCAAGAGGCAGAGCTGAAGCCCAAGGTTGAGGGGCTTTCACTCAGCCTCTAGAGCCTGGCACTTTGAACTCAAACTTAAAGCCTCCACACTGTAAGAGAATAAACTCCTGTTTGTTAAGACCATTCCGTTTGTGGTATATTACTGTCAGAGTGGCACTAGGTAACCAGAACATTGCCTTATCATCTAACATAAGATATGCTAACAGTAATTGATGTTGTCTCTTTATATGTATATGTAACACAAGTGTGAATTTACTGGGAGAATATTAGCCTTCACTTCCTCTTCTTGTATCCACCACTCATCTGTATGGGGTTGTACTCTGGTGGCTTGCATGTTGCTGTGATGCTGAAAGCTCTGCCTCTGGTATTTCGAATCCCAGCAGGTCCCCCATAGCAGACAGGTTTCAGCAGAGCTTGCAGACTGAGGCAGACTAGGAAGAAGGACCTGGTGATTTACTTCTGAAAAGGCTGGCCCCTGGAAACCTCGTGACAGCAGAGAGCACTGTCTGATGTAGTGCTGGATAATGAGCCCGTCAGGTTGGAAGGCACTCCTTATTCCCCAGAACGTGACTGGGGAAGAGCTGCCTCCTTGAACAGAGTTGACTTTAATGATGTACATGGAGCAAAGTGTTTGTGAACTTCATTTGTTGATGTGGCATGACTCAAAATGTGAAGAAATAGTTGCAAGCATTAATACCACTCCGAGGGGGATCTCTGGAGAAGATCCTGAATAGACAGAGAGAGCAATGTGGAAAAAAACTCAAAATCATTTGGAAAAAAAAAAAAAAGGAAATCAGGTTTGCTGGTCTGATAGAGCCTGGTGTAACCACTGAGACTATGGTCCCTAGCTGCCCTTCAGGTCTGGAATTGAACCCACATCTCTGGCTTCCAGCCAAATAAAAGACAGGCATAAGAGTTGAATATGTACCTGAGGTAGATATATCTCTTGGAGAGAACAATCATGGGAGAAAGAAGGGCTGTTTATGTACAGGGAGACAGTTCAGGGGGCAGGAGGGCATGGAGGGATGGACACAGGAAAAAAGTAACTATTGGGAGGAAGTGGGAGGGGAGGTGTTGCGTTGGGGTAAACTCTCATTGTCATCAGATGACGAGTATGTAAACTGCTGTATGGAAAATTAATTTGCTCTGTAAACTTTCACTCAAATCACAATAAAAATAATAATTAAAAAATCCATTAATAACCAGAATGTGGAATATATGAAGTATGACTCTAGGAAAATTGGAAGTTGTCAAAAATGAAATGGAATGCACAAAGATTGATATTTTAGGCATTAGTGAGGAGCTCTGGTAGCGTAGTGCCTAAGGCACTTGACTGCTAACCAGAAGGCTGGAGGTTCAAACTCACCAGCTATTCCTCAGAAAGAAAGTTGGGCAATCTACTTCCATAGTGATACTGCCTTGGAAACCCAAGGAGGGGTCGCTGTGAGTCGGTCCAACTTGACAGCATATAACAACAACAAAAGGCTGAAATGGACTGGTATTGGCCATTTTGAACCAGAGAGGCATATGGTCTACTATGCCAGGAATGACAAATTGAAAAGGAATGGCATCACATTTACCATCAAAAAGAACATTTCAAGATCTATACTGAAGTACAGTGCTGTCAGTGATAGGGTAATATCCATATACCTACAAGGAAGACCAGTCAATACTACTATTATTCAAATTTACACACCAACCACTAATACCAAAGATGAAGAAATTGAACTTGTTTTTTTTTTTTTTTTTTTACCAGCCTCTGCTGTCTGAAATTGATCAAACATTCAATCAAGATGCATTATTAATTACTGGTGATTGGAATGTGAAAGTTGGAAAATGTGGTTTTGGTGACAGAAATGACACCAGAAATCTCATGATAGAATTTTGAAAGACCAATGACCCGTTCATTGGAAATACTTTTTTTAACAACATAAATGGCTACTATATAGGTGTACCTCAATTGACTGAATATATAGGAATCACATTGACTACATCTGTGGAAAGAGATGATAAAGGAGCTCAATATAATCAATCAGAACAAAGACAGGGGCCAACTGCTCCTTTGCAAGTTCAAGTTAAAGCTGAAGAAAAATTAAAACAAGTCCAAGAGAGCCAAAGTATGATCTTAAGTATATCCAACCTGAATTTAGAAACTATCTCAAGAACAGACTTGATGCACTGAACATTAATGACCGACTACCAGGAGAATTGTGGGATGACATCAAACATGAAGAAAGCAAAAGATCACTAAAAAGAAAGAAAGAAAAGACCAAAATGAATGTCAGAAGAGACTCTAAAACTTGCTCTTGGATGTAGAGTACCTAAAGTGAACAGAAGAAATGATGAAGTAAATGAGCTGAACAGGAGATTTCAAAGGATGGCTGGAGTAGACAAAAATAAAAGGAAATGTGTAAAAACTTGGGAGTTAGAAAACCAAAAGGGAAGAACACGCTTAACATTTCTCAAGCTGAAAGAACTGAAGAAAATATTCAAGCCTCATGTTGCAATTGAAGGGTTCTCTGGACAAAATATTAAATGTTAAAGAAGCATAAAAAGAAGATGGAAGGACTACACAGAGTCATTGTATCAAAAAGAACTGGTTGACATTCAGCCACTTCAGGAGGAAGGGTGTGATCCAGAACCAGTGTTTTGAAGGAAGGAGTCCAAGCTGCACTGAGGCTTGGGGGAAAAAAATAAGGCTGTAGGAATGGTTGAATGCCCATTGAGATGATTGAACAAATGGATGCAATGCTGAAAGTGCTTACTCATCTATGCCAAGAAATTTGGAAGAAAGCTACTTGCCAATTGACTGGAAGAGAACTGTATTTGTGTCCATTACAAAGCAAAGTGATCCAACAGAATGTGGAAGTTATTGAATACTATTAATATCACATGTAAGTAAAATTTTGCTAAAGATAATTAATAAACATTTGCAGCAGTACATCAACAAGGAACAGACAGCAGTTCAAGCAAAATTCAGAAGAGGACATAGAATGAGGGATATAATTGCTGATATTAGATGAATTTTCTTGATTATGGAAAGCGTTTCAACTGTGTGGATCATAAGAAATTGTGGATAACATTTTGAAGAATGAGAACACCAAAACTAAAACAAAAAACAAAACTCACTGCCATTGAGTCAATTCAACTCATAGCAACCCCTCCTTGGGTTGCCAAGGTTGTATCATTATGGAAGTAGATTGCCCAGTCTTCCTTCCAAGGAGTGGCTGGTGGATTTGAACTGCTAACTTCTGGTTAGCAGTCAAATGCCTTAGGCACTATGCCACCAGAGCTCCCTACGAGGACACCAGAACTCTTAATTTAATTGTGCTCATGTGGAACCTGTACATAGACCAAGAGGCAGTTGTTTGAACAGAACAAAGGGATACTGCATGGTTTAAAATCAGAAAAGGTGTGCATCAGGGTTGTTTCCTTTCAGTAGATTTACTCAATCTGATGTGGAGCAAATAATCCAACAAGCTGGACTATATGAAGAATAACATGTTATCAGGAGTGGAAGAAGATTTGTTAACCACCTGAAATGTGCAGATGACACAATTGCTTCCTGAAAGCAAAGAGGACCTGAAGACCAAGTACGGGTCACACCTCAACATAATGAGTACGGGTCACACCTCAACATAATGAGTACGGATCACACCTCAACATAATGAGTACGGATTCCACCTCAACATAATGAATATGGGTCACACCTCAACATAAAGAAAACAGAAATCCTTACACCTGGACCAATCAGCAACATCACGAGGAAAGGAGAAAATATTGACGTTGTTAAGGATTTCGTTTTACTTGAATCCTCAATCAGTGTCCATGGAAACAGCAGTCAAGAAATCAAGTAACGTATTGCACAGGGTGAATCTGCTGCAAAAGAGCTATTCAACATGTGAGAAACCAAAGATCTTGCTTCAAGGACTAAGGTGTACCTGACTCATACCACAGTATTTTTAATCTCCTCATATGCGTGTGACCAGGAGCTCTGGGGGCTTAGTGCCTAAGGCATTTGATTGCTAACCAGAAGGCTGGTGGTTCAAACCCACCAACCACTCCTTGGAAGGAAGATTGGGCGATCTACTTCCGTGGAGATACTGCCTAAGAAACCCAAGGAGGGATTGCTATGAGTCAAATCGACTCGCCGGCAGTGAGTTTAGTTTGGTCTCTTTTCATATGCATGTGAATGCTGCACAAGGAATAAGAAAGACTGAAGAGGAATTGATGCCTTGGAATAATGGTCCTGCTGAAGAATACTGAATGCGCTGTGAACTGCCAGAAGAATGAATAAATCTAAGAAGAAATACATCCAGAACGCTTCCTAGGTGCCAAGATGGTAAGAGACTTCATCCCACATACTTTGGACATGTCAGGAGGGACTAGTCCCTGGAGAAGGATGCCACACTCGATAAAGTAGAGGGTCAGTGAGAAAGAGGAAGCCCCTCAAGGAGATGGACTGGCACAGTGGCTGCAGCAATAGGTTCAAACAGAGCAGTGATGGTGAGGATGATGCAGGACCAATAGCATTTCCACCTGTTGTACATGGTGTCTCCATGACTTGGAACTGACTCCATGGCACCTAAAAACAACAACAACATTGTCTTCAGGGGGAGGGATTGCATGTTTTCAGGATAATCATATCATGGTAAGTGGGAGCGTGACTTAATTACAAACTTCTGTGGAAAGCATGGCTGGAGTTTGGTGTGTTCCTTTGTTGTTTATGTAATTACCTATATATTTGAGATTCTTTTCTGAGAATAATGAGGAGACTGCCATTGTCAGATGAAAAGGTCCACATATTCCAGGAAGAGAAACTATGACTAACTGATTTGCCTCCCAGGGTAGAACTTACTTCTTTCTGCTCCTAATTTTTTTGGGGGGGAGTCTTTTGGAGAGGGACTCAACTCTGCTAGTAGCCAACCTATATTTCACTCTAGTTCATCGTGGTGTAATTACATACAATAAAATTTACCTTTTTGGGGTACAGTTCTATGACTTCCAACAAGCACAGTCATGTGGATCAACACAAGAATCAAGGTATAGAATAATTCCATTACCACAAATAACTCCTCTTTCTCTCCAGTAGTCCACCCTGCCCGCATCCCGGCCCCTGGTAACCCATGGTCTGCTGTCTGTTCTTGAGTTTTGCCTCATCCAGAATGGATGTCAATGGAATCATTCAGCGGGCAGACTTTTAAGTCTGGCTCCTTTCACTGAACATAATGCCTATTGATTCCTCCATGTTGTTGTGTCTCAGCAGGTCCCTACTCACTGCTGAGTTGTCTCCCATGGCACAGAGGGGGCAGTTCTTTTAGCCACCACCTGATGAGGGACCTTTTCTAGAGAAGCAAAACCAGTAAAGCATGAACACAAACACAGGCACATATGCATACACACACATTACACATATGATACATATGTACACACTGCCGTCAAGTCGGATCTGACTCCTAGTGACCCCTCCTTGGGTTTCTGAGGCAGTATCACTATGGGGTAGATTGTCCAACCTTCCTTCGGAGGAGTGGCTGGTGGGTTTGAACTGCCAGTCTTCTGGTTAGCAGTCAAATGCCTTAGGCATTACACCCCCAGAGCTCCTACATATATGATATATGTAATTATATTTTCAAGGCTGTAAATCTTTACAGAAGGAGATTGCTTCACTTCCTCCCACGGAGCAGCTGGTAGGTTTGAACCGCTGATCAGCAGCAAAATTCCTCACACACTGCACCATACACACTCTATATATGAAGAGTAATGGCATGGCATTCTTTGTCACAAAGAATGTTTTAAGATCTATCCTGAAGTACAGTGCTGTCAGTGATAGGATACACCTACAAGGAAGAGCAGTTCATACTACTATTGTTCAAATTTATGCACCAACCACTAAAGCCAAAGATGAGGAAACTGAAGATTTTTATCAACTTCTGCAATCTGAAAGTGACCAAACATACAATCAAGGTGTATTGAGTATGACTGGTGATTGGAATGTGAAGGAATCACCGGTAGTTGGAAAATATAGCATTGAGGATAGAAATGATGCCAGAGATCACATGGTAGAATTTTGCAAGACCAATGACTTATTCATTGCAAATACCTTTTTTCAACAAAATAAACAATGGCTATACACATGGACTTCACAAGATGGAGTACACAGGAATCAGATTGAGTACATCTGTGGAAAGAGGCGATGGAGAAGTTCAATATTTTTAGCCAAAATAAGGTCAGGAGCTAACTGTGGAACAGGTCATCAACTGCTCATATGCAAGTTCAAATTGAAGCTGAAGACAATTAACACAAGTTCACAAGAACCAAAATATGACCTTGATTATATCCCACCTCATCTGAAGAATAGATCTGAAGAATAGATTTGACACATTGGACACCAGTGACCAAAAACCAGACAAGTTGTGGGATGACATCAAGAACATCATCCATGAAGAAAGCAGAAGGTCATTAAAAAAGACAGGAAAGGAAGAAAAGGCCAAAATGGATGTCAGACGAGACTCTGAAACTTGCTTTGAATGGAGAGTAGCTAAAGCAAATGGAAGAAATGACAAGATAAAAGAGCTGAACAGAAGATTTCAAAGAACAGCTCGAGAAGACAAAGACAATTATTATAATGAAATGTGCAAAGACCTAGAATTAGAAAACCAAAAGGGAAGAACATGCTTGACATTTCTCAAAATGAAAGAATTGGAGAAAAAATGCAAGCCTCAAGTTGCAATATTGAAAGATTCTATGGGTAAAATACTTAATGATGCATTCCACTTCAGGACCAATGGTAGTGAAGGAAGAAGTCCAAGCTGTACTGAAGGAATTAACAAAAGCAGGGCTCCAGAAATTGATGGAATACCTATTGAGATGTTTCAATAAACGGATGCCACACTGGTGGCACTCACTCATATATGCCAAGAAATTTGGAAGAGAGCTACCTAGCTAACTGACTGGAAGAGATCCATATTTGTACCCATTCCAAAGAAAGGTGATCCCCCAGAATGTGGAAATTATTAAACAATATCATCAATATCGCACACAAGTAAAATTTTGCTGATGATAATTCAAAAATGGTTGCAGCAATGTATTGACAGGGGACTTCCAGAAATCCAAGCTGCATTCCGAAGAGGATGTGGAATGAGGGATATCATTTCTATGTCAGATGGATCTTGGGTGAAAGCAAAGAATACCAGAAATATGTTTACTTGTGTTTTATTGACTATGTAAAAGCATTTGACTGTGAGGATCATAACAAATCATGGACAACATTGAGAAGAATGGGAATTCCAGAACACTTAATTGTGTTCATGAGGAACCTGTACATAGACTGGGAAGCTGTTGTTCAAACAGAACAAGGGGATACTGTGTGGTTTAAAATCAAGAAGTGTGTGCAGCAGGGTTGTGTCCTTCACCATACTTACTCAATGTGTATGCTGAACAATTAATCCGAGAAACTGAACTATATGAAGAAGAATGTGGCATCAGGATTGGAGGAAGACTCCTTAACAAGTTACGATATGCAGATGACACAACCTTGCTTGCTGAAAGTGAAGATGACTTGAAGCACTTACTGATGAAGGTTAAAGACTGCAGTCTGCAGTATGGATTACATCTCAACATAAAGGAAATGAAAATCCTCACAACTGAACCCATAAGCAGCATCACAATAAATGGAGAAAAGATTAAAGTTGTCAAAGATTTCATATTAGTTGGTTCCACAATTGACACCCAAGGAAGCAGCAGTCAAGAAAGCAGACATTGTATTGCACTGGGTAAATCTGCTGCAAAAGACCTCGTTAAAATGCTGACGAGCAAAGATGTCCTTTTGAAGCCTATGGTGCTCCTCACCCAAGCCATGGTATTTTCAATAGCCGCATATGCGTGTTAAAGCTGGACAATGAATAAGAAAGACCAAAGAAGAGTTGATGCTTTTGAGTTGTGGTGCTGGGGAAAAATGCTGAAAGGACCATGGACTGCCAGAAGAAGTAACAAACCTGTCCTGGAGGAAGTGCAGCTCAATGCTCCTTGCAAGCGAGAATGGCCAGACTTCATCTCACCTGTTTTGGTCATATTGTCAGATGGGCCCATTCCCTGGAGAGGGATATCATACTTGGTAAAGTGGGGAGTTGTGGAGAGCTGCACCACGGCATTCTATTCATCTTAACAAGGTCACAATACTTCCCTTCTTTGTTTTGGGCCTGTTGGACATCTTCAGACCTAAGTTTGAGTTTCGAGACCTGTCTTGAGCCTTCACTTCTGTATAGAAGTGATTCAGCA
>NW_006922056.1:1189579-1244349 GCF_000298275.1 Orycteropus afer afer | reverse complement strand
ACCGATGGTGACTTGTCTAGTCTAGATTGGAATGATTTGGAGGAGGAAGCTGCTAGATATCACAATCCCGATTGGTCACCAGTTGGGAAGAGACCTCCTCCATATTCACCCACGCCCCCGAAGAGACTGGAGCCTCGCGGGACAGGGAGTCAGCAAAAAAGGAGAAGACCCTCAATGAGATGGATTAACACAGTGGCTGCAACGATGGGCGCAGGTATAGCAAGGATGGCCCTTGACCTGGCAGTGTTCCTTTTGTTGTACATAGGTTTGCTATGAGTCAGAGCTGACTCAATGGCACCTAAAAACAACAACAAAAACAATACACACACACACATATATAGACAGAGAGAGATTTATCTCAAAGAAATGACTCATGTGGTTGTACAGGCTGATAAATCCCACATCCATGGGGCAGGCATCAGGCTGGAGGCTTCTGCTGACTCATGTCACTGCAGGCCTGACAAACACAAGATCGGTAGGTGAGATAGTAGGCTGCTGGCTCACAGTCTGCGAAGGACGATGAATCCCAAGAACTGGAGGTCAGATGATGATGTGCTGGATGCAGGATCCAGAGCAGGCGAGTCCGTATGTTACCTGGATGCTGGCCACATCCCCGAGGAAACTCCCTTTGCAGGCGATTGGCTGATCCCATCGGATCACATTATGGAAGATGATTACATCCTTACATAACTGACAAATTACATCATTGCATAACTGTCACACCCCTGGGAATCCAGGCCCAACCCAGTCAGCACACACCCTTACCCACAACAAGGACATTAAGATGGTTTCCAGTTTGGGGTGATTGTGACAAAGCACCATAAATATTCACTCAAAGGTTTCTGTGTGAAGCTAAGTTTTCACTTCTCCAGAGAAGTATTTCCCAACCTTTCTGAAATTATTTCTGCCCTGAGAAGTGTTTTTTGTTTGTTTGTTTGTTTTTTACTTATTTTCCATGAAAGTTCAACACCACAGATACTCAGTGTATCTGTGGACCCTTTGGAGGGCCACAACTGTTGCAATAGGTAAGATTTTTTCACCTCTCCACTGGTAACCAGCTTTCACTCCTTTGGGGTGGCATTATCCCCATCGCTATGCGTGCTCTAGTTAAGGGAGTGGGTTTTCTGGGCGGCATGAGCATTTAACTTGGCGAGGTACTCAATAAGAAACTGCCCGGCATTTTCTGAAGTGGTGCTACAGCTTTGCCTCCCACCAGCAGTTTTCTGAACATGCTACCAGTTTGCCTCCCAGAAGTGTGAGTCCTGGTTGTCCCACAGCCTCACCGGCACTCAGTGTTGATAGCTTTTGGACACACAGTGTGTGATACACACTGTAGTGATGAAGGAGAAACAAGCTTTTTGAGGCTGAACATGGTCACCCTTTGTTTGTGGCTGGGTCACTTCAGTTTGCTAAATCATTCCTGTAACTTCTGCTAGGGTGGCCTCGTAAGTCCAAAGCCCTGGCATGTAGCCACTTTCATTCACCATCGTTATAAAATGCCTGCCACCCACTGAGAGGCATGGAGAGTTGATCTGGTCCTGCTGTGGCTCTGGACCTGCCTCCTAGGTAAGTCTCTCTAAGAAGTTCCTTTCTGCCGCCCTGGAGTTGCTTGCTTCTGTCTTCAATCTCACAGCACCCTCCACATTGGAAGGCATATTTTGTAGTTCTGATTCATGCAGTGATAAATGGTATCTTTTTTTTTTTTTTTTCCACTAATAGCCCCGACTTGAACAGGCAGCAATGTGCCCTGCAAGGACTCCTCAGCCTCCAGCCTCTCTTGCAGTCAGAGGTGGCCTCCAAAATTTAAAAAGGCATCATCCTGTCTCGTGCCTGCTTCTTGCCCAGAACAGGTAAGGGATGCCTGAGGGACAACAGCCCTCTTCGGGCCCCAAGGACAATAGCCACCAGCTAATGAGGTGGAACAGAAAGTTGTGTGGAGCCTAGACTGTCGGTGACATCACAAGCCACACCACCAGTCCCGGCTTCCCATGTCACCTTCCTTATGTGAAGCCCAAGCGCATAACACCCACTTGTCTCTGTTCCTTGGGGTGTCCACTTCCTGTAACGAAATGCAATTCATGAGTGACGTATTCCCAGACATCAGCAACACATGTGTAGATAAAGGGGGCAATCCCATTGGGCACGATTATTTCTGGGTGGTGGTCTTATGGGGGAATCTTGATTTTCTTTAGGCACCATCATTTTCCTTATTCTGCACAGTGAATGCTTATTGTTGTTAGTTGCTAAGGATTTAGTTCCAACTGATAGTGTCTTCATGTACCACAGAAAGAACCACCGTCTGGTCTTGTGCTAATAACTTCATGGTCGCTGGTCTGCTTGAGCCCATGGTTGTGGCCACTGTGTATTTCGAGTACTCTCCTGCCTAGGGGCTCACTTTCCAACACCATCGGACAATCTCGTCATGATCCAGAGGGTTTGAATCGGCTAATTTTCAGCAGTAGGTCACCAGGCCTTTCTTCCCAGTCTTAGTCTGGAAGCTCCACGGAAGCCTGTCCCCCACGGTGACCCTGCTGGGATCTGAAACACTGGTGGCGCAGCTTCCAGCCTCACAGCACCACACGGACCACCACAGGATGACAGACTGACAGATGCTGTCACATAGACTCCGTTTGCTCAGAAATGCAAAAAGCTTCAAGGAGTGTGTGTGATTTTCTTTTTTTCCAATCATTTTTGTTCTTGGTGATATGCACAGAACGTACACCAGTCAACAGTTTCTACATGTACAATTCAACACTGATGACATTCTTTGAGTTGTTCAACCATCCTCACCCTCCGGGAGTTGTCCCTTCCCAGTGAACACAAAGGAACCGCCCCATTAAGGTTCCCATCTAATCTTTCAAGGTGCTGTTGTCAATTTTATCCCATATAGAGGGATCTTCAAAGAGCACAGTGGTCAAGGCAGACTGTCCTCACAGTGAAGCTAAATTAATGTTTGGTTTCAAGCAGACTTCAGGGGGGATTTTTGGCTTAAGGTTTAAAGATGATCTCAGGGCAATGGCTTCAGGAATTCATCTAGCCTCCATGGCTCTAGAAAGTCTGGATTCCATGGGAATTTGAAATTCTGGTCTGTATTTTATCCCTTTTGATCAGGACTCTTCTATACAATTTTGATTAAAATGTTCAATAATGGCAGCTGGGCACCATGCAGTTCTGGCAAAGAAGGCAACTGTCCATGGAGGCAGTTAGCCATGTGCTCCATTTCCTCTTCCTATTCCTGACTCTTCTTCTTCCTTTATTGCTTGACCCAAACCCATTGCCATTCATTCAACTGCAACTCAACAGCGACCCTAGAAGAGAGAGTAGGACTGCCCTGTAAGGTTCTTAAGGCTGTAGTCTTTATGGAAGCAGACTGCCATGTCTTTCTCCTGAGGAGTAGCTGGTGTGTTCAAACCACTGACCTTGTGGTTAGCAGCTAAGCAATTAACCACTGCACCATCAGGGCTCCTTGTTGCTCCAGGCAAGAGCACATGTTTTTTGTTTTTTTTAAATATAAAACTTATGAATAATGAAAATTTGTAAAAAATGTTCTGGGTGTTTGGTGCCTTTGGGAATCACCAGGATATGACACATGGGAAAAGATACAAAGGTATGAAAAATCCCACTGCTGTATCATGAAAAGTCAATAAAGGATACACAGAGGAAAAAAAGAAAGACTGAAAAAATTATACATACCAAAATGCTAACAGTACTTACTGCTGGGTATAAAATTTTCCCTAAAGTTCTACAGTTTGCATGAATTAGTCACAAATGTAGCCACATTTTCACACCCCTTGATCTCCCTGCCACTGAACTGTATGGGTGCATGGTCTGGACTTAAAACCATTGGCACCTTGTTCTTCTCCCTCTCCTTCCTGGTCATGCCCCCTTCATAGGCACAGCCACAGCCACGGTCCCCACCGCTGCTGTGGCCTCAGCTGTCCCACCCCAGGGCATTGCCAAGTTTGCTCATCACTGGCCTCACCCGTGATTTGCACCCAGTGTTCTGTGAGGGGCAGAGAGAGTGCCCTGCCCCCTTTGGATGCTACCCCCCCTTGGAGGACCCAATGTTTTCCAGTGAGATGGCATCATCCATGTTTCTTAGAGTGGCCTCTGAGGGATGCAGATGAGAGGTCAGTGAGGTGCTGGAACTAGGAGCTCCGTTCATTGACCGATGCCATGCCAGACATTGGCTCTGTTGCCCCTGGAATTTCTCTGATGTAAGCCCCAAGAGCTGACTCACGTTGGACCTGTTACAGTTGCTACAGACAGCTGTGCCCAGCACGGTGCACACTGTATTGCTGTTCAGAGCTGTGGGAGGCATTGGAGTGACTGATCTGCATGCCTCTGAGAAGCTAAATTCTGGCCCAAGGCTGCAAGGTTAGGGTCACACGCAACCTCATCAACTAGTTGAAGCTCAAGGGCAAGGACCACCTTCCCCTTTCGTCCTATACACACACTTCACCTTGATCTGAGAGCCCAATCTGCTGGTCCCACTTCTGCCACCACACCTGGGCATTAACTCAGCCTCCACTCCTACATCGCTTCTGCCTCTGCTCCTTTGGCTTCAGCTCCACACAGGGACCAAGACAGTGGTCTCAGTGCCAGGCCTGCAAGAGCCCTCCAGGACCTGAGATTTTGGGTAACTGCTGAGAAGGCCTTGGGTGCACGGTCTTCCCTCCTCCCTATGCTGGGACCACCCCGACCTCCCCTGCTGAGACATGGGCCCTCCAGACACCTTGGCAGCTTGTTCTTATTCTGACCAGGCTCCCTCACTGCACTTGGTGGTCCTTGATGGTCAGACTCCTGGGTGGGTCTCAGGCTTACCGTCCCTGCAGCTCTGGGGCTGTAGGTGTGGGCCACCAGTCATTTGCCCGTGACCCTCTACTCTCTATCTTGTTCACTGCCTCAACCCTCTGTGAGAAGGGAGCTCTCTCAGGGCCCAGTGAGGGAGGATGCCCCAAGCTACCTCTATTTGGCACTGTCTCCTGTCCACTGGGCGTGTCTGGCCACCAGACAATGAACAGGGCTCCCACTGGCACACACAGTGACAGGTGGGGAGAAGCTGGGCTGTAGCAGTGTTCGTGACAGGCCCCAAACTTTCCAACATAAAAACCTAAGGCTAAAGTGATGACACAAGAGACAAGAACTTTGTGTAGGTATTTATTCTACTTCAAGTAACAAAACCTATGACGTCCCATGTTTTAATGTACAGTGATATATTTTGCAATATAAAATACAATTTACAGAATCTCTATCAAGGAAACCTAAAGAAACACACTTGATTTTTACATTTGTGTATTTAAATTAGAAAAATTTAGTTTTATGTTAAAAAAATTTTCACATCATACTGGATGTTGGAACTTGACACCTACTTTAATGTAATTTAACTACGACACTCAGTTTATATCAATTATCACAAATCACTATGTTGTTGGTGTTTCTGTAACTTAAGAATCTGTGCTGTAAAGTGAGAGCCTGTAGTGACTAGCGATGGGCGACGGGCGGACTCGGAGAACAAAGGAAATATTGAATTTTACATTTGCAAACCTAAGTTTATGAAAATACAAAAAAATTACCAAAGTATATTTGTACAGTCAAATAAATTAGCAAGATTTTCTCGAGTCACACTCCATTTGCACCTGGCTGATACCTGGCAGAGCAGTGAGACACATTGCACAGTGAGGCGGTTTCTACTCCGCTTGCAGCTCTTCAACTGATACCACTATTTTCATTTCAGATTTTTACAAATATTGTTCCATTTTCAATGATAGGCTGTAAAATTTATCATCCAACAAGTACAACAGTTTGGAACTTCACACACTTTTCTTGGGATATGGGAGGAGCTGCCTGGATGGCAAAACCCCACAAACAGACCCCTCCCCACACTTTTTTAAAAAATGCACGTCACTGGTTTATTTTTTCACTTTCTTTAGTGATGGTAAAATTTAAACATCAATAAATTGTCATTTAAAACAACAATTCCTATTCAGGTACTGCTTTTAATCATGTTTTTGAAAAAAATTTATAAGAATCTATAAAAACTGAGTGAAACTGAGAAAGTGTTTTGTTTCCTGGCTGAAATTTGTAACTCCAATTTCTTTGTGACAAAACAAATACACGTGGGAAGTTTTGTTTCTCCGCTTCCAGACACAAACTCGTAACACTGTTTGTCAGTCCTGCAACCAAGACCTGCGGTTCGGCCCGTGACGCCGCCTGATACCAGCTCAGCCCTGGGGAAAGCACACGAAGGATGCGTCACAAGAGCTTCTGACAAGGAGATGCAGCTGAGATGCCGTCAAGTATGGCTTTAAGGTCCGCGGAAGTTTCCCTCAAAGGGTGCAACAGTCAAGTAATCGGAGAAGGTGACTACGACATTATAATCTGAAAAAGCAATATGCTTTTGTAGACTTTCCCATTTCTGTCATTTTAAATGGAAATATAAGAGTTCTTAGATTTTTTTTTTTTTTACAAAAGCATCAGAATTGAAAAGATGTGAAATTTTGTAAGAAACAATTATACACAAAATTACATTAATTTAAGTCCCGAATATTCTGTTCTTCATTGAAGTTCACAGCCACTTCAACAATGACTTGGTTCAACACATTTTATCAGCTTGGATTTTAAAAAGGATTTCAGCCAGGCTGAGCCCCACCCCATACCGGCTTGCAGCCCCTTGTCGACCTCGGCAGGGGCTTGGTGGACTCGGCGCCTAGGCCTGGGCAGAAGGGACTGGCCCTCCTGAGTCAGGGCCCCGTGGGGCGTCTGGCTTCAGCTCGCGCGTGCGCTCCTTGCTCCGGCTTCGGTCTCTGCGATCTCGGCCCTTGTCCCGCTCCTTCTCCCTGGCTTTGTCGCGGTCGCGGTCCCGCTCTCGCCTCCGGTCCCTGTCGCGCTCCCGGTTTCTGCCCCTCTCCCGACTCCTGTCCCACTCCCTGCTCCGTTCTGCCTCCCTTTCCTTGTCCCTGGTGACACTCCTCTCCTTGCTCTTGTCCCACTCTCGACCTGAATCCTTGTCCCGGTGGCGGTCCCAGTCTCGGTCCCGGCCCCAGCCCCGGCCGCGGTCCCGCTCCCAGGGCTTGGCATGCTCCCGCTCCCGGCGTCGGTCCTCGAATGCCCGGCCCTGGCGGCTGTCAGGCAGCTGGGGCTCCAACTCGTCCAGGGCTTTGTCTTTGGGCACGGCTTCGAAGCGTTCCCGCGGCCTCCCTTCAAACGCCTGGCTTCTGGACTCGTGGCCTTTGCCCTCTCGGAAGTCAGCTGGCGGCCACGGTGCATCGGGCTCAGGGCCTGGTGCAGGCGCAGGGGCGGCCAGGGCGGTGGCTGGGCCCGCGTCATCCCAGCGGTCCTTCCTGAGCTGGGGGGGGTGGCTGGGGAGTTCCAGCAGGGGCCTGGGTGCTGGCTTCGTGCCCTGCGGTGGCTGGCCCTGGAAGTGGAAGCGTGTGGTGGCTTGCTCATTCTTCTCCAAGAAGGGTGCAGAGCCCCTGGGCCCCCCAAACTGGAGGGGGGCCGGCGGCCTCTGATTTGCGAACCTTGGTGGCGAGTTGACTCTCTGCTCCTCAAACTGCTGCGGTAGGATCCCCCTGGGGCCTGGCATGAAGTTTGGGGCTTGGCCCCTGGGCCCTTCAAACTGACTAGGGTGGGGCCCCCTCGGGCCCACAAAGTGACCTGGGGGCGGTCCTCGCTGGCCTCCGAACTGAGAGGGAGGGGGCCCTCCTCGGGGCCCTTTAAACTGTGACAAGAGCGGCCTCCTCTGGCCTCCGAACTGAAAGGGTGCAGCCCCTCGAGGCCCCATAAACTGGGCTTGCTCCGGGCCTTCAAACTGGGCCGGGGGGCCGGCTATGTCGGCATATGGGGTGTCCGAGAACTCTCTCTTTTCCCCGTGGGGGTCTTTGCGTTCTTCAAATTGGGGTGGTGTGGCACCTCTGGGCCCACCAAGGTATGAGGGTGAGGGACCTCTGGTCTCCCCGTAAGGGGGTGGCCCCTGTTGCCCTGAGAACAAGGAAGGGATAGCCCCCTTCTGGGCCCCGAACCGGGCGGGCAGAGGTCCCCGTGGCCCATCATTGACACTTTCGTCTGAAAATGGGGGAACTGGCCCCCTTGGTCCTGGGAAGCTGGGACCATGGAGCCCTGACATTCCAAAAGTGCGCGAGGCAGGCTCCCGCTGTGCCTGGAACTGGGGTGGAGGGGCTCCCCCTTTCTGCATGGGCGGGGGGCATATGCCAGCCCCCTCGCTGGGCTGGGCCAGGGGCTCTCTTTCTCTTTCCAGCTCAGCCGGCGGGCTACTGCTTTTCTCGGCAAACTGAAGGCTTCCGGAGTCCTCACACGGGGACAGACCGGGAGGGTTTTCCTGGGAAGCAAACGCTGTGCCTGGGAAGGGGTCTCTCCCCCCAGGGGGGCCATAGCTCTGCAGAGAAAAGCCGGGCTGGAAGGCCGTGCTGGGCGGTGTCGGCAGCAGGACTTTGCGCACCGGTTTGGCCGTGACGTCCACAGGTCCCTGGGGCCAGGCACCCTCTGCTGGGGGCCGCGCTGCATTCTCAGGGGGTGCAGTCTGCTGGCTGTCTGGGCCGAGCAGCAGTGCGGCTTTTTCCCCGGGAGTATCTCCCAGGGCTGGGGTGCCCTGCGCGGGGTGGGCCGGCGGCTTCGAGAGCACCTCACTCTCCCCACTCTCGGTGGCCAGCCTCCGCGCCTGCCGCGGGTCTCGGCTGGGCCTGGCCTCTGCGCCCTGGGCCGCTCCTTGGGCTGCCTGGCTTGTGGCGGGAGGCAAGGCTGGCCTGTCCGGAGTCTGCTGCTCCAGTGGGAACAGCTCGGCCTTGGTCACTGCTGCCTTGGGGGGCGGCGACATCAACGCGTCCGACACGGAGAAGTGGGCCATGGAGACGCCGACGGCGGCCCTCTGCTGCCGCAGAGCCGCCTCCTGCTCCTCGAGCTGCCTCTTCTGCTCCTCGATCTGCCGGTTCAGCTCCTCCAGCATCTTCTGCTGCTCCGCCAGGGACGGCGCGGGGGCGCCGGGGGTGCCGTCGGCACAGCCGCTCCGGGCGTCCCCACACATTCTGTTGGGCAGGTCGTCAATGGTGACTTTGGCTTCTTCCAGAATAGTCTCATCCTCTGGGTCGTAGGCCACCTCCTCACGGTCTGTGGGCTCGGCAGACACGTCCACGCCGGGGCCCCTCTCGGCATCAAAGGCTCTCTCCGGCTCATACTCTTCCTCAGGGTCATAGGGACGGTCGTCCCCCTCCTCCTCCAGGGCTTTCTCTTTGGAGAACTGACCGAACTGCTGAACTATGGGGTCCAACAGAGGGGCTGCTGGGGCCCCGCAGTCCACCTTGGCTTTGCAGTTCTGTGCGGCAGCCGCGGCCGGCTCCGTGGACTCTTTGGCGAGCGGGTCAAACGCCTTCTTCCTCCCGAAGAGTGTCTGCAGGATGTGCTCGAGTGGCGAGGCCGTCTTCGGCGCAGACGCAGTGGGAGCGGAGGCCACGGTGACGGCTGAGGACACAGCGCACGTGGTGGCAGCGGGCCCCGCAGCGGTGGCAGCGGGGGACGTGGCTGATGCGCTGCCAGTGTCTGGGGCTCCTGTCTTGAGGGAAGACAGGATTTTTAACATGGGCGAGGGAGCTGGAGCTGCCGGGGGTTCTGGGGGTGGGGGCGGAGGTGGGGACCCCGGGGGTGTGCTGGCGGCAGCACTGTCTACAGAGTAGAGCTGGCACTTGGAGGTCTTCTTCTCTGCGGGAGGAGCAGGGCTGGCTCTGGGACACGCGGAGGCGTCCGTATCTTCCTGTGTCTGAAGTCGACCTCTCTTCTCCTCCACCTTGTCCAGCTCACTGGTGTTTGAAGGGCGCTTTATTTTTTGACAGATCACTAACCCCAGGATTATATTGGGACGTGGTGACTCAAGACCTGAAAAACATGAAAAACAAAACATCCGAAGAAATCAGGAACACCATGAAGAAAGCATGTAACAAAATGCCAGCAATAAATTCATACTTGTCGCTAATGACATATCTGACAAGGGACGTATCTTTAAAACTTATAGAAAACTCCAACACCTCAGCAACAAAAAGATTAACAATCCAATTGAAAAATGGGCAGAAGACATGAATAGACATGTCACCAAAGAGGATATTCAGGTGGCCAGCAAATACATGAAGAAATGTTCACGATCATTAGCCATCAGAGAGATGTAAATCTAAACAACGAGATACCATCTCACCCCAGCACTAATGGCAAAGTTCAACAAGACAGTAAATAACAAATGCTGGTGAGGATGTGGAGAGATTGGGCTCACATACACTGCTGGTGGGACTGTAAAATGGTACAAACCACTGTGGAAAGCAGTATGGTGATTCCTTAAAAAGTTACAATTAGAAATACCATTTGACCCAGCAATCTTATTACTAAGTATATACCCTAAAGAAGTGAGAGCCAGGATAAGAACAGATATATGCACACTCATGTTCATTGCAGCACTGTTAATAATAGCCAAAAAATGGAAACAGCCTAGATGTCCATCAACAGAAGAATGGAAAACCAAACGACAGTACACACCCACAATGGAATACTATGCAACCCTAAAGAATAACGTAGAATCTGCAAAAGATCGCATAACATGGGTGAACTTGGAGGACATTATGCTCAGTGAAATAAGTCAATCACAGAAGGGCAAATATTATTTTAGTTCATTACTGTAAAAAGTCAAGGAAAGGTTTATATATGGAAGGAAACGTTCTTTGTTGATTACCAGGGGTGGGAGGAGAGGAGAGAGAATACTGCCAAAAAAAAAAAAAAAAATCACCCATGTCTCTTTAGTTTTGTGTATTTCACTGTACATAAATTATATTTCAATAAAATGTATTAAAAAAAAAAAAAAAAAAAACCACATCTGTGTGAATTCTGGAATCCAAACCCAGTTTTATCCTCCCAAACTGTGTCAAGGGCTTCGGCAGGGAACATCTTTGTAGGTCCAGGGAAGAAATGGTGGCCAGACAGAGCCAAGCATTTAGTCCGGAGCCCAAAGCAGCCAACTGAAGGCCCCGGGGCACTCCTGCTGGGCCTCACAGTGACCAGCCTCTGAGAGGGCCCAAGCCCAAGCCCCAACCACAACAGAACCAAGGGTCTAGCCAACAGTACAGTAAGGCTCACTACACTTCTGACAGGATCAAAACGTTACTGCCAGAGCAGTGATGGGGCAGCGGGCGGTGGTCAGAGTGAGGCTGTGAGGGCGCTAACTCGACAGCACGATCCCACGATCAAGTCCTCCCATGTGCCTCTCACTACACGCAGAGGCTGGGTGGACGACAGCCCTTTGTCCTTAGTATGTCAGCTGCGATACAGACGGGAGCCCAGGCGGGCGGAGACAGTCACATCCAGGGAGGGGCTCATTGCTCAGCTCCACTGTAAGCACCCAGGAAGCCCAGGGTGTCCACCAGCCTCTGGTGCTACCAACATCAGCCAAGGGGGAAGGCTACGTGTGCTGTCCTGGTCTGCAAGGTGGAGGGCGTGGAGCTGCAGTCTGCACACGGGGTCGTGCTGAGGGACCCGCAGGCTCCGGGCAGACACAGCAGGTCTAGGAGAGACTCGGTCTTAGGAAGGATGAAGCAGTGACGGACAGCAGTGCTCACCCGAGCCCTTCTCAGGGCCCACAAGCAAACTACTCCAGTGCCTGTCAGCAGATGGGGGGACGAACATGATACACACAACAGGGCACTCCTCAGCCATACAGGTAAGTGCCAGCCTGCCGCACACACACCACACCCCGAGGGAACCAGTCAGTTGCAAACGGACAAATGACGTCCCACCTCACTGTACAAGGAAACAGATACACAGAAACATGGTTAGTGTGGCCGGGGTGAGTGGGAGGGAGGAAGGGGAGCGTGCTCAGGAGTTTGTGTTAATGGTGGTGAAACACTGGAAAAGGAGGGCAGAATGGCCGCACAACTTGACGAATGTAACCAACGCCCAGCAAACGCTGTTGAACCAGTGGCAGAGTCGGAAAACGGCCGCCCTCTGAACACTAAGTTGTGGTGGGTTATGCTAGCAGCACTGCGCCCTGCCCCTGTGAAGCCAGAGGGCCCGTCAGTCTGGATGCAGTGAGATAGCAAGGACAAAAACATTATTTAAGATGAATTGTATCATATTAAAAAAAAAAAAAAAAAAGACAGGTTACAGACAACCATGGAGCATAAGGAACTTGCTACGTAACTTTTTATTTAAAGTCAGCACTAAGATCTTCCTGGTCTCTGTGCTCTGAAAACATCCAAGGGAAAGCAGCTGACAGAGGTGTTTTTGGACAGCACCTCATGGGCCCACAGGAGGGAACCCAGGTGCACAGAGCCGGGGGACCCAGCACCCCCTCCCCCGTGTTGGCAGCACACCGGGGCCAAGGCTTGGAAATGCCTCGATGGCACCAGGTGCTGGTGTCCTAGGGGTCGCTTTCTTCACAGGCTGCTGTGTAAGTGATTCCAAAGGAAGGTCCCGAGTCCTGAGCCGTCATGGTAACGGAGCTGAGCCTCTGAGCACACCCCTTCTTTCCTTGGAGCAGGACGCGCATCTGTGCAGAGGCGAGGAGGCAGGGAGGGCGCGATCCAGTCAGACACAACTGCGCTCAAGGTCACATCGAGTTTCCCGCTTGACAGTGTGAAGGGCAACCCACCGAGCTCATGCTCTAGCTGATGTCAACTTAGAACTTCTGCCAACGTAGTGGCTCTTCGCTTACTGAAAACTTCATAGCTTCTTCAAAGCAGCGATGCTGGGGATGGTGATCACACTGGCTGGGTGGCCTGTCTGGACCAACTGTGTTCGCTGACAGCCGCCCTCAAACTTGCACAGCAGGCTCGTTGCACGCTGAGCTCCAAGCTGGAGATGCACGGGGCGGCTTTAGAAGAATCCAAGCAGGAACAGAAGGGGTCTTGGCTGTGGGCAGGGCCAACCTCACAGCACAGGGGCTCGGCCACCTCACCTCACCAAGGACAAAGCCTATCTCCCAAAGAAAGGGCCAAGGGGAGGGCTCTGGGTTGAATCAAGGTTTGGTCGACAGGCTGCTGTGGCAGGTGACTCACAGTGGCAAGCCTGGGAAATGGCCAAGGTCCCCGTGACATGGACGCTACCCCAGCTACCCTTTCTAACGTTCCAGCATGCTGGCTAAAGGGTTAGCACACCCCAGCTTGAAGAATCTCGTCGGACAGGGCCTACCACTAATACCGACGTTGGCCTTCAAAATGGCAGACTGTCCAGAGAGGCTGCACATGACTGAAGAGTGGGGTTTTCAGCTTGGCAATGTCACTGGCAAACTGGGACGTGGTCGGACGGTCTCCACAATCAGATCCTGGTAGCTCTGAGCTGTGCACTGACCATCCCCAAGGTTCCAGCCAGCCGTCCCAAAGCACTTACTTTCTCATGTATTTAAATGTTACGGCTGCACGGATACTTGACTGTCACAAGGGCTTTGAAAATAGCTTGTTGATGGAAAGAATAAAACTCACTGAGTAGGAACTCAGGAGCAACCTCAACTGAATGAGGGGACAGCTGCCAAATTTCACCGCGTCCTCCACAGCCCAGAGGCAGGTACCTGGCGTCACACCACCAGACAACCAAGCACACAAGCTGCCATGAGCCCCTCCCTGCGCTTCCAGCTGACGGGGGCCAGGCTTCCTCCTGAACGCCAGGCCCCCCATCCCGTAGCTGCCCTGCCGGCTGTATGCAGACTGGGTGGAGGCGGTGCCGGCCGCGCTGAGCAGCCTGCTGCGGTGCGGGGCTGCGGAGGCTCAGGGAGGTGTCTTGTGCTCGTGGCTCCAGCAGCACCCCTCTGTGGCCGCTGTCGGGACAGAGCAATGGAGCCCCTCTGCACTCCCGCCCTCAAACACTACCCCAGGTGTTCCCTGCACGAGTGTGTGTCCAGCGGGCCTGGCCTGCCTGGGTGGCCAGAGCAGACCGCCAGTGCAGGGGCAGGCAGCGGGAGCCAAGGACCAGGGCTGGGGGCGAGCTGGGTGGCATGTGGGCAGGAGACGGAGGAGAGGAGCGATAGGGCAGGACTGTGAAGCCCCAGCACACCTGCCACACCTGAGAGGCAGGGACGAGGCTTGGCTTCACGGAAGCCTCGCGTCAAAGTCGACTCCTCTCTAACCCAAAGCTGTCCAGTAACGCTTTCCCCCCAAGTCCCCCTGGCCTGTCCCACTACTCCTGACCCAGAGTGAAAGTTGGCCCAGCCCCTCTGACTCCATCCCAAGGCAGCTGCACCCCTGTTGGGATACAGACAGTATGGGTGACAGTGGACCTCCCCACCCCACTGGGCACACACACTCACACAGACCCTCCCCTGTGCTGGGTCCCTCAGTGCTGGTGGGCCAGGCAGGAGAGCCATCCACGTCCGCGATGCCTGTGGGCAGCCTGGCGTGTGGCCGAGGGTCGTGTCACAGTGGCTCCTAACAGGGAAAGATGAGTACATTTTCCTGTCCCGGTGGACCTGCGGCAGGTGCCCAGGGGCTACCCAGCAGCTCACATGTAAAGAAACGTCACCAGTTTCCACAAAACACTTTTATTGATTTTAAAGGAGAAAGGTGGTACATTGCCAGTACTGTTTTTGGCTTTGGTTACAACTTCCGATCAAAGGTATCGATAAAAGGTAAAAGGGGAAGACACGCTGACTGACAAGAACCAGGGCCTGGGCTTGTCCAGCTCGTACGGGACACAGTTCAACTGAGAACAGACAAGACCCCCCGAGCTCCAGCACCTAAGACGTACTCGCCAGGGGAAAGACCCTTCCAGCAGAGCAGCTAACAGGGAAGTGGTGCCCTGGAACCTGCGGACAAGTTACGTCCTGCACCCCTACGTCCTTCTCAGGCTCAGGTTACTCCCGACTAAAGAGTGAGGCCCTGGCAATCTCTCCAGCAACGACCGAGGGTCTGGGGCGCTCAGGGAGAGCCAGCGAGGGCCTCTTGCTGCAAGTCAACTTCTGCAACTTCTGTTACTCTCACCCCCCGCCCCCATGCCTGGCCTCAGCTCTAACCGGAACCTCCCACGTGGACCAGGCTCCACAACTGCACCTGAGTCAGGGCAGCCGCGCAGGAGCAGAGGTCCCCAGCCTTGTCCAGAAGGCCACGGCCCAGCGCGAGGCTGCGGGACAACAGGCCATGAAAGCAGGCCAGGACTGGAGTCCCTGGGGCGCTGCGTGGGGGGGCCACTCCCTACAGCAGTGGCCATCGAGTACGGCTGTGGCCCCAAGGAAGGAGCCCTGCACAGCTCACGGCCAGGGGCCCTCTCTGAGTTATGCCGCAGGGAGTGCAGTTACACGACCTCTTCCTGCTCCTTGCACGTGAACAGCTGGGCCGGACGAGAGTGCACCAGTCATTTTATGTGGCTGTGAGACGCCTTTATAAACCCCTACCCGACCCCGTCTCCTTGGTGCCCAGCCCAGGGGACTGCATGCACCCACACACCAGCAGCTCCTGCACGTGGGCCCCTGCAGAGCAGGCTCGGGAGCTGTGCGGTGCTGCGCGTGGGGGTAGATACGGGGAGATGTGGCTGCCTCCCCAGAAAGTGGGGCTAAGGCGTGCAGGCTGCTGTGGGACAGGGCATCAGGCCAGGGTGGACAGGTGCCCCTGGAGAGGCACGGCCCTCCTCAGACCCCCACTGCTCCAAAGGGATCTGAACAGAAACTACCTTGAGACGGAGGAGCTGCTGCAACTGAGGGAGACAGACACACACACACCCACCAGCAACTGCAGACGCCAACCCGGGACACACACGCACGTCTGTACCTACACATGCCAAGGGAAGTGCGACAAAGCCGAGACGTGCAGCGTGTGAACAGCACCTGCCTGGGGTTATGGCTGCGGGCAAGCTCAGAGATGTGGAAACTATGACGTCTGTGTGAACGTCAAACACGCAGTCAGGACTGTGAGACAACATAAAATGCATCACGTTGATGTAGCAGGCTCATGCTGACGAGAAACGTGTGAGGTCGAAGGGACTGATGGTCGTGCTGGCACTCGAGGGACGCTGCCCTCTCAGACCCTTCCTATCTGACGATGAGCTCCATCTGTTCTCTGTGCCATGTGACCTCACTGAGGAAGTGCTGGGGTGGCTGAGTGGGACGTCACCATGCCACTGAGGCCCAGCGTACCAAGCAGGCAGGCAAGGGTGTCCATGTTGTCCTGGGAACCCAAACAGCCTGTCCCCCGAAGCCAGCAGCCCAGCACAGGTGCCTCCTGCTCACCCCCTCGGCTCCCTCTCCCCTGCTCTGTGTCATGGGGCCGGCTCACAGTGGGTTCCCTTCCTGCTCGGACCCACGTGGTGCTGTCACCAGGCCCTGCCACAGCCCTGGCCTGGCAGACAGGCCCCAACAGTTCCTAACTCAACAGAGGTAGCCCTGGCCAGAAGCACCGCACTGGGGGCAGTGAGGGGTGGGGCCCTTGCTTTACCTTGACTTTTTAGGAAGGCAGGCTCAGTATGTGCCCAGTAAACAGCAAGGCTCCTTTCCCTGTGAGAGCAGCTCGCTGTGGGATGTCAGGGAACGTACGCCCCAGGGGACAGCACGCGCACGGCCCTCCCACACACAGCTTTCCACGTGGGACTGACCCGAGGCTCTCAGCAGACGGCTAGGCTGGCTGCTTCTTGCTCTTCACCTTCAGGAAAAGCGACGTTCCCTTCCAATGGGCATCGAGGACACTGGCCAGCACTCTTCCCAAGGCTAGTAGCCTAGAACCTTCTGTGAGGTTCTCTGGCCGCCCCGAGAGCACTCGAGGTGACCCGAGGAGGCACTCCGTGGCACTGTGGCAGCGCGGCCTGCCAGCAAACCCTAACCCTGCAACCGCAGCCACCGACCAGCACCTCTATGGCCGTAACTCCCAAAGGCAGGGACAAGCCACCCCACTGGGTGCTAAGCAGCTCCAGTGGGTGCCTGGCGGCCAGGCCTGAGCATGGGGTGGGGGTGGGGGGGCGACGGGACTCTGGCCCTGCACGGGGCCCCACGTTTGTGTACAGCGAGAGCCCCCCCGCCCCCGCCGCAGCTCTGCAAGCATGCAGGGCCAGCTGTGTGCAGCTGCACGGGGGCACTTGGCAAGGACTGGTGACCTCTGGGGAGAAAGGACACCGAGGAGCCAGCAACCTGCACCCACCCCCTCCTGCACTTCCAAAAGAAAGCACCGTATGTAGAGTATTGAACACACGTGGGCAATGTCACCCCGTTATGGATCCCACGACCAAGGGCAGCTGGTGCAGTTCCTGCCATGTCAGAGAACACCCACTTGGGGTGAGCAGGGACACATCAGCCCAGCTACTCACCTCTCTCAGACCACGCCCCCATATCACCCCACCCAACACACCTGCAGGGTCTTTGGTTTTAGGTTAATTTGTAAGCAATCCTTTCAAAGCAGCACTTTCCAAGGTTTGAGAAAACACAATGCAGTTTCCCACAGAGCCTCTTGAAACCCCAGCAGAAGAGCTAAGGGAACGGTTTCCAGAACCAGTCACCCCCACGACTTCTTATGTCTCCCCCAGAAATCAACGTGTCTACTGACGAAGTGACAACAGAGAGCAAGAAGTCACTCCCCAGCACCGGTTCATTCCTGAGCCGGACAGCAGGGTAAGAAGTCAAGTCCCAGTGAGGGGGAGGGCGGGACCCACCAAGCCAGCGTCCCTCTGGCTCATCACTGGGTTTCCAGGCACGTGAACAGCCCACTCACGTGATGCCAGGACAGGAGCTAGAAGTTGTGGACCTTTCCCTCCTCATAAAACTTTCCCAGACGATTTATGCTGACAAGGGGTCCCTCTGGGCCCGGCCCCTCATGCTCCTCAGTTCATGCTGATGGTCCACCTGGGCCGTGCCGCTGTGCTCTACTCAGACAATTTATGCTGATGACAGGGGCCCCTGAGGGCCACACCTGCGCCCTACCAGGGACGTACGGCTCAGCTAACACTGCCTCACCTGCCCTATGACAAACTCAGTGAGACTCATCGTCAGGGCCGACAGGCATCTGGTAACCAGGTGTGTCTAGTTACCACCCAGAAAGCTGGCGCTTACCTGGTCCCTCAAAAGGCAAGAGTTTGGATGGGACGGGGTCCTGAGCACTCAGTGGGATCAGGTAGAGATCCTTGACATGTCTGCTATTATTCGCCACAACCCCAAAACGGCCACGACTGCTAAAGTAAGAGTACAGGGAGATGTAGGCGACCTCCTCCTCCTCCGTGGCGGGATGGAAACGGATCAGGCACAGCTCCTGCAACGCAGACACGGGACACAAGGACACGGTGACGGGCAGATCCCCCAGCCAGGCATCCTCCACAAGACGCAGCTGAACCTCACCACAGTCAGAGGGACAACTGCCACCACTCCCTCGGCTCCGGCATTCTAAGTCCTGCTGCCCAACCCGTGAGCCGGGCAGTGGGTGGAAGGAAGGCGCTGGCCTCAGGCCACACTGCCTACCTTGCAATGCCGGCCCATCTGTGAATAAGCCACATAAGGTGGGAGCCGAGCCGGGCCAGCACCTGGCCAGGGCGTGTGTCCCAGAAGTGCATGCTGGCCGAGTTACCACGAACTGGCCGCAGACTGCACAGGCTGCCCTGTCATAAGGGCTGTGCCACCTCTAAAGTGGAGGGTTAAACAAGCTTTCAGGGTCCGAACCTTCCTGTGCAAACCAAGGAGAACTCGGGCTCAGAGAGCAAGTCCCACCCCAGACCCCAGACCCCAGCCCGGCCTCCACCTGTGCTCAGCACAGCAACAAAACACAACTGCCCCATTTCTCAGTGCAACCCAGCTGAACAGTGAAATCAAAGACAAACCAACGCCCACCCCTTGCCCATCACTGCCAAACACTCTGTGCTGCCACCGTTTCCTCCACTAAACCTTGGACCATTTACATGTTCACCAGACTAGCCAGGCAGCTGTAGAGGCATCTTAAGTGCTGAGAGCAGAGGTGGTCTACACAGAAGCTGTCTTGCGCAATGCAGGCACTATTACAGGTGAGCGAGTACCTTAGACACAGAAGATTTGAGTTTGCCAACATAATCCCAAACCGTCTTCGGTGAGATCCGCCCGCCAATGTGAATGGTGTCTGGCAGGTCCTAAACAGAAAGTACTGTGAGTAACCACGGTCAGAGTCCAGCAGGGACCCAGAGACCAACACAGTCATCTCAAGGCACCAGGCACCTGGGACTTGAGAAAACCCACACTGTTGCCGGGGAATGGCGATGGTGCTGAGAGCTGGCTGGTCAAACGCTGACTGCCCGTGGCCAGGTTGCCCAGGCTCCAGGCTAGTGTGCTAATGCCACCACCTGACTGTGCCTAGTGGTCATCAGTGCACACCCACAGCAGCGGTCAGGCCAGACACTACAGCTGCTTTCCTGAAATGTGGAGGGCCATGACCAGCGTGCAGAAAGCTGGGCACATGCTCAGCTCCCAGGGGATGCAGGAGAAGGGGCACCACCCTCTCAGAACTATCGGAGTGACCCGTGCCCACCTCACGACTCTGCCCACCCAGACCAGTGTGGCTGCGGACTGTGCAGTAGATTGCTGGCCTCTCAGTGCCTGGCTCTGCTGCGCCCACACACGCGCGGCTCTAACCCTGCGTGCACACAGGCACGTGCACCCGCACACATGGCTCTGACACACACACACACACACACACACATACACACACACGGTGCTAACCTCGCTGAGGTAATCCAAACACCCAGAAACAGGGTACGCCTTTGTGACGAATTTCGCCACACTCTGCATGTTGATAAATCCTTTCCAGATGGTGCCAAGCCGAGACAGGAAGAGCGACGTGTCTCCCTCTGGTGGGGACCGTGACTCCGAAATGCTGTGAAACAATCACACAGGCAGTCAACTGTGCTGGCGCCAGACAAAGACGGCCCCCAAGGACCACGCCGCCGCAGCTTTAAGAGGAACGAACCCCTGGAGGTTTCAGCTGTGGACTCTGTCCACTCAAGGACTCGGTCATAAGGACATCAATGGACTTTCCAACCAAAAACAAAGCATCTGAATAGGTAACAGAACCTAAGGCATAGCAACTGAATCTCTGGGCCCCAACACCAGGGCTCAAGAGTGAGCGAGCTGTGTCTCCGGTAATTCCAGAGCCGAAAGGTTTCATCGCTAGAACTTTTCTGTCTCAGAAACGATGTGCTCTCGGCCTATCCCGCCTCTGCCTGATGCTTGGTGACAGTGACACGGACAGTTACCTTGGTTCAGGTGAAGAGGATGGCTTGGCCAGAATGGACTTGGGCAGAACCACGGAGGCCAGAGCGGGCTTCAACACGTCCTGTTTGGCTTCCACTGGGTGAGCGCTCTCTGGGAGAAGGCCGCTGGTGGGACGGGCTGCCACAGTGCCTGTCACTGCACCCACGCCACCTGGTACAGTTCTGGGGTCTCTACCAGACACTGTGACTGTGGTGACCACTGGGCTCCCACAGGAAGCCGGGAAGGAGGTGAAGTCCTGCAGGGGCGCAGGCTCTGGATGGCCAAGCCCTGGAGGGACAGGGGGATGGCTTATCTCTGCATCTGGGCAAGGCGTGTGCTTCAGCTCGGGCTCAGCAGTGCCTTCGGGGGGACTGTCCGGTGTCCCCTCATTGGCTGGAGGCGTGGGCTCCGAGGGAGCGCTGTCACACTTGGACCTGGCCTCTTCCTTCTTAGCAGAACCGGATGGCCTTGGCCTTTTCAGGGCTGGCTCGTCCTCGGCAGAGGGGACCTGGCCTGAGAAGGGTGAGGAAGGTTCCGTGGACGTCAGACATCTCTGACCCAGAGCAGAGGAGTTCTTCATGGGCATCAAATGCACCCCTGGAGAGGTGGGGGGCCCTCCCCTGAGCAGCCGCCATCAGAGGGCTCAGTGCCTGTAGGCCAGTTCAGGTTAGTCCAACCTGAGGCTCGTCCCCCAAGCCATGCTCACCTGTGCAGATTCGACAGTTGAGGTCAAACAGGTGGGCGCGATGCTGGCCGGTGGTGTCCCTGAGCATGCTGCTGAAGACGTCTAGGAGGGGCGCGCCGCTCTGCTCCGGGGCCGCACGCACCGACTCCTGCAGCTCCTAGAAGCCACGGAGCAAGGCAAGGGCATCACTGCTGCCCCCGACCCACCAGGAGGGTCAGAGCACACTTGAAAGAGAAATCTCACGAGATCAAGGACCATGCAATCCAACCACTCTAGAGACTGCAATCACACACTGTCACCCACACGGCAATTACAGCTATCGAGAGGGGGCATATCATCTCCATGCCTCAGGACCTAAAGCTTACGTCTGAATCGGAAACTGGGGGGGAGTCTTCCAGGTCGGGGATGGTTTCCTGCTTAACAGCAGTCGTCTTACTTTCGTTATGCAACTTAACTCTGGCCTCTGTCACCTGAAACGAGAAAGACAAAACTTGTTCCAGGAGGCCAAGTCAGCAGCCAACAGCCCGCCCGCTGAGCAGCTTCCGGGGACATCCTGGGTGCAGTGCCTCAGGACTCAGGAGGGCCTACACTGGGGGCACTCACGGGTCTCGCTGGCCTCTCCTTCCATGAGGCAAGTTCTTTAGACACAAGCTCCTCTGGCTTCATCCTCACAAGTTTTGCCAGAGAGATTTCCTCACGCAGAACACGATGGAACAGCCCCTGTTAACAGACGCCTTTCACTGACACAGACACCAGCAGGTGTGTGCACAAGGTGCTCCAAGGGGCACGCAAAGAGCCGAGCAGGGCCCCAATCACTGCTGCGTGCCAGAGCACTGACGTGTAGCCGGCCCCGCATCCTCAGAGCCAGCCCACACCAGGTAGCGGGCACACACCGGGCCAGAAAAGCGAAGGACTGAGGCCAGGCGGCTAATTCCAACATCCACGCTGCCATGGTTCTCCAAAAGATGCCTTCTCAGAAAACCCAAGGCACCAACTGCAGGTGCAGTTAGGGACACAGGCAGGAAGAGGCCACCCACTGAGGACCATCAGCAACATTGTGAGGCATGGGCGAGGATCCCGGGGGCAGAGACCGCCAGGCTGCTGGGGGCCAAGGTGGGGGCCCTTGGAGGCAGGGTCCCGGCGGGCACTGCCATCTTGGCGGTGACACTGAGCACATGGTCATGTTCTCAACCCCATCTTGACTCAATGGGAATGGAAGCGCGTGCCCCTCCCCCCACAGCTGTGAGGGCTGTCTCTGCGTCCACTGCTGTGCCATCCAAATGGCACGCACGACACTGAGTACTGTCACTGCTGCTATGTGCAAGCAAGCAAGGTGGAAGAGGCTGGGTGAAGCCCCCGCCCCGCAGCCCCACAGCCCCGGGCGGCTAGCAGTCTTCCCCAGCGCCCACACCCACCTGGTTCTTGGGGTCCTTGAGGTTGAACATGATGCTGCGATACTTGCTCTTGTAGCGGTTGTCTGTGACCTGGAACAGGCTGAACATCTCTTTCTCGATAAGGAGGGCGACCCTGCCCACCTCGTTCTCTGTCATGATCAAGTCGTCACTGTCGCTGGCTCTGAAGGGCAGAGAGAGCTGCGTAAGCTGACTGGATACCTGTGAGATGACCACAGAAACCCCCAGGAGCAGGGGATCCAGTGGGACAGCCCACCTTTTCCACAGGATCTCCTTGAGCGAGCGCCTTATGTTCTGTCGAATCTGTGAATTTGGCTGCGACGGGGCGGGGCTCACGGCCCCAAGTCGCACTGGGGCTGGAGAGGCTGCAGGCGCAGGTGAGGCCATGGGCCGCCTCAGTCCTCCGGCCACCGAAGGGCTGGCCAACTTCCTCGGGGCGGACGCCACCACAGGCGCCAGCCTCAGCTGCTTCGCGGCAGCAGCACTGCCTGCAGGCGCGGACGACAGCCAGGGCCTCTGAGGCACCGCGCCCTTGAAACCAGAAGGCGACTTCTTCACGGCCTGCTTGGCAGCCGACCCGGGAGTAAAGGCAGGCGACTTCTTCGAGACGAAGTTTCCGGGCAGGGAAGAAGGTGGCTTGCCGAGCACTGGGCCTGAGGGAGCCACTTTCTTGGGCATGGTAATGGCTGCTGCTGGCTTCTCCCTTGTCCTCTGCTCATCCTTCACGGCTGCAAAGGAGGAAGATGCAGGCACCTCAGAAAACCAGCCCATGTGCACCCTACAATCCGCAGAACTTGTCTGGGATTACAGTCCGAGACAAACCTAGGCAGGAGGATTCTCAAACTGATGAACTCAGGAGAGGGGCAAAAGCAGCCTGGTGGCCAATGAGGATGAGGTGTGACTACAGTCTAACTGCCCCCAAGAAAAAGCTTTACCACGCTCAGCCAAAGCTGTCACCAGGCCTAGCACACTCAGGTCACAGCAAAGCTGTTGAAATCATTACGTTTTAAAATGGAACAGCACTTTCACTGCGCAGAATCCAAGAGCAGCATTTCTGTACAGTTGAAAAGGGCTCGGGGCGGGGGGGGCGGCGGCCCTCCTGTGATGCGCATGCAGAGCCGCTGTGCAGACCCCTGGCCTTCTAAGGAGTCAAAGGCCCAGCCCCAGGCAGCCCAGAGTCATGGGTCCACATGGGCTTTTCTGGAAAAAAGATGACTGAAGATGCCATCATTAGTATAAATACAGAACGGCAGGCTGAGATTTACGAAATGGGGAAAATCAGTCGTTTCTCCAAAAATTCAACGCCAAGGTCGAGACACACCATCATCACGTTACAACTCTTGGGCTGCAAGTGAGGAACAGCAGCCTCAATCCAAAGCAGCTCTGGTGGCGCAGCGGCCAAGGCACTGGGCTGCAAACCCAAAGGTCGACGGTTTGAACCCACCAGCCACCCCACAGGGGAAAGACAAGACGTTTTGCTTCCATGAAGACTTAGAGCTTCAGAAACGCTAGGCAATTCTACCCTGTCCTCTAGGGGCGCTGTGAGTTGGCATCAACTGACAGCAATGGGTCTGGAATTCTCAGCGGGGCTGCAGCCCAGGCTGAACACAGGCATGACCACCTTCCTCCAACGGGGACTGCACTGAAGACCTGGTCACACCATGCCCTCAGGGCCTCAGAAACCAAGGGCGCATGTGTGGAGGGCAGTGGGATAGGAGGTGCCGTGGGGGGTTGTGTGTCTGCAGGCTTTGTCACAGAGGGTCGTCCTCAGGAGCCGCCCAGGCAGGGGATCAAATTACACAAGGGACAACCGGAGGAGGCCTCTCAGCTCAGCCTCCCTCTGTGGGCTCCAACTATCTTACTGGGGGACAGGCTCTGGAGACCGTGCCACCTCCCACAGGGACCAAACCAGCAGGCATCGCTGCCCCTCCCACCACGTCCCCTTTGTTCCCAACAAACCAGGGGAGAGACCTTCTATCTAGACCGTACCCCCCACCAGCCCGGCTCCTGCCTGCGATGACGGGTAGGCGCTTGTTGAATGCAGGTTCACCCAGCCCAGCGCTGAAAGCCCGGGCCCTGAGTTATCTCACAAATACATCACAGCACTACGCAGACCCAGGTTACAGGCCCTTGAAGTGCCTGTCCCCAGGCACCCGAGTCTGCTGAGGTAGGTTCCTAACATCATCGTAACGGAAATAATTCACTCAAGTGCCAAGCCCACAAGGGGGTCACCAGAGCCCAAGACTACCCCACCCCTGCCTCCCTCCCTTGGGAGCAGGGAAACCCAGGAAGCACAGGAACAGGGAGCAGACTGCCCCAGGGGCCACTGCTGCCCAGACCCCCTCACATCGAGGTTATGAGCTGGGGAGCCGCCCCCACCCCTTAGCTGATTTGGACTTAGAAACTGAGCTGGCAGACACAAAGTCCACAGTGCCTAACTCAGAGGCTCTGAGGTTAAACCAAGGGCCCTCTACTTGGGGGAAGAGAGGCGAGGAGGCCGAAGGCCCAGCTATGATAAGGTGCTAGGTGACAGCACCATGGTGCTGCCGTGGAGCACACGAGGGACAGGTCCTGATCTGTGCAGGTGACACAGGACAGGCTGGGACTCAGGGGCCTGCCCTTCACGAGCACACGTGGCCGAGAATGTTCTCGTGGTGCCGTTAAAGGACTCAGAAGAGCATTTCCAGGGACCTCCGCTGTCCACAGGGCATCTGGGTGGTGTGACCTGGAACAAACACCAGGGACACCAACACCTGTGTATAGAGTGTGGGGAACGAAAGTGCCTCGATTTCAGGTTTCCACACTGCAATCGCCCCCAGGTCAGCAAACATCCCAGTGTCTGTTTCTTGGGCAAACGAGGTTATTCTCCTGTCTAGTGAGAACCAGGATGGAAATGGCCAGGGCATTCTCAACCCAGGTGACCAATATGACCCATTCAATCAAAAAAAAAAAAAAAAAACACCCATCAAATGCAGCCTGCCCAAGGTGGGGAGGGGCTCATTCCTGGTGCCTTTTAAGTCACCTTCACCCCCGTCCCCAAGTGAGTTACTATTAAGACAGTAAGTACATTACTGGCCAAGCGGGGGAATGCGGTGGCAACTGGGTGTATTGTTACACATCACCCCCATCCTGCCTGCAAGGGAATGTTTAAAAACATGTACTAAGCTCCGTACAAAAATGGCTACAGACACTGGTCCATCCTGGTCCTGCTCGTTGTGCTGGGGGAGGTGAGTGGCTGCCAGAAGCAGTGGTGGAATGTCCCGACACCCAACAAGATAAAACCTGTCCTAATCTAAAACTCAATCTGCAAATTCTTCAACTAAATTCACTGCTGTGTCATATATGAACTCACAGAAGAGCGAGGAGCCACTCTGTACCCTCGTGGACCCAACCTCACCCCAGAAAACAAGCTGCAGCCTGCACCCAAGTGGAAGGGGGGCTTGGCCTGCTCTCAGGAACGAGGCCCCACCAGCTGCACCAGTCAAGGCAGTGACCTGTCAGAGCCTAGACCGCCCAGCACGTCTGTCCACCGTCCCAGGTGGAGACGAGTGTGTGCAGCAGGGCTACCCCTGGGGGAGAATGTCACCTGAGCTGCTGGCACAGGGGCTGACCCCAGGGAGCCAATCGGGGCCTTGGTAGCTCCGAGGAAAAACTGTGCCCTGGGCAGCTGTCCAGATTCAGTTCACCGCTGCCGAGTGTGCCACTACTTGACCCTAATGGAGACTGTTGGGGTTAAGCCTGGGAGAGCACGAAGCACCGCAGGCTGTCCTGTGAGGGGGACCAGCGGCACTCTCATTGGCTTGTCTCCCAGTGAGCGTGAGCCGAAGTATCTGGTTTCAGCGGACGGTGGCCATAGCACTGCAGCACCGCTGGGTGGCGCCCATGAGCCTCCAGGGAGACCGGGGTGTGCTGGGGGACCCCTGGCACTTCTAGGATGGACAGCTACTTGCCACCTCGGGACCAGCGGCAGTGCAGCCACAGCCCACCCCAACACTTGGATCTCGGGGACAGTCCTGCCCACCGGCTCTCCCTGCATGAGCACACAGATGGGGGCCAACACTACCTGGCTGCTGCAAATGCCTTATTCCTCTGGGTCCCGCCAAGCTATGCACAGTCCATCTAAAACTCCTAGAGGAATTTTTAGTCAGTGATGGGGAGATGGGGAGCGGGGTGGGGGGATGGGACGGCTCAGCGTGAGCAGCAATGTTAAGACCCACGAACTAGGGGATCGAATGGCAAATGCGTCTGTGGTGTGGCCCAGTGAATCCCCATAGAACTTGTTTCAGAAGCTGTGCCAGACCTCAGCAGCTAAGGTAACCTGCGGGTCCCAAGTCACGATGCCCGCAAGCCCTCCAGCACAGGTGTCCCCACGAACTGGCCCGGGTGCCCGTGCCGCTGCACAACTCGGGGGCCTCTGGCATCTTGACAGTCACCGGACTCCAGCATCAGGTGCACTTTCTGTAAACTGAACCTGCTGAGCAGGCTGGAGACACGTGGAGGACCCCACTCCAGCTCGCTGCCGCCTGGGACTTCCCCTAGGGTGAAAATGCAAGGTGCGGTGGCCACTGGTCCTCTCAGTAAGATACCAGCGGATTCTTCTCTTAAAAGCACAGAATCTGTGGCATTTTCAGGAATCTGAAAACATGGGTAATTCCCAAGTACCACTCAAGGCGGTGCCAGTGCTCCTGAGAGCAACCTGAGGAGTCACCAGTTACCACGTGGGGATTTGGGGATCTAGGGCCATTCCCTCACTGATGCCCATTCCAAGATGCACGGAGCTCTCCAAACCCAGCTGGGCACCTGCGGCAGGCCACCCATCTAGGGTTTTACATACAGTGTTTTGAAAATTAAAGGAGAACCTGCTCATGTTTGTCAAATTACATGACGTCTGCATGAATCATGGGTGTAATCAGGCCGTGTGGACAGGTGTGTCACTACCTGTTGTCCACAGCAAGGTCCCCAGGGTGGCCAGCAGTACCACTGTCCCCTCAGGGCTTAGATAGGGAGCTGCTGTTTCCTGGAATCTCCCGAGCTGGCAATGAGTCCTCCGATTCCTCTAGTTAGGTGACATTTTAACCAGCACCCTGTTTGTACCTCAATTTTGCCTGCTGAAGCCACTGGCAGGGCTTGCTAACATACTCCACCTGTAACCTCCCTGATAACCCACCCAGTCCCAAAGGGTCAGCCCTGGAACAAGCCCACCGAACTGTAGACACGTGAGAAGCACACTGCCCACTCGTTACCTTATGTTCTCCATGCAAACTCCTCCAGGCTGGCGAGAGCTGCCCGGCCTTCATTTGAATCAATGAAAGGGGCAAAACTGTTATCAGTCCATTAGTGTGCGCCTATGGTTTTTAGAAGCTTAGGATGTAACCATGCGTGTCAGTCAATGTGTACAGGGAAAAACTCACCAGGAACGTCAAGTATTCACCATATACGAGAATACCTGGGCCTCGTTCCTGGGCTGCAGGACTTGGCAGGCTTTCCAAGGGTGGCCTTGGATCCGTGTCACCCAGGAAGGGACTTTCCTACAGCATTAATCTTGGAACAGAATTAGAGCAGACCCTGCCCACCAGCAAGCTCTACAGCTCACCAAAGCACAGGTGGGCTCAGTGGAAGGAGTCTGCTGGCAAGGAGGGGCCTGGCGGCCAAAGCCCACGAGGGGGCAGCTCTGGGACAGACCTGGAGGACAGCCACAGAGCCGTGCTCAGGGGACAGCTGCTCATCAGATGTTATGTAGATGTCACAGTTCTCCCTGGCCCTGTCTTCTGGAAAGTGGGCTATTTATTTAAGCCCATAAAAGGCAGAACAGTTGAAAGCATCACGAGAACAGACTGCGACCTCAACAAAACCCCAACTGCCTGGGAAGCTTTACGAAGGGCCCATGGTCGGAATCCCTCCTCTCCATGTTGAGTGCAGACACGCAAAGCTGCTGGCGCTCCTCTCGCTGGGGGATTAGCTGCGGCCCCTTTCTCATGGCCATGGCCAAGGCTGGAGGAGAGGCACCAAGGGCTAACGCAACTGACCCCTGCCCTCCCTTTAAATTCCTGCAGAACACGCCTGCAGTCTAGTGCGTCTGATTCCAGGGACCTGGTGCATCGTGACTTCAGTGGATGTGCGGCCAGAGTCCAGGCTCAGGGCCGCTGTTCCGTGAACATCCATACCCTCCTCCATCCACCTCCATGTTCCTTGGACCCAGTGAGGAAGCGGGAGACGCTCCTATGTGGACCAGATGTCTGGATCTGGGCTCACAGGCTGTTAGGGTTTCCCACTTTAATTCCCAAAGTCACGTGACATGCACGGCAGAGACCACACTTGGCCAGTCCAATCTGTCCAAATCCCCTAATTGAGCCTCAAAAGGAGTTTAACAAACGAGGGAAAGACTCATGCTGTGAACACAAACACTGGCTTTCAGCTTCAAAAACCTACTAAACCAGGGACATTTCAGGAGAAAGGTCAGCCCTCTCCTGCCCTGCTGAGAATGGGAGGGGAGGAGCTCAATGGAAGTGAAGGACCAGGGAAGGTCTCAGACACAAATCGTCATCCCGTCGGGGGAAGAAAACGCCATGGTTTCTGTGAGCTACAGACACTGCACAGGGAAGCCCCAAACAGTCTTAAAAACTGACTGGAGGAATGAGTGTGTTTAATTCCATCACCTTGGTAACAGCCTAATGACAGTGGCATCTGGTCTCCTCCAGGGAATGGCAGGAAGGAGCACCGTCACAGAACTTCACAGAACTTCCTCCGCTATTAACAGGAGCCCCCGCCCCCCCGCTGGGCAGCTGTACCTGCACCGTCCACACCCACGGCCAGCTATAAGGGCCTGGGACGGAGAGAAAACCCAGGGCCCATCACAGGCTGCAGCTGCTCGGCTCTGGGCTGTCTTCGGGAGCAGGCTGAGCCGAGGGCAGCAGGCCAATGAGGTGGCCGCCTCCTGCCGCTTCTCCCCTCCCACAAGCCCTTGCTTCAGCCAGCCAGGGAGGTGGCCATGGCCCCTTGTGGGGACCCAGGGTTCTGTTGAACCGTGTGCGGTCCTGTCTTGTGGCCCCGCTACTGCAAAGTGAAGAGATGGTTTAGGGACAGAGAGGAGCCATGATGGCGTTACTCACCAGTGCTGAATCCGGGCCACTCACCAGCGACCCTGCTCTCACCCATCTGGGGGAGATGGCCGTTCTGGGGCAAAACCTGCTCAGAAGCACCTAGCTCAGAAAGATTTCCCTCAGGCCCGTGAGACTCCAGCAGCTGCTTTGAGTTTGCAGACGTGGACGTGCTGCTGAGACTCACCACTGGCAGTCACGTGGGCCAGCTCTCCAGCACTCAGCCTTCGCTGACAGTGGGTGTGTGGCAGGTGTGTCAACAGGGTGGGCCAGGCCCAAGCGGAGGAAGGGAGTCTCCTCGCTGAGCCCCTCAGCCCTCTTCCCTGGAAACTGACTGAAGCAGGAAATGACGCTGCAGGAGGACTGGACAATGGGGCCCACGTTCTGCCCCACACTCCCCACCAACTCTTCCTTCCCCACATAAATGGTCTCCTGAAGGGCCACGCTTGGAGGCTCAGGGCAGCTCTCAGACTCCGGCTGACACAGATGGAGATGAGGCAAGAGCACCCCCTCGCTGGGCCAGGGGTTTGGTCCCAGGGGACAGTTCCAGGGTGGCGGCCCTTGGTCCTGCCACCTAAAGCCCCTCAGCACAGTAGGGCAAAGGGCCCACCAGTGCACAGAGGGGCTGTGCTTAGTTCTAAAGTATGCTTGCTGCTTCTGTGAGAGTTACAGTTGGACGAGGGTTGGGGACATGAATCTGTCAGCCTGAAACGATGTTCAAGCCACCGAAGGTGTGAGACACGTGACATAATGTCTGGTGTGGCTGGCACTGATGCGTCACTCCTACAACCTGATGCTTGGAACGTGTTCCAGCATCGCTCAGTAATCCCTGGACCCCTTCTGAACTTGGGCTCCCGTTTACACTGAGGACTGACAGACACGATGGGGATGCATGATCCTAACCCCACTCCCTCTAGAAACACCTTCCTGAGTCCTCCCTCAGGTGAGGGGCCAAAAGCCTGGTGCCCAGCACTTGCCATGCGGCTTGGGCCACTAACTGAGCACTTTAAGGAAGAACAAAACACACTACAGGCGGCACACAAAGACGTGAGTGGGAAGTACTCTCCTCAACGGAATACGATGGGCCTGAGGTGCTGCGTCACGTTTCTAAGAACGCGACGCTGAGAGCGTGAGGCTGAAAAATAAGAACAAACACAGGTAATCCACGCCACAGTATCTACTCTGGGGCTTTAACAGCCTGACGTACATTCACTCACCACGGGCAGTGGGGTACAGAAAGGTGCACACGTGTGGGAGAGGTGGCTTAGGAAGCTGGCCACACTTGCGGAGCTGAGCCTCCAGGAACTCACCTTGAATAAGGACAGAGAGCCCACCCCTCACTCACCATGTGCTCATTAAGCAGCAGTAAACACTCCCAACTCGGGTGGTGTGGTCTGGTGTGGGGTGTGTGTGTGAATATGTATGTGCGTATGTGTGTGCATATTTGAGTGTTGGTGTACAGTAAGAAAAATTCCTGCCTGTCCACGCAGAAATACACCCACCCCGAGAATCAGGCGTGCGCTGAGGGCCTGCTGCAGCAGCAGAGAGCTCTCCACACACACAAAGCACAGCGATGGCGTGAGCTAACGGAGCGAGCGGCATGGCAGCCCCAGTAGGACTGTGACGCTCTAGGTGTTGCATCAAGACCTGATGTCGTGTGGCTGATCTCACCAATACTCACCAAGGCCTGATACCAAATACCCAGAAATGTCAGAAACCCAGCAGCACGGTGGAGCGGCTGTTGGGCAGCTTGTGGGAAGCAGGGTGAGAAGGCCTATGGCCGCAGGTGCACATGGATCTCAGCAGGCATCCGAGGCACCAGCACCTGCTCTGAGCTTGGGCGCTGCAGCCTGAGTGCTTATGTTCCCCCCGTGCTGCCCCGGCCAGCCCGAGGACAGGAGGGCCCATGCCGCCAACCCCGGGAGATACGTACATTTGTACACCAGTGGTGCTGAGACGGCTGTGGGCCTCTCAGGCTTCACAGCGTTGTAGTTGTGGTCACTTGCCCAGGATGGCGTGCTGCTCTCGGGGGCTGAGTCCTTCATGGACCCTTCGTTCCTGGCAGGTGCCGCCACGGGCTTCTTCACAACACTTTCCTTTTTGTCTGGAGCTGGTCTCTTGTGCACAGAAGAAATTTTAATGCCTGCCTGGATAAGCAGTAAAATTGTAATCACTGGAGTGGTGAGAAAGCACACCATCCCCTCCCCACTGAGCAGACCCCACATCCAACTGATAGCCAGGACGCTGCTCTTCAAGTGAAGGGAGCCCCTGATCCCCACCTCCTCCCTACTGTCCAGGGGTGAGGCTGTCCGGGTGGAAAGCGAGCCGAGTCAGGTGCCGGGACAAGGCTGAGCGGGAGGGGAGCTTGAGGCCACACCCAGCACCTGAGCTTTGCTTTTCTTGGGAGGAGGTGGAGATGGTGAAATTTGGAAGAAAGGTCAGAATACAAATGGCATTTCTGTAGCCTCAACAGGAAACTGAGAGACGCAGATACTGAAACTAAGCTTCTCACACCTTCATAGGCCGGGAGGCAGACACTGCCACTCCATCCAGCCCTGGGTGCAGAACCACAAGCCCTAGAAACCGACTCATCCAAAGGCTCGTTGTTGTGGGGGGCAGTCGAGTCACCTCCAACCTGCAGCAACCCCGCGACAGCCCCACAGGGTCTCCTAGGCTGTCATGTGGATGGGAGCAGATCATCACGCCTTTCTCCTGCGAGCCACTGGGTGGGTTCTAACCACTGACCTTTCGGTTAGTAGCTGAGCACTTCACCACTACACCACCAGGGCTCTAAGCATTGGGAAGAAATCAAGGCAAGAAACTCCCAAACAGCACAAGGGATGCTCTAGCTGTCACACGTGTAATGGGAACTGGGGAGTGACTGAGTCAAACCACTACAAGCCCAGGAGGGATCCAAGTGTAAGACAAGACTGTGGTTTTCGAGGTTCCCAGGATGCTCCACCCACGTGGTGTGAAAGCTAGGTCTGAAGGGGGCTGCTCTGCACAGGGGCCCGCCTGGCCCCCGCCTGCCCGTCAGGACCCCTTCCGCACAAACCACCAGTGGCCCCTGGCTCCGGCGCCAGCCTGCCCGCGTGCCTACAGCAGCTTCCTGTCTGCGTGCAGGGCCAGCATCCCTGTTTACTGCACTGAGTCAGTGTGCGGGCAGAGGACGTGAACACCACACATGAGGCTCACTTACATCCGGAGAAGACAACCAGTGGGAGCCGAGTAGAGGGGACACCGTGCCCCACTGTCCACCCGCTCTTCCCCACGGGTGACGGACCAATGGTCTACCCACACCCCGTCAGTGCTCCGACAGCTGTACTGCTTACCTGCACGCTGCATTTTGGAAGGATGAGCTTCTCTGGTTTTGTCCTGAGCTTTTCTTTGAGTTTGGGTTTTTGTTCTTTACTGGAACTCAGGAGCTTCATGGTTGCTGCAGCGTGTTTCAGAATGCAGCCGCTGCTGCAGTAAACCGAGTCGGGCTGTGCCACGTTAGCGCACCCCGGGCCGATGCACTTAGAGGCGCCGGGAGCCTCGACTACCTGCAGGAGACACAGGGCTTCAAACAACGCACTTTCAAAAGATGGCTGATAGCGCTGGCGGCCTCTGCTCTCACCACAAGAAGAGATGCTCCAAGTATTTCAACATGAGTAAGACGGTTTTTGTTCACTCAAGTGACACAGACCTACTTCCATATGTACAATGTTCGCGTGCCTCAAACTGCCCCTTCTGGCAGCTGGGCTGGGCATCATTCACCACCAAGATTCTAGCCTCTGGTGCCCCCACCCCCCGGATCATGAGCTGGGCCTAGGACTTTAATGGGGTTTCACATCCACTGAAGTCCATCGTGTGGCAAACATGCAGGGACCTTCAGATGTAATCCACAGTCCAAAAGACCCACTTTGAGTTCATCACAAGGCCCTGGCCCTCCAGAAGAAACAAGAGGCCCTTAGCAGCTTTGTCCTGAGTGGCCGCGCTGTGGGGGGCCAGATGGTACGGCTGTGTGGGCAAGGTTGCATGGCTCCCAACGGAAACGGAGCATCAGATAAATGAGCAGCGTCGGTCTGGCACATCAGCGGCCGTAGCAACTGCACAGGGCACCCTCCACCAAACCACCTCAAGGGGCCTGAAAGCAGCTCTCCCCCGTCCGACTCTGATGAGACTGCAGCCCCAGCCCCCACCACTCCTGACTGAGCAGAGGGACCGGTGGACGGCCCCTGGACCCGACAGAGACAATCACACATGTGTTGCTATGCGCCACTAAGTCTGTTATACAGCAGCAACAGCAAACTAAGACACTTACAAGCTCCAACGTGGCTGCTTCCTGTTACAGTGATGGCCAAATGCTTGGTGGTCAAGACCAAACACACATGGACAGCATCCTCCGAGGGGCCTAGACCAAGGTCTTCTCCGGCTCATTAGTTAATTTTCCTCCATAGCATCCAAGATTTACTTACAACAAAATTTAGGCTTAGTCTCAAATACACTGACAGTTAAGTACAGAGAGAGCATCAAGACAACTTTCCCTAACCATGGTCTCAGGGGACATCAAGCTCAACTGGCATAACACACCACACAAAAACACTGTTCCACATCCCACTGTGGTGAGTAGCAACTGGGATGTTAAAAGCTTGTAAGTGGCCATCTAGATGCAACCATGGGTCCCTCCTCATCCAGAGCAAAGAAGAATGAAGAAAACCAAAGATGCATGGACACAGTTAGTCCAAGGAACTGGAAGACACGTGATTCTCAGCCTATGTGACCAGAAGACCAGAAGAACTAGCTGGTGACCGGCTGTCACTGTCAACTACCGGAAAAGGGATCAGTGTAGCAGATCCTAGACAGAGTGGGAGAACAATGTGGAACAAAACTCAAAATTATAAAGACCAGGTTTGATGGTCTGATAGGACCTGGTGAAACCCCTGGACTATGGCCCCTAGTTACCTTTGAGGCTTAGAATTGCACTCACTCCCCTGGCTTCCAGCCAAACAACAGACAGGCAAAAAGGATGGACTTTACACCAGACAGATAAACTCCTTAAAACGATCACTCGTAGGGGAACAGAAGAGCAGCATTTGCACAGGGAGACAGCTCAGGGGGGCAGGAGTGCATGGGAGGGACGGATACAGGGAAGAGGTAACCACAGGGAGGACGCAGAAGAGGGTTATCACAGTGTGGGGAACGCAGTCAATGTCCTGAAACAAAATGTGTATGATCTCTGTATGGAAAATGAACCTGCTGTACAAACTTTCACCCAAATCACGATTTAAAGAAAAAAAGAAAACGCTCCCTATTAAGTTCACATTCCCATTAATCTGTCTTCTAAGGACTCCACGTGCTGTCACCAGCTGACTCGCAGGCTCCACTCCCTAGCTCTTCACAAACAGGTAGGAGAGGCCTACCCTTCAAGCGCTCAGCGGGCTCTGCACCCATAGGGAAGCCATGACGCCTCTAGGCAGCAATCCTGGAGCCTTCTACACTCCCAGCAACCGCCAAGGGGCTGGCTGCAGGGGAAGTGGGGCAGGCCACCTCCCGCAAAGCAGTAGGCAGGACGAGGGCAGGCCCCTGGTCCCAGGCTGGCCAGGAGCCCAGGAAGGCCTGGAGTGACATGCCAAGTCATGGCCCTGGTTGAAGGTGGAGAATTAGGGGGGCAGGAGACAGTTCTCCAGAGCAAGTGAATCTTGTCCATGAAGACATACTGTGAGGAGAGGTGGACACCAAGCTGGGGCAACAGAGTACATGTGCTGAGTATGAGCACCCACAAACCCCAGACCAGTGCAGGGTCACAGGGTAGCAGACAGCAGGAATAGCATGTGTGCTTCTGAGATGGTCCATCCACGGGGGGAACCCGCACAGCCTCAGTGCTCACTAAAGGGAGACAGACACAAGTTGTCTCAACACGGTATCAGGTGGCCCGGACACACACAGACTTTAGTAATTTAAAGAATAACTCTGCAGATATAAAAAGACATGCTGGCATCAAGCTCAAAACTCCACTACCATCAACACCTGAAGAGAGGGACATATGTGCACCGCGGGGACAAGATACTCACAGGCTGGAAGATCTTGAGCTTTTTCTTGCCGCTTGGATTCGCAGCTTTCTCAATCCTGCCCTTTATTCCTTGGTCTTCACTCGATTTTTGCTCTACTGCTCCCAGGCTTGTGAAGTCTGTGCCGTCAGCATCCCCATGCCGAGATGGGGCTTCCTGCTGCGCGGTGCTTTCCACGTTCGTCTCATCCTGCACCTGCAGGATGGTGCAGTTCGGGCAGATGTAGTCCTCCCCGTTCCTCTCCAGAAGCCGCCCTCGGGCCTCCGAGATGCCCACACAGTCACCGTGAAACCACTCCTCACAGCGGTCACAGCAGATCATAAATCTGAAACAGGAAAGCACTGGCATCGGGATGGAAACAAGCCTCAGAAATGTCCCGAAGTGGACTACGGTCGCAGAGGCCATCAAGCCCAAATGACATAACAAGCTACACAAAAACACTGTTCTACACCCTACTTTAGTGAGTAGCAGCTGGGGTCTTAAAAGCTCACAAGCGGCCATCTAGATACAATAATGAGTCTTTCTTCGTCCAGAGCAAACAATGAAGAAAACCAAAGATGCATGGGAACAATTAGCCCAAAGGACTGGTACATCACGTGATCCTCAGCCTACATGACTATGAGACCAGAAGAACTAGATGGTGCCAGGCTACCACTGTCAACCACTTGGAGGGGGATCAGTGCAGGAGATCCTGGACAGAGTAGGAGAACAATATGGAACAAAACTCAAAATCATTAAAAAAAAAAAAGACCACGTTTGCTATTCTGATAGAGCCTGGTGAGACCCTTGGGACTATGGCCCCTTGTTACCCTTCAGGTCTGAACTGAACTTACTCCTGTGGCTTCCAGCCAAAAAACAGACAGGCACATGGGATGAACATTTATATCAAGCAGATACCCTCCTTAGAGTGATCAATCACGGGAGAACAGAAGGGCGGCATCTGCACAAGGAGATAGCTCATGGGGGCAGGAATGCACAGGAAAGAAGGACACAGGTAACTACAGGGAGGAAGTGGCCCATTACATTATGGGAATTACAGTCAATGTCATGAAACAGAATGTGTATTAATTAACTGCTGTATGGAAAATGAATCTGCTCTGTAAACTTTCACCCATATCACAGTCATTTTTTTTTTTTTTAAAAAGGCAAAGTCATGACATCAAGCTGGTGTAACTTACAAAAACCCCAGGAAAGCAGAGCATACAGTGTCCACTCATGCACCCTTCTTGTGATCTTACCTCACTACACGTGCTTCTCTCTGGACTGGTGCGCTGAGAGTAAGCTGTCGGTCTCCCAGCTCCCACCCAGCTCATCAGCACACAGCTTGATGAAACAGTAGCGGCACCGTCACCCCACCTGACAAACCAGACAGCGATTCCCCAGTACCACCTGGCCCCCCCTCACAGTCAGAGGCCCCGAGCTGCCCCCGCTGCCTACACGGGCCCGGGGAGGCTCGTACGCAACACCTGCCCACGGTACCACCAGGGCTTCTGTCAGCTCCTCTGCCAGAGCTCAGCACATCTCCGGGATGGCCAGCGGCCACCGCCACGTGGGAGCTCAGACGTCACTCATGCCTGTCGCTGGGATTGTAAGAGGCCACATGGCAGGCAGCGCTGACTGCAGTGCAGCACAGCACAGCTCAAGGCAGCCCGGTCCACACTTTGTCTTTCTTTTCGGGTACAGACTTATCCCTTCAACTGGACAAAGGACTCACCCAGCCCCGCCTTCAATGTCTCTCCACCAAGAGTGGAAAGTTGCTCACTCTCCCCACCCCTCCTCTCCCAGGACCCACCTGTTGTTATGAGGCTGCCGGCACAGGCAGTACAAAGCGTTGGGGTCGTAAACCTCACACTCGGGTTTGGGCCTGACAGTCTCTGCGGGATCCTCCTCCCGCTCGCCTTGAGCCACTCTCCCTTCCGGCTTACTGTCCTTGTCATCGCCTGCCCCCGGGCCAGGCTCTGGCTCCAGCTCGCTAGGCGGTGAGCCCTCAACAATGCCGCCCGCCTCGCCATCCACGGCTTCCGTCGGGGCCTCCTCGCGCCGCTTCTTCCTCAGGCGGCTCTGCGTCCCTTTCAGGGGCCTGTCGCCTGGCTCCTCTTCCCGCTTTCTTCGAAGGCGATTCTGAAGTTCTTTCAAAGTCAGCCCATCACTGTCACTGTCGGAGGTATCGTCGTCCTCGTCACCCCCTTTTGCCTTTTCAGAAGAGGCGGGGTGTTCCTTACTGCCTGTGGCACCAGACTTGGGGCCACTTTTGGCCTCAGAGCTGCTTTCCACACTCCCTTCAGAGGCTGTTTCAACATCAGTGACCGGACAAGATGTTGGGTCACTCGAGTCCTCGAGGGAGACAGGGATGCTCCTCCTTCCACGGCGTCGGACGGTCGTGAGGAACTCCTCCACCCGCTCCGTGCGCTTGGGCTGCCTCCCGCTGCGCCGCAGGGACAGGCTCTGCGTGGGCTGCTGCGGCGGGTGCTCCAGGGTGTCCACGTCAGCATCTCCCATGCCCTCACGCTTGGCAATCGTGGTCCTTCGGAAGCCCCAGGTCTTCCTGAACTCTTTACTTGTGGGTTTGATGGCCTTCGGGGTGTCATCACTGCCCGGGTCTCCTTTGTCATCCATGCCTGAGCACAGGACCAAAGGAACGGGTTTATGTTTAACTACCACATCCACGTGAGTCTACGAACGCTGGCAAAATGCCTTCTACAAGTGAATTTCACACTAAAGCAAGACTCTGTGACTAGTCCTTCCCCAAAAACAGTTGAGGGGATTTGAAGAAAATTTTAAGTCATAAAGTTAATGTTTATTAAAAAAAAAAAAAAACCCACACAGCTAGCAAAGCAAGTTGACGCTTTCACTATTCTACTGCTCAGAACGAGGCTTTCCAGACCGTGTAGGGGGTGGGTGGTAAAGACACGACTGAAACCCACAAAGTCGACAGCCACTCCTTGGTGTACATGGCAGCCTGCCTCCCTCCCAGGAACCACCAGCTCTGATCCCAGAGCACAGGTAGGGTGTGGAACAAGGTGCCAGCTCTGTACCAAGCCGTCGAGAGGCCCTACTGCCCTGTGGAGGTCAGCCTGCCCTGACCAGGGCCAGGCACAGGAGCACTGTCTCGGCCCCTCAGAAACTTGGGCCAGTGGGCCCAGTGCAGCAAGCAGAGGGGCCTGCCAGCCAGGCGTTGCCCAGCTCCTGGCCCCCGTCATGAGCTGTGTCACGGGGCTATTGTGTGGCAGCTCACTGCAACACTTAGAAAACACCAGCAAGGCAGCTCCTCCTACACAGGCCTTCCCTCCGCCCTTTCCTGTCAGAACACTGAACAACCGAGGTGGGGAGACATTCATGCTCTATGTCAAAGGACGAGACTCAAGAAGGGCAGCACGAACCTGAGGATTCTTTTCCGGGCTGCCCAGCCTTCAGCTGCATTCCAGCACCAGTGACCTCTCTGACCTTAAGACGTGTTCCATCCCAAGGGAACGAGTGGCATAGAGTGGAAACCTACAAAATATAAGAAACATGAATCAGAGCTGCCTGACACCTCAGTTTATGGTCTTCTGGCTCTGCTTCCGTTTTCCAGCCAAGCTCTGCGACGACTGCCGACAGAGGCCTCTGCTGTCCTGCCCACCTGTCCCATGCTCCCAGGTCACCCGAGGGGACCCACTAACTCGGGTGACCTGGGGTGGCCAGCAGTGAGTTCAGTTCAGACGGGCGCTTCTTCCAGTGCCTGGAGGGGAGGTGTGAGCACTATAGGCATGTGGCCAGTGAGCAGCGGTAGCCGAGCCTGGAGGGTGGGCTCCTGTTACCACCAGTCATCCTGAGCAAGTCCCACTGCCCCACTCCAACAGCAGCGAGCCCTCAATGTGGACACTGACGCAAGCCCACCCAACAGAGACGTGCTCCCTACAGACACACACACTGTAGGACTTCTTGCTGCTGCTTCGTTTCTGTTCCAGGAATTTCACCCTCAGGAAGGTGAGAGTGTTTCTATCTGTGCAGAACAAGCTGCAGCACATCCCACAGCCATCTCCGAAGAGCAGCAAGTCAGGATCTTCACGGAACTTCCCACGTTCCTCCTGAGTATGCAGCCTGAGGGGCCGTGGCACCAGCAGCTCCAAACCCTTAGGGTCCTCACCAGTCCCCCCAACCAGCACGTGGGGTGCACCCCTGCACCTCTGAGACCCTATGGTGCCCAGGAAGCTAAAGCAGACCCACGCAACCTGATCCCACCCCACTGGGCGGCTTTCCAGCAGGAAGACTTGGCCTCTTCTCTGCAGAGAATCCCCAGGGTCAGCGGACAGGATGGGGAGAGCAAGCCATGCAAACTAAAGGGCTGGTCCTGAGCAAACCCTCCCCAGACCAGGCTGCCCAACACCTGGCAGGGAGACCGTCTCAGACAAATACAAACACTGTGCCGTGCAGGTCCTTCAGAGACAAAGCCAGCTCAGAAACGAAGACACTAGGAAGTTACGTTCTGCTGCGGTTTCACCCCAGTGAGGCTTCACCTCCTTCCTGAAGTCCCAGGTACGATGGGAAATGAGGAAATCGCTTGGTCCAAGTCTTTAACAGCCAGGTCTCAGAACAAGGCTGTCATCAGTCACGGTCGCAAAAAACAGGATTCGTGGTCTCCAACACCTCAGATTATTTACCGACTGCTCCCATGGAGTGAGCTCCTAAAAGGAAGGAAGGAAACAGTTTACAGCTCTGAGTCAGTTGTAATGAAATCACGTGCCCCTTTCCCCACAAACAGAAACCAAACTTTCCATGTAACATGTGTGTACCACGTGAGCTCCAAAGATGTCAAAAACCAAACTCACTGCCATCAAGTTGGATCTGACTCATAGTGACCCCTCCTTGGGTTTCCAAGGTGGTATTACTACGCAAGTAGATTGTCCAACATTCCTTCCGAGGAGTGGCTGGTGGGTTTGAACCACCAGCCTTCTGGTTAGCAGACACCTTAGGCACTATGCCATCAAAGAGCCCCCAAAAAGCACAGTACATACGTCTTCGAAAGACAAGGGACAGAGGACACCCTGGGTAAACTCTAAGAAAGGCTGGCCTTGGTGGCACACTGGTGGCAGGCAGGCCTGGGCCAGCTGGGGGAACAAGAGGCTTCCATAGGATGGGGAGGTGAGCTCTAGCCACCTGTATGCTGTGGGCATCAGTCTCTCCCCAACTAACTTACTTCTGAGATGGACTCAGCTCAGTAAGGCCCACCACAGAGAAACATGACCCAAACAGAAAAGGCCCCAGACCCACCACAACGTCAGAAGCGACCCTGGCCAGTGGCACGTGGAGCTAATGAGGGCAAGAAAGCGAGGGAAACAGACGTGGCCTCAGCGGGCGGCTGCTTGTTTTCCTCTTCCAGGAGTTCTCACATTGCAGCCGTGTTTTCAATGTAATTAAAATTTTAACTAAGAAAAATGTTGGAGGACGAAGGTTTCAACAGGTGACCGCGGTGGGGTTCAAGCCCCTTCCCACTGGACCCACTCATGAGGGCCATCGGCTCCCAGGGCCCTTCCCCAAGCCCCTCGCTCAAGCTGAGAGCCATGTCTTACCTCTCCCAGGTCTCACTCACTCCAACTGCCTGGCCGGTAACTGTGCTCTGTCGCCCCTAGCGACGCAGAACAAAGGGGCACCAACACTCCGCCTCTTAAAGAGACAGGGAACGCTGCTTGAGGGTCTCGGTCCCCGGTGTCTCCTGCTGAGCCAAACCTTACCACCAGGACCACACTCCCTTCTCAACAGGCTACCCCCAGCCTCCAGACAAGGCTTCCAGAGTTCAGAACTCACTTCTCAGCAACAGGACACCTTACACATTCATCAATGCACAGGATGGAAATGACAAAGGCAACTCAAGCACTAACCGGAAAATAAGCTTGTTTCTAGATGTGATCTGAGTCCTGGATAATTACTCAGGAGGAAGCCGTGGTTTCTAGTGAGCAGGAGGAGACCGAGTTCACCACACTCAGAACAGGGCAGATCATTTAGGTAAGAAGACATGCGTGCTGCCTTTCACTATTTCGTCAACGCAAATTCTGACGAGCGAGTGAGGATAGCATGTGAAATTAACAACATATATGTCAAGGCACAAGTTTTAAAAAAAAAAAAGCATGAAGTTCCTAACACAACTTAGAAATTTACACCTAATCCTACAAACTACCAGGAGCAAAACTGTGACCACACCACACATCACAATGGAATTTTCTCCCCAGGAAGGGGCCACAGCTCAGCTGGCGAGTGCAAACCAGGCGAACAGCGCCCCAGGAGAATCACAAGATTCCTGCCTGCATCAGTGAGACGCAGGGTAACACTATAAAATCTCGGGCTTTAAAAGCTCACAGGGGTCATTCTCAACGGATGTCAACGTGGAGCCTGAAGGGGACCGATGGCTGAAAAGTGACCCTCACAGTCCTGGAATCAGCGGCTCTCAAAATTTCGGTCTCAGGGTTCCAAAGAATTTGTGCTTATTTGCAACATGCCTATCAATATTCCCAAAATTAAAAATATTTACTCATTGGAAGAATAAGCTCATTCCATGTTAACCACACAGACATCAATCCATCCATCTCACTGCCGCTGAGTCAGATGCAACTCACAGCAACCCGTCCTTGGGTTTCGGAGGTGGTATCTCTATGGAAGTTGATTACCCAGTCTTCCTTCCCTTCCAAGGAGTGGCTGGTGGGTCTGAACCGCCAGCCTTCTGGTTAGCAGTCAGATGCCTTAGGCACTATGCTACCAGAGCTCCCACCCGTCTTCCAGTGAGCAAGAGGAAATACATATACAAATATAACCCAACACAGCAAACCCTCAGAACCATGTCCTCTTGCTTACTAGAAGACAGGTGGGCTCTTGGGGCCACTCCCATAGACCATCCGCCACCATCCACTACTGTGGTTGAAACGGATGAAGACCAGGCCTCAGAGAGACACAGCTACACAGGGAGTCCGCACATAACTGCAAGCCCTTCTGTGGCTCATGGTGGACTCCACGAGTGCTGGTTTGTGACATCAGGTGCAGTGGGGAACTGTCCGAGCACCAGCCCTACTTGTACATTAAAGTACACTCTGAGGGCACCATGCAGCCTGTGTGGCTGTCTGGGAAACACCGATTTGCTGAGTCACACCGAGTCACGCGGCAGCACCAGATGCCCACACGTTATCACTCTCATCAGGGGTCAAAGCACTGAGAAGCTGACAAGCTCACCATGGCAGGCGCACGCTTTCTGAACTGGAACTCTGCCGCACACAGTAAACACTGTCACACACGGCAGGTCCTAAAGCTACACCTGCTGGACACCCAGGTCCGAGGCCTGCAGGGTGCCTCTTCTCAGCAAAGATGGTGAGCTGGGAAGAGGCTGGCACCACTGGGCACTTCCCCTGGAGACAGCACCCCCCATCAGGCCACCGCCACCTCATCACACAGGAAGTGACAGCTGTGCTGCTAGGGCTGGGAAGACATCAAATCAGTCCTCCTCACTGCTCCCCGGAGGGCGTTTTTGAGGGGAGCTGGTGTTTTTCAAACAACCAGCAAGTGTGCGGCCAAGAGCAGAGCAGTGTGCTTGCTGTTCCTGCCCAGTCAGATGGCAGCAGGGCAGCCAGGGCACACGGTGGACTTTCATCGCACATGGTCCCAGTTTCTGTGGCCTCGAGCACATGTCTACACCTCAAGCAGCAGCAGATTTGCAACGGCTCCTTCCACAAACCGTAGCCTCTAACTTCCCCACCAGTCTCCTCCAACTTATCAAAAATACTAAGCTTCTGGAAGTGAATTTCTTTTTTTTTTTTTTAATTTTATTTGGATTTGGGTGAAGATTTACAGAGTATGAAAGTGAATTTCTTAAATGAAAAAATTCTCTCTCAAAATAGATGTTTTTTACCTGTTATTTAAAAAACAAAAACCCACAAATGTTATACAAGATTTTACAACCACTGTGAACGCTACGAATCTCAAGACTCAATTTTTACTATTAAAGTGTGCTTGTGGTGAACAGGATGGAGCTCTGGTGGCACAGTTGGCTAAGGCATTTATTTGACCACTAACCAAAAGGCTGGTGGTTTGAATCCACCAGCCACTCTGCCGGAGAAAGATGAGACAGTCCACCTCTGTAAAGCCTGACAACCTTGAAAACCCAAGAACAGTTCCACTCTGTCCTGTAGGGGCACTGAAGAGTCCGGAGAGGACTCGACGGCAGTGGGTGTGGTTTGGGCTTTGCTTCTGTGAAGACTGACAGTTTTGGAGACAGTTCCACTCTGTCCTCTGGGGGCGCTGTGGGTTGGAATGGACTCCACGGCAGTGGGTGTGGTTTGGGATTTGCTTCTGTGAAGACTGACAGTTTTGGAGCCCCTGTGGGGCAGTTCCACTCTGTCCTCTAGGGGCACTGTGGGTCGGATCAACTCCACCATCCTCACAATCTTTGCTATACTTGAGCCCATGGCTGCTACCACTGTGTCAGTCCATCCTTTTCTCTAACCCTCTACTTTATCAAGAATAATATCCTCCTCTAAAAATGGTCTCTTCTGACAAGACCAAAGTAGGTTAGATGAAGTCTGGCCATTCTTGCTTCCAAGGACCATTCCGGCTGCACTTCTTCCAGGACAGATTTGTCTGTTCTCCTAGCAGTCCATGGTATTTTCAGTATTCTTGGCTAGCACCACAACTCAAAGGCATCAATTCTTCTTTGGGTCTTCTTTATTCATTGTGCAGTTTTCCGATATGCGTATGAGGTGACTGAAAATACCATGGCTATGGGTGGGTGTACCTTAGTCTTCAAAGTGACATCTCTGCTCTTCACTTAAACAGGTCTTTTGCAGCACGTCTGACCAATGCAATACAACATCTGATTTCCTGACTGCTGCTTCCATGGGTGTTGACTGCAGATCCAAGTTAAATGAGACCTCTGACAACTTCAATCTTTTCTCCATTTATCATGATGTTGCTTACTGGTCCACTTGTCAGGATTTTTGTTCTTTACATTGAGGCGTAATCCCTACTAAGACTGCAGTCTTTGATCTTCATCAGTAAGTGCTTCAGGTCATCTTCACTTTCACCAAGGAAGGTTGTGTCATCTGCATAGCTCTGGTTGTTAATGAGTATTCCTTCAGCCCAGTTCTTCTTCTTATAGTCTGGCTTCTGGATTATTTGTTCAGCACACAGATTAAATAAATATGGTGAACGAATACAACCCTGATGCACACCCTTCCTGATTTTAACCTCTTGTTCTGCTTGAATGACAGCGTCCTGGTCAATGTACAGGTCCCTAACGAGCACAATCAAGTGTTCTAGAATTCCCGTTCTTCTTAATGTTATCCATAATTTGTTATGATCCACACAGTCAAATGCCTTTGAATACTCAATGAGACACAACATCTTTCTGGTACTCTTTGTTTTCAGCCAAGATTCATGTGACATCAGCAATGATATTCCATGTCCTTTTTTGGATACAGCTTGAACTTCTGGAAGTTCCCTCAATATACAGCTGCAATCATTTTTGAAGTTTCAATTATCCTCAGCAAAATTTACTTCATTTGATATTAATGATATTGTTCGATAATTTCACATCCTGTTGGATCATCTTTCTTTGGAATGGGCACCAATATCAATCTGTTCCAGTCAGCAGGCCAGGTAGCTGTCTTCTAAATTTTTTTGGCATAGCCGAGTGAGTGCCTCCAGCACAGCACCCGTTTGTTGAAACATCTCAATGGGTATTCCATCGATTCCTGGAGCCTTGCTTTTTGCCAGTTCCTTCAGTGCAGCCTGGACTTCTTCCTTCAATAACATTAATTCTTGATCATATGCTACTTCCTGAAATAATTGGGCATCAACTAATTCTTTCTGGTACAGTAACTCCACATATTCCTTCCACCTTCTTTTGATGCTTCTTGCATCATTCAATATTTTGCCCACAGAATCTTTCAATATCACAACTCAAGGCTTGATTTTTTTTTTCTTCAGTTCTTTCACCTTGAGAAATGCTGAGCGTGTCCTTCCCTTTTGGCTTTCCAACTCCAGGTCTTTGCACATTTCTTTATAATAATTGACTGTCTTCTTGAGCTGCTCTTTGAAATCTCCTGTTCAGTTCTTTTATCTTGTCATTTCTTTCATTTGCTTTAGCTACTCTCCATTCAAGGGCAAGTTTCAGAGTGTCTTTTGACATTCATTTGGTCTTTTTTTTCCTCTCCTGTCTTTTTAATGATCTTTTGCTTTCTTCATGGAGATGTTCTTGATGTCATCCCACAACCTGTCTGGTTTTCGGTCACTGGTGTTCAATGCATGAATCTACTCTTAAGATGGTCTCAAAATCCAGGTGGGATACAATCAAGATCATATATCGGCTCTCATGGACTTGTTTTCATTTTCTTCAGCTTCAATATGGACTTGAATGTGAGCAAATGACGGTCTGTTCCATTGTCAGCTCCTGCTCTTGTCTTGATTTAAGATACTGAGCTTCTCCATCACCTCATCCCACAGATGTAGTCAATCTGATTCCTGTGTATTCTATCTGGCAAGGTCCACACCTATAGCTGCCATTCATGCTCTTGAGAAAAGGTTTTTTGCAATGAATAAGTCAGTCTCTCAAAATTCTATCACATCATCTCCAGCATCATTTCTACCACCAAGGCCATGTTTTCCAACTACCGATAATTCTCCTTTGTTTCCTACATTTGCATTCCCATCACCAGTAACAGTAAATCTTGACTGCATGTTTGATCACCTTCAGACTGAAGTTGGTAGAAATCTTCAATTTCAACTTTGGTTTTAGTGGCTGTCCATGTGAGTACTAGTAGTACTAGCTGGTCTTCCTTATATGGGTATGGATATCATCCTATGACTGACAGCACTGACTTCAGGGTGGCCATGACACCATTCCTCTTCAGTTTGTCATTCCCTACATAGTAGACCCTATGTTTGTCTGATTCAAAATGGCCAAAATCAGTCCGTTTCAGCTCACTGATGCCTAGGATACCAATCTTTATGTGTTCCATTTCATTTTTGACAACTTCCAATTTTCCTAGGTTCATACTTCATATATTCCATGTTCCAATTATTAACGGATGCTTGCAGCTGTTTCTTCCCATTCTGAGTCATGCCCCATCAGCAAATGGAGGTCCTGAAAGCTTTACTCCATCCACATCACTGCTAACTCTACTCTGAGAAGGCAGCTCTTCCCCAGTCGTATTCTGAGTGCCTTCTGACCCGAGGGGCTCATCCTCCGGCACTCTGTCAGACGACATTTCAGGGCTATTCATCAAGGTTTCCAGGACTGTTTCAGTTCTTTACTGCTACTAGTAAGGTTTTCACTGGCCAATTCTGTCAGAAATGAACGGCCTCATCATTCTTCTCAACCTGTCTTAGCCTGGAAACTCTACTGAAACCTGTCCATCATGGATGACCCTGCTGGTGTACCGCTGGCATAGCCTCTTAGCAACACACATGCCACCACAGTAGGACAAACTGACAGGAGTCATGGGCTGTAAAGATTGACAGCCTGGGAAACCCTCTGGGGGCAATTCTGCTCTGTGCTCCAGGGTGCAGTTGAGGCAGCCACAGTGGATGACAGGGAATGGGTGCCGCACACACAATGATTTTTAGGTCCCAGGCTTCAGAGTGGTCCTTAGTCTTGAAGACACTTCACAGTATGATGATCTATAGTCGCACTGAAGTCCCTACTCCCAAAGGAGGGTGACCCATGGCCAATACACAATAGACAAGTCTCTCTTTTGCCCCACCTGGTGGTAAAACCTTGTATTTTTTCAAGCCTTCATTCCGGCGCCCCCCCCCCCGAAACAATATTCAAAACCAGGAGCTGGGGGAACAGAGGTCTTGACCTCAATGGTATTTCAATGCAAAATGCCCATCTCAAAACAATGTTAACCTGCCAGTCAGAAATGACGTTCAAGGTCACACCAGACCTCAGGATTCTGGACTCAGAATCTGTGTTAGTTCTGACAGACTAGGCCAAAAGTTACATTTATTTCAGGAGTTCTTGGGTGACGCAAACAGTTAAGCGCTCAGCTGCATACCAAAAGGTTGGCGATCCGAGTCAAGCCTGAGCTGCCTTGGAGGTAAGGCCTGACAACTGACTCCCATACCCTCAGCAGCCACTGAGCACCCTGTGGGGACACAAGGGGACTCCATGGCAACCGTGGGTTTTCTTGGAAATACATTCTCCCAAGAACCTTCTCTATAGCACAAAATCCTTTGTTGTTGGAGGTGAGGAAAGACTGAGAGAGTAATGACTAAAAGATTAGCTACTAAAAAGGAAGGAAAAACTTCCAACACAAAGACTCACCACTTAGCTAGAGGCACTACACCTAGAACGTCAGACAAGTCGACGTTTCCAGGAAGCGGCAGCGGGCATTGCGACCCAACCCCAAATGCTGACCCGTGGGGGCCGCTAAGGGAGTCCACAGGGAGACGCGGCCACCGTTGGCTGGAATGCCTACAGAGAATCTGACCGAGTGTATGCTTACACTGAGGTTTAAATCCTTCCAAAATTTTTAATCCAAGTCTTGCACCTTGCCAGGAACAGCCACTATCAGACCAAGCCAGGCTGCCCACAGCACAGCAATTAAGTAGTCAGGAGGAACATACGGGTAAAAATCTGGAACAACCCTACTGAACTCAAACTGTGGTTGGTACGTTTGCTTTCCAAACACATGGAAACAAAATGTGCAACTTGTCACTCGGGGCCTGGGTGCGAGTGGTAAGGGGTGTGCTGTCTCTGCCACCGAATGCAGGACTGGGACCACAGTGGGCAACTTGGGGGAGTGTCACCTTTCCACCCAAGAGGCAGGACACAGGGCAGCCACACAGCCAACACATTTATTGCGCTTAAGGAGAAGGGCAAGCTGAAGTCCTCAAGGGCCGGGCAGACAGAGCTCCTCCAATCCACGTCTGGGGCCTCCTTGTGCCTCCCAGGGCTGCGAGAACCCGGCTTCACACCTACGCTCTGGGGCCATGCTCTGCCTGGGCCTTAGAACCACTGGCATCAAGCACCTTCCTGCCCTCATCGGAGCATCTGCCACGCGTGACGGGGTGACTGCTAATCCCCAAGGACCTCGGAGATGACTTCCCAGAATGGGAGAAGGGGCAGTGTGCTGAAGCTCCCTCCCCAGGGCAGTCACGGACCTGCGCCGAAAGCAGCGTGTCCTCCCTGTGGGCACAGCGGGGCGGTGTCCCCCCGAGCTGCTGGGTCTGCTAGGCATTCAGTCAGGATCGGACGCTCGGGGAGCCCCTCCCCCAGTGGCGGCCCCATTGATCTTATATCTCCTTTTCTCTGTCTGGCTCCAGGACATCTTTGTGGGTTACTGATTGGAACCACTGTCCCTCTGACACCTAGGAGCGCCAACGGGGCAGCACTAGGCCTGGCACCGTGTGCTGGCCCCGTGCTCGCTCTGCCTCTGTTCACACTGTTATCCTTTCAGCTGTTCTCCTAAAGGTACCAGTTTGAGAACTTCCTAACCCCACTGCCCCAGAATGAGGCTCCTCTCACTGCCTCCTCGCTACCGCAGTAGGGCCATCAGGGAGCCACAGAGGGGCTGTAAGGAAAGGGGGTCTCGCAACACACGGGCCGCGGGATGCACACCACCGCCGGATGCACACCACCACCGGGTCTCTTCTGTTCCACGTCTCAGGTAGAAGGCCTGCTCTGCACAGCCAAACGTCTCGGGGCCCCAACAGGAGGCCCCCAGGGCCACACTCGGGGCTGACGCACAATCGCTGAGGGCAGCGGCATAATCCAACACCATCCTCAGCTGTGACAGAGAGCCAGACTCACTCCGCACTCTCCCCAAAGCACAAGACATCACCAAGCCAACAGCAAGAGTTCAAGGACACTCCCCACCTGCCCACAAGGCATCAATGTTGCCGGGGGACGTTCAGCATCTAAACTAGAGTCTTAAACCTCTCCTGCCCCAGTGTTAGAGGTTCCTGACCACCCAGAGCTGGGGCCCTCCCGAGAGCTGCAAGGCCAAAGTCCCTTACCCCACAGCACTAAGACACGTGCCTTGTTCTCATCACCCTCTCTGCAGCGTGATGTTTCCCACATGCCCACAGACGGACGCCAGCACAGACAGAATACAGAAGCAGAGCAGAAGCAGCGGTCAGGAGCCAGTGTGAAGCAACACCCAAGCAACCTGGAAAATGTGAAATGCCACTTTCTCCCTCAACTCTGTCTTGAAGGATACAGCTCATTTTCACGAAACGGTATTTACATCAACATGGTAGGATATATTACTACTGCGTGACAGATGAATAAGGATTTTTAAAAAACTCTTTTGAAACTTCAAACACAGTGAATGAAACAGACGACACTTGCACAAACCCAGGCTCCTTGGGGCCTTCTACTGTGAAGACCATGAAGTGGTCCTGAGCCCCAAATCTGAGAGGAGCTGACCAGACTCGCGGTTCCACAAGGTGGCTCCAGCGGGTGCCACGAGTGCCCATGGCCACGAGACGTCCCAGGGCCTCCTCACATCAGGGTGCCACTGCATTCTGTCTGCCACCTCTTCCCACTCAGTTTCCTGGTCACATTCTAACGGAGAAGAAGCGGCTGATGTCTGATGAGGAAAACAGAGCACTTGGGGCAGGCGGGCCGGGTCAGTCAGTCAGAGCGAATGCGATGAAGAGAGGGCCTCTGTCACACCCTCCTGCAGAGCTGGCGCCGTCTCTCATAACGAGTGGCATCAGAATGATAAGCCGCAGCCCAAGGGGCAAAAATGACGCCGAGTCCAATTACCCTTGAAAAGCACCCAGGTCTCTGGGAACTCAAAACACACACAAGAATGAACTCTGCATTCCCACTGGACTCTGGCTTTCCTTCCCCAAACCACCAGTCCCATCTGGTTCTGGGAGTGGTGGAGGAGGTCCAAGAGGGCCTGGTGGCACAGTGGTTAAAGCGCTTGGCTGTCAACAGAAAGGCCGGTGGTTTGAACCCACCAGCTACTCTGCGGAAGAAAGCTGAGACCATTTTCTACCTGAAAGATCGTAGCCTTGGGAATGCAACAGGACGGCCCTACTCTGCTGGAATTGACTGGACAGCAGCAGGTGGTTTAGTTCACTGGCCGGCTGGCTGAAGTAGGGCCATGCTGAAGAAAGAGATGTTAAGGGATGAATCACAGGGTTTTCTGTGTCTGCTTCAAAGACGCACGTATGGCTGAATCCGACAGCTGAGTGCATGATGCACCTTTATGGTGATGACTGTTCCTGCGCAGGTGGGGAGCAGCAGAGAATGGCACCTTCCTAGTAACAACACACTGTTAGACGTACAGGTCCAACCTACAACTCAACAAACCCAGGAGTGTCCACTGCGCCCAGTGTGCCTCCAGGGGGCACAGCGTCTCTGTGGACAGGTCCAGCTTCCCTCTGCAGCAACTGGTGCCTACCCCCATTACCACAGCAAGACCACCCCACACAGGTCTGGGGGTGGGGGTGGGAGTGTTTCAGGGAAGCATAGTGTCAACGTCAGGACATCCCTCGATCCCCGTCATGGATGTCACAGCCAGCTGTACCGGGCAAGTGCTCTGGTCCCTACTTCCCAATCTATATGGGGATCACACCAATGTCACCTGGTTTCTTCAAAGGCTCTGTGATGTGACACTTCCTCAAGGTTGCATGTGCCTGCACACAGGAAATGTGCCACCAATGGCAACTCTCTCCTCTGAGAATGTCAACACCATGTTGGCAAGGGTGTGGGCAAAAGTGAGTCCATCTGTTTGACCAACATTTACCAAGAGCCCATTATGTGCCCAGCACAGGGGACAGAGCAGAAGACAGGTGTATTCCCATGACGAGGGCAAGGGCCTTCTCTGAGCCAGCAGAAATAACCAGTGCAGCTTTTATAAGGATGCTCACAGCCACATTCTAAACAACGGTGACAACAGCTCAATCTTAAAAGCAAAAAACAGCCACACAACAGAATCCTGTAAGACTTCAACAAGAACAAAAGGCACCCAGGGACACAGCAAAGGCACGTTGCAAGCCAGCTGTGCACAATGGTGTGGTCTACATCCCACACAGCCACACTCAGATACGTGCCGTTATCTCAGGACTCCTGGGGCAACGCTCTGGTGGGTGTTACGGGCTTCTTTGTATTTTCCACATTGTTTTAGTTTTCAATAAATGCATTATTGTAATAAAAATTACAGAAGTCATCTGCATGTTGGAAACAATTTTTGCTCTATTTCTTCATGAAAGTAGGGAGTTCTGGTTGCAGAGTGGCTCAAGCATTTGCCTGCTAACCAAAAGGTCAAATGTTTGAAGCCACCAGTTGCTCCATGGGAGAAATGTGAGGGAAGCTACTTCCATGAAGACTGAGCCTCGGAGACCCTGTGGGAAGTTCCACTCTGTCCTCTAGGGGCACTGTGGGTCAGAATGGACTCTAGGGCAGTGGGTGTGGTTTGGGCTTTGCTTCTGTGCAGACTGACAGCCTTGGAGACCCTGTGGGCAGTTCCACTCTGTCCTCTAGGGGCGCTGGGGGCCAGAATCCACTCGCTGGCAGTGGGTTTGGCTTTGGAACTTATACATATAAACACACATATATATGTGTACAAAAATACATACGTGTACAAACACGTATACGTACATACACAGGAGCTCTGGTGGCATAGTGCCTAAGGCACTTGACTGTTACCTGGAAGGCTGGTGGTTCAAACCCACCATCCACTCCTCGGAAGGAAGGTTGGGCGATCTACTTCCATAGCGATACCACCTCGGAAACCCAAGGAGGGGTCTCTATGAGTGGATCTGACTTGATGGTCTATAACAATAACGTGTATGTATGTGTGTGCACACATAGTTTTCTTGCTGTGGCTGTAAGGATTCTTACAGAACAGGCACAATTACATTCTCCACTTGACGTAACGACTGACTTTCAAAATTACTGCTCAGAAGATGAAGCCTAAGTCCAATAGAAGAGCTTGAGGTGAGGGCCTGCGCCCAGGCACTGAGTTCGGACGGTGCCTCGGGTCTCCTCTTCCCGACCAGTGCCCCCACTACAGGCTCCTCCTTTAACCTTTGTAACAGGATTCACACATGTCATCATAGTCGCCACAAAGAAGCTGACGTGTGAGCCACTGGACGGGACCCCACTGTTTCAACAGGACGAAGTACAAGAGGGGCTCCGAGGGCTTCCTGTGTCCACCAGGCCCGTGAGAAATCAGGCCTCGAGCCAACATGGGGCCACACACGCAGGAACCCAAGGGCAACCGTGAGCCGGTCCTACTCCCAGTCTGTGCTCCCCTCTAAAGGCCAAGGGAAGTATCATCAGTAGTAATGGAAGTTCCAAACAAGCTGGCCCTTGACCAGATCCCAAGCACTCCGGCCAACTCTTGCCCGGGCTGGGCAGGAACGGGCCCCTCCTGAGTTAGGCATGGCCTCCGAAATACGTACAAGGGGCAACAGGAGGACCCACCAACCTGACTGCCACAGGAAAACGGGAGCCGCAGTCCTCGCCCCACTTTCTCTGTGGCCCACACGAAGGCCAACCCCATCGCCTCCCTTCAAGCCGTGTACCAAGGCCCAGGGACAGCTTCTCCACCAGCCACGGAGAGGCACACACACCAACCTGGAGGAAGCAGGCTCTAGCAGAGGAAAGGGGCAAGGGGTTGGCCAACTCCACAAAGTCATATTTTATTTGTGGATTCTTAATTTTTTTTAACACAGCGGAACTCATTTTGTTTGAAAAAGTCTGAATTTCATCAAATAGTAATCAAATAGTAATGAGGGCAGCTTTTGGGAGAGAACCAGAAGAAAATAAAGGACACACATCATTCCAAACCCTGAGACGAGGTGGCTCATGTGTGAGGCTGTTAACATGTCTGCTCGAGCAAAGCACTCTCCGCGTGCACAGGCGAGCGCGCTTCCGGAGCCCGGTAGTCTATAGAGACCCCACAGGCCCCCGCCGGCCACGTTCATGTGGCATTCAAAGGACAAAAACACGCAGTAAACTACTCTCAGAGAGGACCCTCCAACCCCAAGTTCCCCCCATGCACAAACGGGTTGGCAACACCTTAAAGAAGCCGTCAGACCCACGTCCAGTTCCCCATGAAACTGTCTTCAGGCAGATGGGGACCGCACCTCCTGGGCAGTGCTTGTGCAGTAAGAACGTGCTGAATCAACCCAGGAATGGCCTACAGTCCCAGAGAGTCATTTCCCTATAACGCCTGGCTAAGGCACCCATCTCGGAAGTTGATCTCAGGCAGGGCACGCGCGGCCCTGGGGAAAGCACCACCAATCTCAGTCTGGTGCGGTGAGTGGCCGCGGGCACAACATCCAGAGCCCGGCAGCCTAGCTCTGACTCTGGCTCCGGGGTGTCGGGCCAGCCCCGTCCGGCTTCAGCTTCCTGGAGGCGACAGCGGGTGCGCGCACGCCCCTGGCTCCTCGAGAGGCGCTCGTCCGCACAGCCCGCGAGCTGCGAGCCCCCCGGGCTGCGAGCGCTTCAGGTCCCTGTCAGGGCCCTCAGCGGAGGCCCAGCTTCTTGCTGGTACCGTCTAAGGGTCCACGAGGTCACGGGCTACATCGTGAAGATCTTAAAGTCGCCTTTTCCTCCGGTCAAACGTCCCCAGACGTGTCAGGCACAGACGGGATCTCCGTCCAGGCGTGACTAGGTGCTCCACCGACCTCTGCCGCCAAGGACCTGCGAGCTCCCCCGCGGAGCAACCCCGCCCCCCCAGAGCAGCGACGGCGCGGCGCGGGAGCCGGCGGGCGACGGAAGAAGGGGCAGCTCCCTTCAGGGTTAGCGGGACACAGACGGCGCCGCCACCACGGCCGGCGGGCCCCACACTCACAGACCGACCAGGCAACAGGGAACCACAACCAGCCCCTCAGGTCCAGGGAACCAGTCTCCGAGAGGAGGCCCCCGTGCGCGGAAGCCGCGCCCTCCCGAACCCCCAACAGTTGACCAGGGCGGGCCGTCTACCAGGGGTCAGCTGGGGACGCGGCCGTCGCGGGGAAGGACCCGCGGGTCTTAGGGGCCCTCCAGCCAAGTTCCCCCCTTCCGCGGCTGCCTGCCGGGGCGGTACCAGCACACACTGTAAGGAACGGGAGCTCAGCCCAGCGCTCCCAAACGCGTCCACCGTACGTCTCAACCCAGCCCGGCGTCCATCAGGACCTCTCCGTCTCGCATCACCCTTTTCTCAGTCCAAACCGCGACAAGGACACACCGCTTGGCACTTAGCAACGACCTTCTACATCCACTGCGATTCGCCAACCAGCGCCGCGACGCGGACCCGAGCCGCTCGCATCACCGTCGGAGGGAGGCCGCTCGCGCCGAGGGTAAAGGGCCGCCCACCGCCATTGGCGCCGCAGAGCGAGTGCGGCCGGCGGCTGTGGCCGCGCCCCGAGGCCGAGCGCCCCGGCCCCCAACGC
>NW_006922056.1:1186745-1189319 GCF_000298275.1 Orycteropus afer afer | reverse complement strand
GTCCGCAACGCCGGCTCGGCTCCCGGGCGGCCTGCGCTCTGGCCCTCCGCTCGCGCCCCGGACGCCACTCACCGCGGGCCGCGCGGCCTCCAGGCTCCCGCAGCCATTTCCTCCAAAGAGCGGCGGAGAAGCGGGCGGGAGTTGACGCGACGCCGGCCACCGAGACGACGCCGCGGCGGCCAGAGCGTCTTACCCCGCCGGCGCCGCCTCGCGGCCGGAGGATCGCGGCCGCCCCTTTCCCGGAGCGCACTCCTGCGGGAAGCATGCAGCGTCTGCACGGCTCTGAACGCAGGCGCGACGGCCTCCTCCACACCGCGGAGACAGGAAGACCGCGGCGGAGTCAGCGTCAGGACCCCGACCCCGGTCGTGCCCCCAGCCGACTCCCTCCGGCGCGCGCCGAACGCCCGCCCGGCCGGGAACCCGGTCCTCGCGTCCTTCGGCCACCCTGGATGGAGGACACACAACACATCTCCCTGTGTGGGAGGTTCCATACCGGGCCTCAGGACAAAGGAAGCCAAGGCCCACTTCTCTTGGCCGTCTCAGCCCCTTCCCAGTCCCAGCCGCCAAGCTCTGATGGCCCAGCCATAATTCGCGCTTTTCAGGAGCCCAAGAATCCCAGGGAAGGGCAGGCCAGGCAGGTGGCGTGTGGCCAGTCCAGGGAACCAAGGATCAGGGCGACGCCGGGCAGTCCTACGGGGTCCAAACCCAGTTGCTAAGCCTCTAAGGGGAGCTCTGGTGGTATAGTGCCTCAGGCACTTGACTGCTAACCAGAAGGCTGGCGGTTCAAACCCCAGCCACTCCCCAGAAGGAAGGTTGGGCAATCTACTTCCGTAGTGATGCCACCACAGAAACCCAAGGAGGGGTCGCTATGAGTCGGTCGGACTCCAAGGCACATAACAACAACAACAACAACAAACCTGTCTGCCGGCAGCCAGGTGGATCTCGCCGGGGGAACTAATGAGTTAGAGTTCAATTCAGGGGCAAATCTGCCCAGAGAGGTGGAAGGACACGGTTTACTCTCAAGAAGGAAAAATGACTGTCCACCCGGATTTTCTCCAGTTCACTCAATGCTCCTGAAAGCAATACCCCATCACCTCCTTGTCCCTGAATACCTAAAGGGGCAGACCTGAGTGGGGGTGGACGCTGGCTGCCTGCACTGAGGGTGCCGACCCTCCCATTGCTCTACCACCCGCTGCTTCTACTTCTATAAACAGCGGCATTGTCCTTGGAAGCAGACAGCAAAGCCCTGTACTGACAACGTCCTTGGGCTCCAGAGCCCCGTGAGGGGGTTTGCCATGAACGAACCAGGATTCATGGGCAGGTGTGTGTTTGACACCCTCTGGGTGGCACACACAGCTCCTGCCCAACTACTGACCTAAAGGCCCACCAGTCCATAGTCGCTGAGATGACAGCCTAGAAAACAGCACGGTGCAGTACTACACAGCTGCACACGGAGCTGCTCTGAGTTGACTGGGACCTGATGGTAACGGATTTGGGATTTTTTGACAGTAGTTTCTCAGATCGCCATTCTTCTTCAAGGGAATGAAACAGAAGCCTGTTTCTAAACCTGCTGAGGGTGACGTTGGTGTGACCCTGTCAGGGTATGATCCAATTCATTCAATCTTGGGCTTTTCAGTCTTCAGTCCACCTTCAGGTTGAGGAGAGACTACTGGTGGCTTCTGCCCTCAGGTCTGATGTGGTGGGAAGTGTAACAATCAGATCAAGTTGAAGCCTTCAATGACAAGCAGTGTGATCTTGCGTCCGCACCCGGCACCCGCTGGGGCTGTGCTCCGACCAAAGGGCTCCCGGCGGGGCTGCACAGGGGAGAACAGCTGCCCAGCCTGTGTGAGGGTCTTTACATAAAGCAAAACCAGCTGCCAGTTCTTTGCACAAGGTGAGAGGTGTCAACTCTCAGGCGATGGTGGTTTAAGGCAGGCCATTCAAGGTGTGGAAAGGGGCCCGAAGGGATGGGCTGTGGGTGGGCCATGGGCGGGAAAGAAAGAGAAGCCAGCCAGGAAAGCTTGGAGTAGACACACGGGAAAGGGCAGAGAGAAAGGGGACTGGAACAGCCCACAGTGACCACTCTCATCAGCAGTCCTTATGGGGTGCTTCTCCAGCCACACGGGAGTGAGAAGACCCAAGAGGGTTCCTGTCCTTGCGGCACCTGCTTCCAGAGAAGGGAGCCAGTGCACCACAATAGGAGCCCGCCCCCCACCTGTTCGGGTGAGTCCGGGAGGTGCACAGCCAGCTGACCCAACGCCAGTCCTCGGGGGCCCGTCCTTAGTGAAAAAGGTATTTTCCAAGTGAACAGTTAGGGCAACGCTTAGTTGGACCCTACCAGCTAAGGCAGGCATCTTCCTAACAAAACTCACTCTAAAAGCTAAACCAGAGGCTTCACAGAAGAGAGGAGTCTCCAGAGCTTATTTCTGAAATACGCTGAAACCCACAATCAGAAACCCAATAGTGCCCCGACTTCAAACAAGAAATGGCAGGAGACCTGTCAAGGGGCAGCTTGGCTGTGTACATAGCAAGTCCGGGTCACTGGGGAGAAATTTCGGCCTCTTGCACCCACGG
>NW_006922056.1:1177795-1183825 GCF_000298275.1 Orycteropus afer afer | reverse complement strand
TAAGCATTTAAAGAATGGCTGTAAGGCTTTTAACCAAAAGGTAAAAGAGCAGAAATCAAAAATTTGCGAGTGTGGTGGGGGGGAGGGCGGGGGCACGTGGCCATGGACAGAGAAGTCTCATCAGTAAGGTCTCCATTTGTCAGACACTGACACAGCCTGCTCGCTGCAAGGTCCCAAAACACGTGCCTGTGGCTATGGATACACAAGATGTGTGTATTCCTGGATGTACGCATACATATGTATGTATGCACAAAGTTCACATAATTCCAAGCCGTTATATCAAACCCTCGACCAGCCAGGTCTGAGGAGCAGGATTCAATTTCATATGAAACAGTATGTAAACATGGCACCCTGATTGGATGTCTTCAGTTCTTCTCACGAGCGTTGCTGGTGGGCACTGGCTGGCCTGTTCAGGTGACAGTGTGACCGGCCCACAGTTTCACTGAGGCTGCTCCGACCTCTGCAGGTGTTAAGGGTCAACAAAAAGAATCATGAAAAATAAACTCTTGCTCTTACCCAACCCAAGCATGATAGTAACTTATTACATAACCAGTGCTCTCTGGTTTAGCAAGAGGTCTGATGGCATTGTAGTAACCCACCAGCTGCTCCATGGAGAAAGATGTGGGCTTGGAGACCCTGTGGGCAGTTCCACTCTGTCCTCTAGGGGCGCTGTGAGTCAGAATCGACTCCATGGCAGTGGGTGTGGTTTGGGCTTTGCTTCTGTGAAGACTGACAGCCTTGGAGACCCTGTGGGCAGTTCCACTCTGCCCTCTAGGGGCGCTGTGTGTGGTAATCACCTGATGGTCTGATTTGACCACCCAGAACAATCCAGTCTAGCAGAAGGAGGGGCTGTACAAGCAGTCCGCTCTCAGCCAATCGGTGTGCGGAGTGGAACTGCTCCACAGGGGCTTGCAGAAGCAGACTGCCAGGCCTTTCTTCCGAGGCACTGGAGGGGCTTGAACCACCGATCTTTCACTTAATCGACCAGACATGTGATAACAGAGTATGTGCTAAAAACTCTTCCTACTTCCAATGTTCTCACTAGGAAGCCTTCATAACACTGTCAGAATTTAGCTCAATAAAAACGGGCTTCCACCACTTGATGCATGTATGGGCCACAAAGACCAGGCTGTGTTGTACCCTCAGGGACCAAGCCTCTTTGGAGGTCAAGGGTCCCAGTATGTAGGGGTTTAACAGTCAAACAGAAGCCATCTCCCCAAACGGTGTGTAAAACATGATGGTCCGGTGGTTAATATTCTGTGACTTCAGTGAATTAACTACTGTGGATTTTACTCTCAAAACGCTTGCCCTTCTCTCGAAGAGTATGAAGGGATGGACACTGGGAGGAGGTAACTATGGGGAGGAAGTGGGAGGGGAGCTGCTGCATTGTAAATTTTGGTCAATGACATGAGACAAAGTATATGTGAACTGCTGTATGAAAAGTGAATTTACTCTGTAAATCTTCACCCAAATCCTAAAAAAAAAAAAAAACGCTTGCCCTTTGAAACCCTAGTAAACATTATGACTGAAGAAGGCAGAAGAACGGGTGCCTTGAACGTCGAGTGTGTCGGCAAAGAGTACGGAATCCAGCGGGGACGTCAGAAGCACAAACACGTCTTGGAAGAAGCACAGCAGGCCTTAGAAGCAAGGAGGGTGAGACTCTGTCCCACGTACTGTGGGTCAAGGGGGACCAGTCCCCAGAAACGGACATCACGCTTGGTGAAGTAGTAGGTCAGCAAAAAAGAGGAAGACCCTCAGTGAGATGGGCCGACAGTGGCTGCCGTGACGGGCTCAAGCACAGTATGGGTTGTGAGGATGGCCTAGGCCCGGGCAGGATTTCACTGTTGTACACAAACGAGGGGGCTATGAGTTGGACGACACGTAACTACAATGTTATTTTAAAACCATGCCTTCAATACCTCTTTGTAAAGAACTGCTAATCTCTCTTTAAGGATCCTTGGTGGTATAATGGTTAAGTGCTCAGTGCCAACTGAAAGGTCAGGGGTTTGAACCCACCAGTGGCTCCCTGGGAAAAGAAAGACCTCGAAGTCCGCTCCCATAAACCTAACAGCCTAGCAAACCCAACGGGGCAGTTTTACTGTCATGTGGGGTCACTTTGAGTCGAGAACTGACTTGAGGGCACCGTAGATGGAAGAGCAGCAGGAGCTCTAACCACGTGGCTGCCCCTCTAGCTGCCCCCCCTCAGCCGTCCACCCTTCCCATCAGGCTGACGTCCTGGCAGCTCGGTCACCGCCCAATGGCACCGTGCAGCCCCGCAGCCTCCCTCCTTCCAGGACCCACCTGCCTCTCTCCACGCACACGTCACCCCCTGGGCGGGCTCACCACAGGTGGGTGTTCTTCGGGGACAGCCCAGCCCTCTTCAGTCCTCGCCCCCCACCCTCTCCACATGCACACCCAACTGTCTCTGTCCACTGCCTCCTGACTTCTCTCTTGGGCGCCTCAAAGGCACCTCAAAACCACCCAGGCAGGAATGCCCCTCCGTCCGCCCTGCCCTCCGCTGTGCTCACCACCAGACACTCCGGTGCACAAGTGGAGCCCGAGCTTGTCCTTGGCCCACGGGCCCTGCTCCTCGGCCACCAACCCCACTGCCTGGGTCCTAGTGGCTCACCTGTCCCCAAACCTGGTGTGCGGCCCGACCACTTCCGCAAGGCCTTCCCCTAGCCCCATCCAACTGTCAGCTCACTGCGGAATCTAACTTCCCACCCGCCAGTCATTCAACTTCCTCCTCGTCCCCCGTGACCGTGGCGACGAGGGGCCGCCACACAGGACTACTCTCCTGCGTCTGACGCTGCTGAGTGTCTTCTGGAAACACCCTTTGCTTCCAGGCCTCCCCGGCGGCCCTGTGAGGCCCCCGGGTCCGGTCAGCCCCTCGGGCCATTTCTTCGGTTGCCTCACGTGCACCCTTCCCTGGCTGACAACTGTGCACTGGCTTCCCCCGGACTCCGGGCCGCGTCCGCCCTGCCTGCACACTCTCGCTCCCCTGGAGTGGCTACTCTCCTCCACTCTCAGGCCTGCACCACAGACGTCTCCAGCCCAGCTCTGCTCCCTGCCCTGGCTTCAGTCCCAAGCCACCTGCAATTCAACAAAGTCTGCACACCCTCCTTCCTCCCTCCCTGCAGCCAGTCCTTCCCCATCGAAGTACCCAGGGCCATGCTCTCGACCTCTCCCCATCGCTTCCCCATTCAGTCCTGCAAGCACCCTGAAGGTCCACGGAACCTGCTGTGCCCGAGGGGCCTCCGCCAGCGCCAGGTGCAGCGCTCCCTGAGGAGCATGAGCCAGGACAGAGCTGGGGAAGCGCCACCCGCGGCTCAGTCAGGGAGGGTGTGCCCAAGAAAGCCGTGTCTCAGCTGGCAAGACCCAGACGTAGGAGCTTACTGAACGGAGAGCAGGGCAGACAGGTCAGTCCAGGCCGGAGCACAGGTGACAGTGATGTGGGGAGCCAGGAGGCTGGGAGGAGCCTTACGCTACTCTTAAGTGTGCTCGGGCAACGGGGCAGTCTCTGAAGGTGTCCAGAGGGCAGGGACAATGAGGCTCCGCTCTGACCACTGTGTGGAAAGCAGAGAGGAGCAGGTAGGACTTCTGGGAGGGACTCCAGTGAGGAGGCTGTGACAAGCCAAGGGCAGAGGGTGGCCTCAGTGTTATGGGGGTGGTTGTTGTTATTTGCCGTCGAGTTGGCCCCGACTCATAGCGACCCCTCCTTGGGTTTCAAATCCATCAGCCACTCCCTGGAAAAATGATGAAGCAACCTACTTCCATAAAGATTCACCTCAATGGGGGTCACTATGAGTCAGAGTTGACTCGTGGAAGTGGGTTTGTCAAAATAAGACAAGCCCTCCTCTCTTCTCTCACAGTTCACTTTAGATAATTCATAATGGTGGATCCCTTGTCTCTGTGAAAATCTGTAAATCTAAGATGTCCCCTCAAGGATCAGGCAGCTACCACTTTGAAATGAACTTCAGGTGAGTTTCCCCTACCTTCTGGTTTCCTGGGTGACCAAGGTGACTTCTGAGGCCCAGCCCCAGACTGCAAATCCATCTCCTGCCTTAAGAACCATACCCACTGCGAACCACACCCACTGCCATGGAATCCATTCTGACCCACAGCGCCCCCATAGGACAGAGTGGAACTGCCCCACAGGGTCTCCAAGGCTGTCAATATTTACAGAAACTGACTGCCTCATCTTTCTCCCACAGAGCAGCTGGCTGGTCGGTTCAAACTGCCGACTTCTCGTTGACAGCCAAGCACTTTAACCACTGTGCCATAAAGACATTAGACCATTACCAATTTCATCTTGAAAACATGGGTGTGAGGTTGCAACCTGGGAGCCGTGTCACGGTCCAGAGCCGTCCGGCAGCTCTTCAGCAGACAGCCTGTGGCACTGCAGTCGGCTTTACTACTTACTCAGTAAGACTGTTCCCTCTCCTCTGTGCTTCGGTGAGGTTTTCAGAGTTGAGAGTAGATTTTGTTTTCCGTGACTGCTAAAAGGGCCTGGTCCACCCGACCTCCTCTAACCACAAGAGGGAGGCATAAGCACCACCCACAGCCCAAGGCTGATTCCTATGAGGCCAGAAACGTTGCCACCCTCCACCCTTTTACCAACTCTGACACCAGCTGTCCCTCTCGTGGCACTCACTACTTCACTGCTGGGTTCGATCATTCAGTGCAATGGCCACACAGAACTCACACACAATACTCATGATTATGGGGTTTATTAGGGGAGTAACAGGTTACAATTCAGGTTCAGGAAAGTGCTCAGGGTCCAGTTCTTCCATCAGGACAGTGGCCCCTCTGCCCTGCTCTGGCCGGTGTAACAAAGCTCCTTTAGCTCTGCTGACAGGTAGGTACCCCACGGTGCCCCGCGCTCTGCCAGCAAGCCTCCTGCCCGGCGACACTCAGCTTTCTTGCCCTGTGGCCGGAAGGCCTGCTGCTGGGTCCCATGCCTCTGGTTCCACGGCCACTGGCTCTCGGCCACTTCACCCGCAGCTCTTCTCTTGATGGCAGCAAGGTCCCCTCTCTGCCTCTAGGAGGGCTCATTTTAAGCCTGGCAGAGTGACAAGAGGAACCAATCCCAACACCAGAGCTGTACACACCTTATTTGCATGATCCCACCCAGCAATCCGGTGGGAGTTATCGACCATGGCTAGAAAAGGAGCTCTGGTAGCATAGTGGCTAAGGCACTCGACTGCTAACCAGAAGGCTGGCGGTTCAAACCCACCAGCCGCTCCTCAGAAGGAAGATGGGGCAATTTACTTCCTTAGTGATACTGCTTTGGAAACCCAAGGAGGGATCACTATGAGTCGGTGCGACTCTATGGCACATAACAACAATGGCTAGAAAAGCCGTATCAAGTCATTCACTGCACCACAGGCCACCCCCTGGCTTTTCTAGCCATTGCCCCCTTTATACTTCAAAAATTAACATCCCCTTCACAATCAGTTTAAGAATAAGCACACCCATGAAAACGTGTAAGCCAGCCACTGCATGTCTTTATCTCCCCTCGTTTTAAATAGCCGATTTCCAATTTGCCCGTCCCTGTCAAACTAGCACTGAGGAGACAAGCCTGTTTCTTTCTCTCAAGAATCTTCGGTTCCAGTTAGAGCGTTGAGCATCTGCATCCACAAATAAGCAAAGGCCAGTCCAGAGCACGCCATCAGATTGCAGTAACAACACCAGCTCAGTGTCAAACATGCTGCTCTTCGTTTGGTCAGGTTCCGGTCAGCTCAGCCCTGCCCATCCCAGCGAGGTCCCGGGTATCAGCTGCAGGCTTGGGCGTCACACTCCTCCCGTCACTTCAGACCAGCCAGCACCTCTCTCATCCTGTTCCTCAGGTGCTAGTTCCAGTGCCCGCAGGCTCAGGAGTCCACACGACTCCTTGCACTTCAGACCGGCCAACTCTTCCTCTCATCCCCAGCCTCCGCGGCCTAGGTCAGAGGCCACCAAACTCAGCCCGTTTCTTCAGTGCTGCCCTTCGCCCCCTTCCACGCATCAGGTGGGCCCAGGTGGTCACCA
>NW_006922056.1:1169341-1177640 GCF_000298275.1 Orycteropus afer afer | reverse complement strand
TGCTTGAAATTCAAAAAGTGAAACAGTCTCTCTCCACCCCTGTCTGCAGGTCCCTCCTTCAAATGCAAATCTTGTTCTCAGAGTAGTTCCAGGTTGCTCTCCCTATCTTTTCAAATGAAAATTTCCTGACTAGAAGGTTCTGGGTAGAGGCTCAGGTTTTCTACCTAAACCCCCAATACTCTACACACAGGACTTTAAATAAAAGCCTGTGTTTCTTCCGGGCAAATTCTAGTTCCCCTTTTCACATATCCAATCAAGTACTGGCTGAAGGCAGACTTACTCACTGTTATCCATCCCCAGTATTCATTTCCAACATACAACTAGATGAGAGAACATTCAACATCCACAGTACATTCAGATAAAGACATAATCCAAGACACACAATCCTTTTAAAAACATCCCAGCTTCATACCTTCACTTACCCTGGCAATCTTTCCACCCCATGCATATGGCCTTGGCTGGCTGGGTGAAACTAAAAGCCCTAGCCTCTAATTAACCAGCTTTGTTCACCTGCCTGGCCGCTGCCTCAGACCTTTCTCCTCTCCACTGCAGCAAAGTCTGTCATATTCATCCACCATTACAACTACAGGTTAAAAAAAAACACCACAGTAACCATGTAAGAGTCAAGATTTTTCACTTCCCAGGCCCCTTCCTTCTTTCTCTTAGCCAAGTCCCATGCTTCCATGACTCTAGACCCATTGCAACAAACCTCACGCTTCTGACACCAACTGCAAAGAAGCCACGTAATCCACTGCATCACAGTACCTTGTCCTCAATAAGGACAAAGGCTGGTGACACAACCCAAAGCCCTAGCTTCTCCGAGGCAGGAGATGGGATCAGTAGGACTCGGTAACTGGCTGCTGGAGGGGGGACTGGTAACCTATCAGCCCCAGGAAAGGCAGAGCTGAGTTCAGCAGAAGCCTCTTTGAACTGGAATGTTCTAGCTCTGAAGGACACTGATGACGCTCTGGTGGTGCAAGGCTTAAAGCATTGGGCTGCTAACCAACAGGTCCACAGTTGAAACCCACCAGCTGGTCTGCGGGAGAAAGAACAGGCAGTCTATTTCCGTAAAGAGTGACAGCCTTGGAAACCCTGTGGGGCAGTGACCTTGAAAAGGATTTTAAAACCCTAGCCCTTTGTACCTTTTTAGGAGCTCTGGTGGCGTAGTACCTAAAACACTTGAGTTCTAACCAGAAGTCTAGCGGTTCAAACCCACCAGCCACTGCTCAGAAGGAAGGTTGGGTAACCTACTTCTGTAGAGACACCGGCTCGGAAACTCAAGGAGGGGTGGCTAAGTCGGATCCAATTCGACGGCAGTGAGTGTGGTTTTTTTTGGTGGTACGTTTTTAAACTGATATCTAGTTACTCATCGCTGGTCTAAACAGTGGCAGCGCTCAAGACATTTGGCAGCTACCCAAAAGGTTGGTGGTGTGATCCCACCCGACGCTCTGCATAAGGCAGACAAGGCGGTCGGCTTCCGCCAAGACTCGTGGCCTTGGACGCCCTCTGGGGCTCACTACGGGTGGGACGCCGCCCACGGCAGTGGGCTCGGTGGGAAAGTTACAAGGGGCGCGATTGCTGACGTACGTTGCCGACGCGCTTTCAACGCGCTGTGGGGCAACTTCGACCTGCAGATGCCGCTCGTGCCCTCGGTGCAATCGGCCCTGCGCGGTTGTCGTGGCGCAGCCCGTCTGCCTCACCGTACCCACTTTCTGTCCGAGCCGACATCAATGGCGGGTCCACACCGCGCCAGGTGGGCCAGCGCGCCCAGACACTTGTCACTCCTGCCCTCTAATCGCCAAACCGCTCCGGAGAGTCTCTGGATGGGGTGAGGGCGGCCCCTCCCCGCTTCGTGCGGTGCGGACACCCACAGATCGGCCCGTAAACCCGCCATGACCTCGGCCGGCGCCCATCTGCGGCCACCGTCCCCATCCGTGTGCCCCCGGGCAGGACGAGCCGGACCCCGACCGGTGGGCGGTGCGGCCGCCGGGGACAGTGGCCACGCCGCCGTCGCACGGTGGTCACATACTCGGGCCGGCTTTCCCCTTGGCGCAGGAGGCCCAAACGACCGTTTGTAGGACAACGTGACAGGCGCTGCACGGGAGGTGCCCTGCAGGAAGGACGGTCCGACTCTGTGCACCCATCTGGCCTCGAGAGAACACGCGCTCAACGATACTCGTGGAATACGTTCAAGAAATTCCCCTCAACACCCTTCGGGAGAACCTACAGCCCGCCTAACGGCTCCGCCCTCGCGCCTGGGGAGGACAAGCGCCCGGGAATCAGGCCGTCGGGAGGCGATTCCGTTTACGGAAGAGCACCTGGACTCTTTTCCCCCACCCCACCCCTTTTCCCCAGCCTCACACAAACGACGGGAAAGGACGCCCGGATCTTCGCTTCCGACTCAGTCTAGACGTCGCCATCCCGGCGCGAAGTTTCCGCTCCACAACGCCCCGGCGGCGGCCATTTTGCCCAGAAGCTGCAGATGCCTTTTGACTCTCGCGCCAACCCGTAGAACGAGGGCGCCCCGCGAAGGGAGTTCTGCGCAAGGACGGAAGTTGAGTTTGCGCTTCCGGGCGGCCGTCGCGCTCCGCCCCCTCACGGGAACGCGCCATTGGTTACCAGATCGTGATCTCGCGAGAGGAGGCTGGGGGGCGGCCGTGGATGTGTCACCTCCTACTCCCCGCCCCCGCCCCGCTGCGGCCGCCGCCTCCCGGTCGTCTGGCGCCGCCGCCGCCGCCCCCTCCCCAGGCAGACCCCAGCTCTCCTTGGAGCGGCCGCGGAGCTTCCGCCGCCGCCGACAGCGCGCAGCGCGGGAGGCGGATCCCACGGTAAGATGGCCGCGGCGGCCCAGGCGGCCGGCCGAGCGTCGCCCGGAGCGCGGGGTGGGCGGGCGGGCAGGAGCCTGGTGGGAAGCAGCCCCTAGGGGCGTCCCACGTGGGGCGCGTTGTCCACCGACGTCCTGTGATGCTGGAGGCAGTGCTCACAGGGTCCTTGGGGTGGACATGGTGCCCAGTTGGCTTTGCTTTGGCTCTTTTCTTTTCCTGCCCGAGGACGACGCCGAGCCGTGGCTGCGCCTTGGAGCTGGCGCACGTTCCCTCCCCAGAGGAACTGGGGCGGCCGCCCCTGCAGGCGCCGCGGTGTGCGAACCTCCTGCCGGGCGGGCGGCTGCTGTAGCAGCCTGCTTTCCGGAAGCAGCCGCTGCGCTGGCGGGCGCGGCCCGGCAGGTGTGGGTGTGCAGCTGGCTTGTGTGCGAAAGGACCTGTCCGAGCGTCCGGGTCCTGGCCGCGGCCGGCCCGCCGCTGGCTTCCGGCGGACACCGAGACGGGCCCTTCTGTGTGGGTCCTCAGGTTGCCTGCAGCCGGCGTCTTCTCGTGCACGGTTCCTCCTGGACCCGTGGCTGCCGGCGACAGGGGGCGCGTGGCGATAGCGTCTCTGGGGTTCACCTCCTGGCTGCTGGCTTGTGCCTGGGCGGCGGCACGGCCACCGAGCGCCCAGGGCCCCGCCCGTTCACAGGCAACAAGGCCGCGGTCACAGCCGGGGCTGCTCGCCTGCCGTCCAGTGACAGCCCCGCACTGCCCTGTCCGCCTCTCCTGCTCCACTCCCAGGCCTCCCCTTGTCTGCAGACTCGCACACCGGGCCCTGGAGCTCGGCACCCGCATCTTCCCGCAGCCTGCCCTTCCGCCCGCCTGCAGACTCGCCGCCAGAGCTGCTGGCTCAGTTACCAAGGAAAGCACCCCGGTCCACGAGTCCTTCCTCTCCCAGCTAGCTGTCTGCCAGGTGGCCCTGCTCAGCCCTTCGCGCCCTACGGTCCTGTTGTCGCCCAGAAAGCCAGAGCCGCCCGTGAGACACTTGAGCAGGTCCTTGGGTGTCTGCTCGGTGGTGACCTCTGGGGTGTGCGTGTAAGTTACAGAGCCTGAAAGTGAAGGGTCCTGGGAGCCACCAGCAGAGCCACTGTCCCTCCCCCAGAGGGACTCCCCAGTTCTGTTTCATGCCCTTGGTTAGGAACGGGGTTCAGCCAGACAGGTGTCCCTCAGGCACGTGTTCTTTGCCTGGTTCGCGGTTTGTACCAAGCTTTACCACCACCCTTAGTGTCTGCAACTTGTGTCTCGTTTGTGTGGCTTCTCAGCGTCACCTGGGTGACTGGGAACTCATGGAAGCTGCTCTGCCTGGTTCTTCTTTCTCAGCACGTCTGAAGTCCAGGTCACCCAGCAGACCACACTTTGGTTTTTGTTTTTAACCCTTTTGGGGCTCAGAGCTTACCTAGATAAGGCTGTTGGGTAGCCTTTCCTCCACTTAGTGTGACTGCTTGGGCATTTCACTGAAGAAGTCGTTTCTGACTTTGGGGTGCGGCCTCAGACCCAGTGAGGCTGTTAGGTGACACATGCTAGACTGTTGCCCAGTGTGAAGAGCTCCGAGCTCCAGACCCAGAGTTTGGGGACGTGGGCTGTGGTTCTGCAGCCGCAGTCCATTTGTTCCCACCTGTTGAGTGGGCAGTGAATGCCTTCCCCACTGTTGCCACTTCGGACGGTGCTCTGTGAGCAGGCTCTTATGTGTCCCTGGTGCGCGTTTGTCTGGTTTCCTGAGGTGTGTACATGTAGCAGGGCCAGTTGCTGGGTTGTAAGGGATATGCACAGCCACTGCCTGTGAGTTTGTCGCACTGCGGTGCCTCGGGTGTTGCTGTGAGGCTGGGAGCTATGCCACCAGTATTTCGATACCGGGGGTCACCTGGTAGACGGGTTTCAGGGAAGCTGCCAGTCTCAGGGAAGGAAGGCTTGATGAGCAACTTCTGTGATCAGCCAGCGGAGACGCCGTGGGTTGCAGCACAGCATCGTCCGTCGTCGTGCTGGAAGCTGTGGGGGCGCGTGGGACCCGGTGGCTGCGGCAGTGGGCGTGGCCATGGCCGTGAAGCCGGCTAGGACTGGCAGCGTTTTGTCCTCTCGTACATAAGCTTGCCCTGAGTCGAGGCTGGCTCTACAGCGGCTCACGGCAACAACGAGGCGTGCTTTACTAGAGGCCAGCCTGTTGGCCACAGCACCCATCTTCTCTGAGGACACCGAAGGTGTTTGAGAAAACCCCACGTCTCTGCCAGCGCTTCATTGTCAGTCTGATGGGTATACGGGTGTAGTCTTACTAGAACCTCCATCCCAGCCTGTGAATTTTACTCCTTGACCCCCAGTGGTCGTCCTTTTGCCCTTGGAGCCGAGTCTCGGTTCCCCCTCCGGCCTGGCCTGGGTCTGCCTGGCCCTGGCACTCTTCACGGTCACCCACCTTGCACAGCTGCCTTCTTCCTGCTCCCCAGCCGCGCTTGAGCCCCAGGCCTGGTTTCCAGGTGCCAGTGTGGCCGTCTCCCCTTTCTGTTCGTGACGTGGCTTGTTTAGTCCTGAAGGATCGTGAGCGCCAGGATTCTTCACCAGCTCCTTATGGTACTTTCTTCCTGTAGAAATAAGTCAGGATGAGTTATGCAGAAAAGCCCGACGAGATCACGAAAGATGAGTGGCTGGAGAGGCTCAACAACCTGCACATTCAGCGGGCGGACATGAACCGCCTCATCATGAACTACCTCGTGACAGGTACCGGCCGCCGGGGGCCCTGCTCTCCCCGGGCGCACACCCACCTGCCAGGGGGCAGCTGCGCTGCACACGAGAGGCTAACGGAACACGGGGAGAACTCAGTAAGCTTGCAGGTCACCCCGTTAGAGAAGCTGTGTGGGAGACCTAGGAAAACCCCTGTTTCCTGACCGTTGGTGTGTTCACATCTGCAAAAGCAAGCTAATTCAGAGCATTTTGAAGCCTAGTCAAGTCCCCTTCAGTCGACCTCTCCTGGCCAGGAGAGTCAGGAAGTGGTCTGTGGTCCTGAGGCCCAGACAGCCCTCACTGGCACTTGGGAGGGAGGGGGGTGATTTTTTTTTATCTTTGGTAAGAAAGTCCAGGTGTTTTCAAAAAGTTTTAATGGAAAATTCCTCTCTATCCCCTTAGTCCCCAGGTCCTCTCCCCCAGATTAATCTCACAGTTTTTTGAAAGGGGACGGGCGCATCCGTCTTTAGCTGACTGTGGGGGCGGGGCACTCTGGCCTTGATGGAGGGAAGGACTGAGGCCAGGTCACCACAGCACCTGGCTGTCTGTCTGGTCTGTCTGGAATCACCTGGAACCAGCTCTGCAGCTTCCGAGCGTCCCACCCAAACACCGAGCTCCATGTCACTGTCCCCAGCCTGGGGCTGAGTCACCAGGGTGTCTGTGGACGAAGTGGGAAGGAGGGAATGAGTGATGAGCTCTCATTTTCTGTGTCTCAGTAGTTAGTGAGGAAGGTTTGGTCCCAGATCCCAGGAAGGTGTTTGATCTTCGTGGTTATCTCGTTGAGGCAGGTGCCTTCCCGCTGGAAAGTCTTGTGTTTGTTTCTCACTGACGTTCCCGGCAGTGAAGGTGTTTCCGTTTTCAGAGGGCTTTAAGGAAGCAGCAGAGAAGTTCCGGATGGAGTCTGGGATCGAACCCAGCGTGGATCTCGAAACGCTTGATGAGCGCATCAGGATCCGTGAGATGCTGCTGAAGGGTCAGATCCAGGAAGCCATCGCGCTGATCAACAGCCTGCACCCCGAGCTCCTGGACACTAACCGCTACCTCTACTTCCACCTGCAGGTGCGTGTCATCTGCTTCGGGCCTGTTCGGCCAGGAAGGTCACCTGGAGGAGTCAGGAACGAGCGGGCGAATGGTGCCGATGGGCTGGGGAAAGGCGTTGAGTTAGCTGTTGTTTGCCATGTGTTTCAGAAACCGTTTCTTGTTTAGAAACGCACATGCCATCGCCCAGAGGTGCCGGGCAAGCTGCCCTGTGAGCCGTGCTTGGGACTAGCCCCGAGCCCGCAGCCAGGCCAGCCTGGCGCCCTGGGTCTGTGCCGTCTCAGCCACTGTCTTTGCCTCTGAGCAGCAGCAGCATCTGATCGAACTGATCCGGCAGCGGGAGACGGAGGCGGCCCTGGAGTTTGCCCAGACGCAGCTGGCAGAGCAAGGTGAGGAGAGCCGGGAGTGCCTGACGGAGATGGAGCGCACACTGGCCCTGCTGGCCTTCGACAGCCCTGAGGAGTCGCCCTTTGGAGACCTCCTCAACATGATGCAGCGGCAGAAGGTGAGGGGGCCTGGCTGCCCTCGGAGGGGCCCAGGGTAACAGGTGCCCGGTGAGGGGGGTCCCAGCCGCCCTCGGAGGAGCCCAGGGTAACGGGTGCCCGGTGAGGGGGCCCCAGCCAGCCTCGGAGGAGCCCAGGGTAACGGGTGCCTGGTGAGGGGGCCCCAGCCAGCCTCAGAGGAGTCCAGGGTAACGGGTGCCAGGTGAGGGGAGGACCCAGCCACCCTCGGAGGAGCCCAGGGTAACGGGTGCCCAGTGAGGGGGCCCCCAGCCAGCCTCAGAGGAGTCCAGGGTAATGGGTGCCAGGTGAGGGGGGCCTGGCTGCCCTTGGAGGCGTCCAAGGTGCTGGATACCAGGTGACAGAGGGACCTGGCTGCCACTGGAGGAGCCCGGGGTGCCAGGTGCCAGGTAAAGGGAGGACCCAGCTGCCCTCGCAGGAGGCCAGGGTACCTGTTGACTTGGGGTGTGGAATGTGACTTCCGGGGACGTGAAGCTTGGTGGGATGGTGTCAGTTGTTCCCTGATTTTTAACTTTTTTGCTTGTTCAAGCGGGAGCCAGGGTGTGAGGATGTTGTAAATGTTGGTTTACGCCAGCCGCAGGGGCCAGAATTCTTGACTTTATGCTACAGTTTTCAAACCTTTGCTAATATCACATTTGTCTGGAGTCTCTCTCTCAGAAATGATGTCCTAACGTTTTCAAGTTAAAGTCTCGAGTTTTTTTCTGAGACTTTTCTTCTTCTCACTGCTTCCCTATATCCCACCCAAATGTGATGCTCATCACCTCCCCAAACACGCTGCCTTTCTCTGCTGCCCGCCCCACAGCAGGACTTGTCCTACTCACGACTCTGTCCTCTTCTCCACCTTACCAATGCACGTGCCCGTCCGTCCTTGGAGGTTCCCCCCAGATGTGCTCCAGGGCTTACGTGGCGCTGAGGCAGAATGGGGGCTGTCGGCTCCTTCTGGGCAGGCCTGTGTGCTGAACACCCCCAGGGTGCCTGGCAGCCGTGTGTGCGTGTGTGTGCATGTGTGTGTGAGAGACAACGTGCCTGGCAGCCGTGCGTTGTGTGTGTGTGTGTGTGAGAGAGAGACAGCGTGCCTGGCAGCCATGCGTTTGTGTGCGTGTGTATGAGAGAGAGAGAGAGACAACGTGCCTGGCAGCCGTGCGTTTGTGTGTGTGTGTGTGTGTG
>NW_006922056.1:1164213-1169041 GCF_000298275.1 Orycteropus afer afer | reverse complement strand
GAGAGAGAGAGAGAGGGAGAGAGAGACAACGTGCCTGGCAGCCGTGCATTGTGTGTGTGTGTGTGAGAGAGAGAGAGACAAAGTGCCTGGCAGCTGTGCGTGTGTGTGTGTGTGTGAGAGAGAGAGAGAGAGAGAACGTGCCTGGCAGCCGTGCGTTTGTGTGTGTGTGAGAGAGAGATAGCGTGCCTGGCAGCTATGCGTTTGTGTGTGTGTGAGAGAGAGAGACAACGTGCCTGGCAGCCGTGCGTTTGTGTGAGTGTGTGTGTGTGTGTGTGAGAGAGAGAGAGAACGTGCCTGGCAGCCGTGCGTTTGTGTGTGTGTGTGTGTGTGAGAGAGAGAGAGAGAGAGACAACATGCCTGGCAGCCGTGTGTTTGTGTGTGTGTGTGTGTGAGAGAGAGAGAGACACAACGTGCCTGGCAGCCGTGCATTTGTGTGTGTGTGTGTGTGTGAGAGAGAGAGAGACAACGTGCCTGGCAGCCGTGCGTTGTGTGTGTGTGTGTGAGAGACAACGTGCCTGGCAGCCGTGTGTTGTGTGTGTGTGTGTGTGTGTGAGAGAGAGAGAGACAACATGCCTGGCAGCCGTGCGTTTGTTTGTGTGTGTGTGTGTGTGTGAGAGAGAGAGACAACGTGCCTGGCAGCCGTGCGTTTAGTGTGTGTGTGTGTGTGAGAGAGAGAGAGACAACGTGCCTGGCAGTCGTGCGTTTGTGTGTGTGTGAGAGAGAGAGAGACAACTTGCCTGGCAGCCATGCGTTGTGTGTGTGTGTGTGTGTGTGTGTGAGAGAGAGAGAGACAACGCTGCAGCTCACGTTGGGTGTTCCCCAAAAGGTACGGATGCGAGTTTGTTTCTCGCTGCTGCCCTGCGTCTGCTGCCTCACCACGCAGCGTTCTCCGTGGATGCCCTTGTCTTGCAGGTGTGGAGCGAAGTTAACCAGGCTGTCCTGGATTACGAAAATCGTGAGTCCACGCCCAAGCTAGCAAAATTACTGAAACTACTACTTTGGGCTCAGAATGAGCTGGACCAGAAGAAAGTGAAATACCCTAAAATGACGGACCTCAGCAAGGGCGTGATCGAGGAGCCCAAGTAGAGCCTGTGTGAGGGACCCACCACCACCCAGGACCATGGCCTGGCGCCCGTGGCAGGGAGAGTCAACTGCAGTAGAGTCCCTCCCCCTTCACTCTTGGGAATCGGCATCCTTTCTGATGGGAGAACGGCCCTTCAGGACTGGGAAGCTCGCAGTGAGAGACTATGGCCTTTGTCGCGGGCGACCCTTGGGCTCCGGCTGCCGAAGGCCTCGTGAGTGCCGAGTGCCATGTCCGAGGGGACAGCAGCTTCCCGCCGGCTGCCCACTCCGAGCGCGTGAGGAGCATGGACCTCTGCTGTTTGCTGGAGGCAGGCGACACGCTCGTCGGGCACGCTTGACGGGCTGCCACCTGAAAGCGTTTCCTCACCCCCTCGGCTGGTTGGTGGTTTTTCACGGGGAAAATATATAAATTTGTAAATCCTAATTCAGAGACTTCTTTTGTGTGAGGGTCTGGCATTGCTCTTCCTCCCTTTGGTTTTGGGTGTGCAGCTTCCGGGGAGGCGTGTGTGAGAGGACGGGCTGTGTGTGGTTATTTTTCCTGTCTATTTCGGTGCTGCGTGCGAGTGCTCACAGTGGGTCCAGGCCCATCTGTTGTGGGCAGCGTTGCTGGAAATAAAGGCTTCTCTGGTTTCAAGTGTGACAAAAACGGGCTGTGAGGACATCTTACTGAACAAACCTGCTGGGCTCCAGGGGTGGCTTTCTCCTGTGGTGGTGGCAGTGATGGTGACGCACTCTGGGACCTGGCCCGTGGTGGCCCATGCTTCAGGTATGAGGCTGTGTGGAGGGCTGCAGTGGACAGCGCTCAGGCATGTCACAGCATCCGTCTGTCTCATGTCCCCTCACCATGTGCTTGCCCCCACTGAGTGCAGGGGGTACTAAGAAGCCCTGTGTGTGGCACTTTACCACTCGAACGGTTCACCGCAGGGAGCCCCTGGGCATGGCAGCCTTTCCAAGATGGTGCTAGAAGCCATGATGAGGCTTCTAGAACCGCTGGGCCTTTAGAGTGGCCAGAGGATGTGGTGGGCGGCCCCCCTGGCGCTTGCCGCAGGTGTCAGCACGGCCCTGTTGTATGGCTGCTGCGGGCACGTGATTCAGCCCCCCAGCAGACAGCTGAGGCAAACCAGCATCCTGGGACCAGGCCTTGTGGAGAGAAGACCTGACCCGCTGACTGGGGTGTCTGGAGGTGCCCTGGTGACCAGGAGTGGGTGGTGTGGAACTGCAGCTTGCTGGCGCTGAGTGGACACGCGGAGTCAGTGGAGGCGCGTGCCCTCCAGCTTGCTAGCACGCGTGTGTTTGCAGCAGGTCCCGTAGCACACTCCTGTCCTGCACTTCCTGACCTGTTGTACCTACACCTGGAGTCCGGTGACATTTTTCCAAGTCCTCTGCTTCTGTTACCCGTGGATAAGGCTTTGACAGTGTTAGTCTTATCAGGATGATGACTGGTGCAAGATGAAACCGGAGGTCACTATAGGGCGTCCTAGCCTCCAGACTGGTCCTGTGAGGCCGAGTGCAGAGGAGGGGCGTCCTGCCCTCCACCCTAGACACTATGTCACCTGTCTCAGCCGCCATCCTCAGATGCAACCATCCTGTGGGTATTTCCCCTGAGGTTGGAGGTAAAAACACGCTGGAATGGAAGCGGCATTACTCTTCAGTGCTGAGCAGGTTAGGTGCAGTGGAAACCAGAAGACAAAATTAGACAGCATTATTTCTGGAAAAGCTCCCTGACTGCCCCTGGGGTAGTGTATGAGGTGCTACGTAGCTGACGAGCGCGGCACTCTCGTAACCAGAAGGTACAAGGTGGATGGCAGCAGGAAGTCGGGTACACAGGAGTGACCCACAGACCGTCGGGGCACAGGCGGGGTTTGTCGCGTGCGTGAAACCTTGCCAGCTCGGAAGACGGGACGGCGTGTTACTAAGCAGTTCAGCCCGTCGGCAGCTGATGAACGACTGGAAACCAGGGGAGCTGAGTGGCCCCCATTGGCCCTCGTCATCCCCGTCTTCCTGACCCTCGTGAAGGCCGCGCTGGCTCCCCTCTGACCTGCCGTGGACGCGGGCTCTCCTTTAGCCCTTCAGGACGGGGCTCTGCACGCTTGTCCCCAGCCACCTTTCTGGTGTGCTTTTTTCTTTTCCAATGAGAAATGAAGCCACTTGGAGACCTAAAGTTGTGGTGCCAGGAGCCTGCCCTGCTGACAAAGGTGGGGCCCGCCCTGCTGTGGGGAGGTAAGGCCAGGGCTGCCACAGACAGGGTGTCTCTCCTCTTTTCACACTTGATGCTGGAATGTGCCTTCACGCACGTACAACTCGAGAATATCGGGTACTCTGTGACCCTGATGGCGTGAACGTGTAAGGACACCCTGCTGTGGACTTTCTGAACATGGGGGTTTTTGCAAAGCAGATGGGAGTGAATGGCTTTGGTCACTTGGATTAAGGTTTCTTATTTGGGAAAAGAAAGGCATTTATTGGGACTAGGACTCGAGACAGAAGCTTGCCTTTGGACGTGGCTACAGAATCATGGCTCTGTGCACCGTGCTATAGATTACAGGCGGCAAGGCACGTGGCCTCTGAGCACCGTCCACTTCTGGGTCCACCAGCCCCTCCACACATGAGCACAGGGTGACCTGGGACCTGCAGACTAGAGACTCCGAGGACAGTTTTGCTAAGGTAATGGCCAAGGCCAAGGCCACGGGTTGTCCTGGTTTGCTTATTTCCATACACTATCTCACTGGAGAGCAGTGAGACTGGACGTTTGAGAGAGTCTTACACGTTTTATGTTAAAGGCAACGAAGTCTTTGTGAAAATGGACCCAGTTCCCTTCCCATGTGTCTAATCCAGCCTTGGTGTGGACAGAAGGCCAAGTTAGACGTGTGAGGGGAACTATGCCCCGGTTAAAGATGGCCACTGTGCGCTGTGTGACCCCCGTGGCAGAACCCAGGTGGTGTACCCTATGGTCACCCCCAGCCCTCAGTGCCTGCCATTTGGTCGACAAGCTCTATTCTGAACCCACATGCAGGTGTTGTTTTGACAACGGCTATGTTGTTTGAGAAACATGGATGACTCTCAGATTTACAGTGAGCTCTGTCTGTGGCCCTTATTTTCAACTCTGGGAGAGGAGAACCTACATACTTTTGCACAAATCCATCCTGTCACCAGCCGGGGCGTCCTTGCCCCACCCCAACCCCTTATCTTTTGGAACTCGCAGGGCGGCCGCCTGGCCACCTGTTCTAAATTGATAGTCGCTGTTTCCACCCTGTCCTCAGAATGGTCATCTCAAACCTGTTTTGTATTTTTTTGCTTCTGTATTTTCATTAAAACAATTAAATGCTGCCCTAATGCAATTTTGTTGCATGTTGCTCTGTAGGAATTGGAAGGGCAGCAGGGAACTTGGCGTTGTGCACCTGACGCTTGGTGTCACTCTGCACGCTGAGCGTGCCGTCACTGCTTCTGAGTGCAGGCTCTGAAGTGTGTCATCACATCAGGGTGGCACTTAAGTCTCTCCTGTTCATACAGGAGAAACGTCAGGACGGCGGCTTCCCACGGCACGATCTTCAGCTGAATCGGGGTAACCTGTCCTGTCTCGTGGAGATTTCCAAACGTATCACCGTGGAGGGACCGCCACAACACACCCCACTGTCACCCAGCTTCATCCACTGTGGTCTCTGAGCCGCTGCTGGGGAGAGCACTCCCTGGGCACACGGGGACCCTCGCAGACCTGTCCACCGACTGCCTGGGGCTGGCGGTGCGTGGC
>NW_006922056.1:1136505-1163699 GCF_000298275.1 Orycteropus afer afer | reverse complement strand
CTCTCCCACCACACCTCCCCCACTTCCCCCTCACTGTTCCCCACTTTCCCCTTTGTCCCCCCACACCTCCCCCAGTCCCCCTCTTTGTCCCCCCTTACCCCCTCACTACCCACCCCCTTGCTCAGCAGAGGCACCTCACTAGCTGTCCTGTTGTCCCACTGCCTGCAGCCGCTCAGCCCACAGAAAAGATGCCACCACACAGCTGGCCAGAGGCCGGGGGCCACGTGGTCCTCACCCGTGGGCCGCTCGGCTGCTTGGCTCGGCTGCTGTGCCCTGAACTTAGGAAGCCTTCTCCGTTCCCTTCCCCCCTCCCTTTCGGTGTTTACTTTGTAAAGCAGGTACCAGCTTGAGCTGTTAGTCTATGTTGTCACAGTCTGAGAGCCTGTGCCCACGAGGGCAGCACCCTGTACTGGTCTTTTCAGGATGCTGACCAACGGCCTGGTGGTGGGTAGGCCTGTGTCCTAGCCTCCAGGGCAGAAACCCTGGTAGAACCAGCCTCGTGAGCAGAGGCGTGGGAAGGGGGTTTGGGGCTGATGGGTTCCAATAATATCTGTGCACCTGTGAGTGGGGGTGTTCTTCGTTCCCAAGTACGTGTGTGTGCATGTAATGTTTAACAGGCCCGAGGTGCCCTGACTCAGCTGTGGTCTTCTGTATGTGTGTACGTGTGTGTGAGTGCATGTGTGAGTGTGAGTGTGATGTTTTAACAGGCCCGGGGTGCCCTGACTCAGCTGTGGTCTTGTGTGTGTGTGTATGTGTGTATAAGTGCATGTGTGAATGTGACGTTTAATAGGACCAAGGGGCCCTGACTCAGCTGTTTGGTTTTGCGTGTGTGTGTACATGTGTGTAAGTGCATGTGTGAGTGTGACGTTTGACAGGCCCGAGGGGCTATGGCTTGGCTTCCTTTTGAACTCTCCTTTTGGGATGGCTGGGCTCAGTCCAGGTAGACTGTAGACTCATCAACACCAACACCTGCTGTCACTCAAAACAGGTGATGAGTGAAGATGAGTGGGTTCTGCACAGGGCTGTCCTTTGCGGTTAGTGTGTCCTTAGCTCCCTCCTGCCTGTCTGCCACTCGCTCCTGAGCTGTCCTGCCTCCAGTGTGTCTGCACATTGGAGGGAGACAACAGGAACGCGGCTGTGACAAGCTTTGCTGAGTTAGGCTGGACGGCGTGAGTTCAGAGAGGAATTGAGGTGCTGTGGCCAGACAGCTGCCTGCCGGGAAACACCCTCCACCTGGCTGGGACTGCTCCTCTCCAGAGCAGGTCTCCTCTGTGACCGAGCGTCCTTGTCCAGGTCACCACACCTCAGTCTGAGCAAAGTTGAGGCTTTTCCCAGCCAGCTAATGAAAGCAAGGCAGGCAGACCTTCCCTGGGGCTCCACATGGAGCAGGAGGGGCTTCCAGGGTGGGAGAGGGAAGGAGGGCTTTGGAAAGCACTGACCAGGGGAGGGAACGGGCTGCTTCCTGCTCAGCCCTCCTACATGCCTGAGCAGACCCCTGTCCACACACCTGTGCATGTCAGTCTCACTCGGCCTCCTACACACCTGTGCACATCGCCCCCCCCCCTCGCTCCATGCACACACCTGGGGCACTTCCCGAAGCTCTTCTGCTCCTTCCTACCTTCTTCAAGCCCCTCACCTCTGGGGCCTGCCTTAGTGCAGTGGCCTGTCCTCCCTGTCTTCATACTGTGGTCCACACAGCGACTAGGTGGTCCTGTGAGAGAGAGGCTTCCTGTCTGAGAGCCCAGCTGGTCTTCACCTGCCCTGAGGTTGTGGGACCGGCCCTCTCCCAGCCTCTGACCTCACCTCCCAGCTCATGCTGACCTTGACAATGCCTCCAGGCCTGTGCACTTGAAGTTGCTGCCCCCCTGCAAGACAAGCAGCCACATGGGTGCTCAGTGGCCTCGTTCAAGGCCACCCAAGTAGCTCCTCCTCAGGGCCACCACCCCAGCCAGCCAGCCTGTTCTTCACCAGCCACCGTCCCAGAGCAGGGGTTCCCTGGGAAAAGGGCTGTCTGATGACGCCCACTGCTGTGGGAGGTCAGGCCGCCCCTGAAACTGACTCAGCATGCCGGCAGTGGTGGTGCCCCACGGGGAAGAGAACGGGCTTCGCTGCTAGCCGTGCACTGCCTGACAGTTCCAGAACAGCAGCTATGCTGTTACTGCAGACGTGCGGCGCCCCGCGGCCGGGCTGCGGGCTATGCCCCGCCCCCAGCCTGGGGCAGCACCGGCAGGTCCCGGAGGCCTGGGGGGGGGGGGTGGAGCCACTTCTCAACTCCAGCAGCCCCTGCGGAGTGAGCACTGGCCAGCACCCCACGCTGTCTCCCAGACCCTTATGGGTCTCAGGGGTGGGCAGGCCTGCAGAGACGGGGAGATGGTCTCAGGCTTCCTTTAGCCATGCCGCTAATTGCCATGTAATCTACACAGCCTGCAGGGTGGGGTCTCCCCCACTTCTAAGTGGGGAGCAAGGCCCTGCGAGATGGGACCTGCCCCTCCCCCTCCATTTTATGGGGGGTGAGGCCCTGCAAGTGGGGCAGCCACCACCCTCCTTTTATAGGTGTGGGCTGAGGCCCTGCACCTGTGAGGTGAGGACTTCCCTGCCCCTTCTCCCTCGATTTATAGTGGGAGGGCCAGGCCCAGCCAGGTGGAGTCTGCCATTGCGCCCCTCACCCTGTTTTATACGTTGGGGGCAGAAGCTCTGCGAGGTGGGGCTGTAGTCAGCACCCCCATTTTACAGGTGGAGGGCTGAGGCCCTGCGAGGCAGGTCTGCCCTATCCCCCTGTTTTACTACCTACAGGTGAGGGCTGAGGGCTGAGGCCCTGCGTCTGGGAGGTGAGGACTGCCACGCCCCCATGTCAGAGGTGGGAGGCCGAGTGTGAGGCTCAGTGACTGTGGATTACCGGGAGGTGGAGCCGGGGTCCCCGCAGAGGTGCCCCCACTCGGAAGGCCGCGCCCGCGGCGCACAGGGAAGCGCTACGCGCACTGGGGCCCGCGTCCAGGCCGCTTCCTGGGTCGGGCCCGCTGCGCGGCAGGAGACCCGGCCGCCTTCCGCGGCGCGGGGCGGGGACCGAGGTGGCGGCCCCGCCCCGCCTGCCGGGTGGCCGTCCGGGGGCGACACGTCCTGGGAGCGCCGGACGGAAGCTCCGCGGGAGTGACACGTGGCCTTGGGCGGCGGCGCTGCCGCGTGGGCTCAGCGGGGCCCCATCGCCTATCGGCACCCGGCCTCCGCCGATGCAGCCCGCCCCGGACGAGGCGCGCAGGGATGCGGCCCAGGACGCCCTGTGGTCCAGGTGGGCGATGGGTCAGGGCCGGTGGGGAGGGAGCGGCTGGTTCCGTCTGAGAAGGGCATGGGCCAGGGGCCGCGATCTGGCAAGCCCACGTCTGGGGAGGCTCCCAGGGTGCACGGCAGGGGGAGCGGGAAATGGTGGCTGCCAGACTCCCCACTGTCCTGACCCTAGTCTGACCTACAGTGGGGCCACCTCTGCTCAGCCTGGGGGCCTCCTGGGGGCACCCTGCCAGGAGAGAGAGAGGAGGAGAAAACAGGACTGCCAAGGAGGCTCAGGTCCCCGTGGGGCCTTCCTGCCCTCCATGACCTGGAAGCCCTGAGCCTTTGCAGGCAGGGCCCTGCTGGTGCGCATCCTCTGGGCCTGGCACTGCCCTGGGCCACCTTGTGTGCAGAAGGCCGCACTGCCGAGCAGGGGGCCGGCAGGGCCCACCACTGCAGGTGGTCATATGAGCCAGGATGGTGGGTGTAGTGTGGGCCCTGGGGCTCTGATGACACCTGGCCGCCTGCTGCCTGTCCACAGGACATCTGTGCTTACCAGTGCTCTGTTCCCATAGCCACCACCTCCAGGAGGGCATCAGTGTGGGGCTCTGCTCAGACACCAGGAACTCAGGGCCGTCCAGTTATGGGGTCTGGGTGAGCATCCCGACAGGGCCCCCAGCCTGTGGCTCAGCCCTGCTGTCCTGTGGGCTAGGCCTAAGGTCAGGCCTTGAGGACTGAGCCTTCCCGCCACCAGACTGGAGAGCACCCAGCAGGGACCAGCACCTTTCCTGCCCCCTCCTTCCTGCCCAACCAGGGCGTGGAACACTCACTGCCAGGATGGGCTGTAGGTGAGGCCTTGTTTGAAAGGCAGTGAGTGACAGTCCCTCTGATGCTGGGGCCACACAGAGGCGAAGCTGGCAGGCAGGGGAGGGACTCAGGGAGAAGGTGCCTCAAAGGCCAGGAAGGCCGTGGGTAGGGTAGCGTGGCACATCCCACACGGCCCCAGAAGTGGTGTCTGAAATCCCAGCCGGGGAGCCTCCCTGCCAGGTGCCAATTAGAGGGAGGCGGCTGCCCTCGGGTACCCAGATCAGGGCCTGGTGCCCGTCCCTCCGCTCACTGCCCCCCCAGGGCTTGCCCTGCTGGTCAGCCTGGCAGGGGATGGGGGCACCACTCACCCAGCATCCACCCTGCGGGTGGTCTGGCTTCTCAGGCGCAGGGAATTGCCCAGGGAGCAGCCCAAGGGCCTGTAGAACGTTCCTCAGACTTCGCTCCGGGGCTGAGTCCCCAGGGCCTGGGCCTTTGCTTGCCCTCTTCCCTGCGGGGCTGTTAGTGGCACCGCCAGACTTGGAGAAGGCCCCCAAAGATCTCCCAGCCTTGCTGGTGGGGTGCAGCCGAGGAGGTGGCCTTCCACTGTTGTGACCCTTGCCTGGAAGCGTGTGGGCCTCTCTTGACCTCTGACCTCTGAGGAGGCCCCTGCTGGCTGGGGGGTAGAACCTTTCCAACCTGCTGAGGTCCATCTGGGCTGTTCCAAACTGGACCTCCCACCCAGAGAGCAGCCAGGGCCAGAGCACCTGGGGCTTCCTGGAGGTGAACCTGAGGGGCAGCCGGGCGCGCTGGGGTCGTGGTCAGCGTCCGACTGTGCGTAGCACTGCTCCTTGGACCAACCGAGCAAAGGAAACAAGCGGCTTGGAGGGGCACATCTGCGCTTTGCACTTTGTGGGACGTTGCAAACTTTGCTCCCAGGCCCCTGCCACAACCTTTCTGCAGTCAACCAGTTAAAACGCAAAACCTGTGCAGATTCCTTCCCGGTAAGGAGACCAGCGGAAGTACAAGGCCACAGGCACACCTCCTACGGCTGAGGGCCTCCCACGCAGTGGACATTGGACTGGGTGGACTGGGTGGTTTGGACTGTGTCCACGTGTTTCACTGATGACCCCAGTGGATGTGTTTACACAGAAGCTGGGTCCTGGACAGGCCTGGTCAAGTCCTACCGAGGGCCTTGGGGAAAAGCTGGGACATCCACCCTATGGGGGGGCCACCGCTATCACAGCCCCTGAGGGCAGCCCTCTCTCTCAGGTGTGGGCTGGGGGCTCACGGCACTGACTCAGGCTGGAGTGCAGAGACCCTGTTCCTGGTGAGCTGAGAAAGATGGACTCTGGCTGCTAGAATCCCAGACCCGTGAGCAAAGCGGTTCACCACTCCCCTGGGGGGAGTCTCACCACACGTCTCGGCTGTCTCAGTGAGGATGGGGCTCACTGTGCGGGACGGTCCCCTCTCCAGGGCCCAGCCTTCCACGTGGGTCTAGCCAGCCCTGGGCCCCTTCCCACCTGACTGCAACTTGGGTGTGGAAGGGGCCTGTGTCTGGTGTCTGGCAGATGCAGCCCCTCAACCCACGCAGAGCACAAGCACTGGGGCCGCAGCCCCAGAGGGGGCAGTGAGTTTGCTCAGGGTCCCAAACGCAGCCAGCTCTCCAGGACGCGGCCAGAAGTGGCCTCCTGAAGCAGAGCTGTGGCCAGGATGAACCAGGACTACACCGCGCTGCTGACCTGCTGTCTGGGCAGCCAGTTGCTTCAGTGAGACGTTAATAACTGGGGCGGCAGTGGCATGGTGGCCAGCTCCCCAACAGCTCCTGAGTGGTCACTGGGCTGTTTCCAAGAGGAGCGCCACCCTGCCCCCCAGCCCCAGTGACGTGGTCAGGAGGCTGTACCTCTGGCATTGCATAACTCGGGGCAGTGTTTGTTCCACGTGGGACCGCCTTTCTGCTGGACTCATGGGGGTTCCCATGCACGGCAGAGGTGGTGGTAGAGGAGCCTGGAGCCCCCATCCCACCCCTGAATGCTCAAGAGTCCCAGCGTGACTCCGGGCCTGTCCACGCTCCACACGGCAGGTGGGGACACCAAGGCCCAGGGACGAAAAGAGGTTCCTGGAGTCCTGCCAGGGTCCCGAATGGGTCCTGGGTCTCAACTCCCAGATTTCAGAGCCTGAAATATTCGGCTGCAACCCGAAAGGGTGGAGGTTCAGGGCCACCCAAAGGCACCTTGGAAGGAAGGGCTGGTGCTTGTCTTCTGAAAAACCCACCACAGCGAAGCCTACGGCGCCTAGAGCACACGGCTGTGCTCTGATGCGCACAGGGGTCGCTGCAAGTCAGTCAACTCCACGGCCCCCAGTTTCATCACCCAAACGATGCTGGTGTCTAATTCCCAATCCCAAATGAGGGGACCATAGCGCTGGGACTGTTCACCCAAGGGGATCGCCCCTGAAGGTTCACCCCTAGGAGGGGTTGGGTCCCCTAGAGGGGCACACCTTCTGGGAGATTCCAGCCCTCTAAGGAAGCACTTGGGGGCAGGAGGCCTGTATGCAGAAGGTAGGGGGCCCTGCTCCGTGGAGTGAGCGTCAGGCATGGCCTGGGGGCTTCTTGGTGGAGTAGCTGTGCATGGGCGGACAGGGGAGCCCCGCAGGACGCCACATTTAAAGGCCCACGGCCTGAGGCTGAGCCTCGCTCACCTGACTGGAAAAGTCTAGCTTTGGTTTGTGAAGCAGGCACGGACCTGGGCGGCCACACTGACTGGAGGAGGCAGACACAGCTTGTTGCCCGGCCTCCCTCCCAGCCAGTCGCAGCCACCTGCCTGGCACCGGGACCTTTTGGGTCAGAGGTACTGTTCTCCAGGCTCTCACAGACCTCCCTGGCCCATAGAGGGTGCTGTGGAGTGAGCCTGTTTCCCAGAGGAAGAGACTGAGGTTCAGGCAGGCCCGGCAACCCACCTAGTATCCTGGCACACCAGGTGGGGACCCACAGTTGTCCCAGAGTGAGAGCAACCTGGCCGATGTCATGAAGCCAAGTTCACTAACCTTCCCAGCCTGCCCGTGCATTCCCGGCAGCACTGTCACCAGCTCTGGGTCACCAGTGGACCCCCACGGCGTGGGAGAGCTTTTGGTCCAGGGTGGGCAGCTTCCCTTCCGCTCCCCTCTCCCTCCGGCCTCTCCCTTTCCTCTCCCTCTCCCCTGCCCCCCGTCCTGTGGACGGAGCTGCACCTGGCTGCCCAGACCTCAGCCGAGACAAGAGTCACTCCAGGTGCAGAAGGTAGAAGGGCTGGACTTCAAACCCAGACCCACTGACCACCTGCGCAGCCAGGGAGCCTTCCCGTTATCACCGTTTGGAAAAGACTTTAAAACAAACTCCCCTTACGGAGAAGCTGTGAACGCAGTGCACAGCCCTGGGGGCCCTCACCAGGACCCCCGTCCTCCCACATGGGCTTTGGCTTCAGCAGTCCCTGCGGCTGTGACCCCCAGCTCCACCTTCAAGGCTCCTGCCGGGCTGGCTCTCGTCCGGGCTTGGGGGTGGGCTCCGGGGGAGCCTCTGCTGGCCTCGGCCCTGCCTCCTCTGGTCTCCAGGCCCTCTCGCCTAGGGGACCATCCTCGAGGGTTATGCCATCAGCCCACTTAGACCCACAGTCAGGGTGCTGGAGAAAATGGGCACCCTCAGTTTGAAGCTCTGGGCCCCAACCTGTCCCAGCAGTGAGCAGCTGCTTCCCATAGGGTGCAGCTGGCATTGAGGCTGGCCCAAGGGTGAATGCTCACGCTGGGTGCCTCTGCCATCGAGTGAGACCCTGTGTGTCCTGCCTGGTGCCTGCTCACCCCTCCTAGGAGTCCCCACAAGGGTGCTCGGACATTGGAAGGCTGCCCTGCTTGAGCCAGGGGAGGCGGCCCGTCTGCTCTCCTGATATTGTGGGCAGGCTCGGGGCCGATGCTGGAGGGACCAGGCCTGAGTGCCCCCCTGTGCCCACAGGCCTGAGTGCCAGGCGTGGACAAGGACACTGCTGCTGGGTACATGCCTGCTGTACTGCGCCCGCGTGAGCATGTCGGTGTGCACCGTGTCCATGAGCCAGGACTTCGGCTGGAGCCGAAAGGAGGCAGGCATCGCCCTGAGCAGCTTCTTCTGGGGCTACTGCCTGACGCAGGTGGTGGGCGGCCACCTTGGGGACCGGTAATACCCCTTCTCCCCACCTCAACACGTGGGCCCCCAAGCAGAGGGAGGATGTGGCTGAGGGGGAGGGGGAAGTGGCCTCTGGGGAAGGGCCGTTGGTGCTGAAACTTGGGGAGGAGCCTCACCCAGAGGAAGAAGTCCAGGGCGAGGGAGGGGTCCACCCAGGTGGGAGGAAGTCGTCTGGCTGGGGCGGGCTGAGGGGGATCCGTGGGCACAGCAGCCCTGGGGAGTGTCCTAGCAGAGCGACTCTGGGCAGAGCGGGTGTGTGGAGAGGGGCGGACAGATGCACAGACAGGCCCCTCATCTCCCACTGTCCCGGTACACCCCCTGCCACCCTTCCCCTCTCACCCCTCCCTGCCCTCCTTGTTTCTCCCTAGGATTGGAGGCGAGAAGGTCATCCTGCTGTCAGCCTCCGCCTGGGGCCTCATCACGGCCGCCACCCCGCTGTTAGGCCGCCTTGGCACTGCCCATCTGACCTTCATGACCTGCTCGCGGGTCCTCACGGGCCTGCTCCAAGGTAAGGCCCAGTGTGCTGCCTTGGGCTCTCCAGTAAGAGCTGGGAGGGCAGGGAAGTGTGTGTATGTGGGACTGCATGCATATGGCATGTGTTCACATATGTTCTGTGTCCATGTGTGCACATATGTACCCATGTGGGTATGTGCACGCACGCACACACTTCATTCATGTATGTCCATGTGCACATGTGGACCTGTGTGTCCACACGTGTGCATGGCATTCATGTGTGTGTGTGCATATGTATAACCATGTGAGTATGCATGTGCACACATGTGCATTGCATCCATGTGTCTCTGTATGTTTACCTGTGTGTGTGCGCGCGCACACGTACTGCATTTGTGTGTGCCCATGTGTGTGCATGCGTGTGAGTGGGCATTCTTAGACACTCTCAGACGCAACACAGTGAGGACCAGTGATGCACATGCCATGAACCCCGCCAGCTCCACACTTTGTCATCATCATGTTAGCCCCGTGGGTGACATATTCCAGCCAGAGGAGCCTGCTTCATGCCTCAGGTTTTGTTTCTTATGAACACTGGAGTTGCCTCGATCACCAGGGAATTGGAGCTGCTCGATTGTTGAGGGCTGGGGGCTCCTTGCCTACTGGAGCCACTTTTGGGGGTCCCCAGGGCCTATAGGGGAGCTCTGGTGGCATAGTGGCTAAGGCACTTGACTACTAACCGGAAGGCTGGCGGTTCAAATCCACCAGCCACTCCTCAGAAGGAAGGTTGGGCAATCTACCTCCTCAGTGATACTGCCTCAGAAACCCAAGGAGGGGTCGCTATGAGTTGGATCCGACTTGACGGTGGTGGGTTTGTTTTGGTTTAGGGCCTACAGGGAGGTTCCTGCCCCTCAGCCCACCCCTGCCTCTGGGCCACTGTACCTGCAGCTCCAGGGCATGGCCTGGGCTCTGCTGCCCTAGAGCCCAGCCCTTCGTCCTCTCAAGTCCAGGAGTCTGGAAGCTTCTTCACTGGCCTCTTCCCTCCTGTTTCTACCCTCCTAGCTGACTGAGTTTCAGACCTTGCTGGCATTGCCCCCAAACCTCTCAGAAGCAGGGAAGGGGTCTGTCCCTGGAGCAAGGCCACTTTTGCAGCCAAGGATCTCATATGAGAAATACAGACAGTCCGACAATGCCAGGACCCACAGGGCCTGCACATCCTGGCCCTCAGGGGTAGGGACATTGTGACCACCAGTGCAGTGCATGGGTTAGAGTCATTGTTTGGCCCTGTCCCAGGGCCCCCACAGTCACGGCCTTGCATCCTCAGATCATCCCGAGCACAGCAGGTGCCAGCGGAGGCCGTTAGTGGTGGTGAGTCAAATGGCAGACGAAGGAGCCAGTGAATGAATGAGCGAATGAATGAGTGACTGACCAGCCATGGTGGCAGGAGGACGGGGGCCTTCAGTCGGGCCTCCTTGGAGTTGGTGCAGGTGTGGGCAGGTATGGAGAAGACAAGGGGGCCTTTGGTAAGAGGAACCTGCCATCCTTGTGTTCATGGGGGGCCAGGCCTGGGAAGGGCCCACTCAGGTGCCACGCCCTCACGGGGCGGTTTGATTGTCCTCAGACTTGGCCCCTGACGCTGCTTTGTAGAACTCTCTCTTGGTGTCAGGTGTCGCTCCTCCACCATAATGTCTGCTTCGGGACGGGGTGCCCTCGTGGCCTTGGCAGTGCCACCTGACTGCCGTGCAGGCTGGGGGGGTGGGCTTCCACGTGTGTGCGCATGTGGTCAGCAAGAGAGGCGTCCGTACTTCCCAGGACCAGGGGCTCTGAGCCCTGGGGCTCTGGGTGGCCCAGTAGAGCCGCTGCTGAGGGCATGGGGATAGGCCTTCGGAAGCTACCTTCCCTTTGCTTGGCTCTTTTTCCATGTCCTGAGGGAAGCTCTCTGTGTGACTGGCACTTCCTGCCACCTGGAAGCTGGCTGCTACCACGGTCGATTGAGCTCAAGTGGCAGTTGTTTGAGCTGTGTCACTCTGGATGAGTGGCGAGTGTGTGGTCACGGTCAGGGCCCGGCCCCTAGAGGAAGGCCCTGTAGGCTCAGGCTCCCATTCAGGACAGTAGGCATGCTGCCCCCACCCCGTGCTCACTGGAGCTTTCTGTGACCGATGTGGAACGGGAGGCTGCAGCTTCCTTAAACTTTTTATTTGTGACCACCTAGAGGCACTGGGGTCACTATGAGTCAGGGCTGACTCGACAGACAGCACGTAACAACAACAACAACAGAGGCACTGGAAGCTGCCAGAGGACGCTCCTTGGGTGACCCTCCCAAAGCCTGCAGCCAGAAGCCTGCGACTGACTCTGGTGCCCCCCACAGGCCAGCTAGGGTTCTGCCAGATATACATGCACATGTCAGTGTGAAAGTGTGCATGCATGTGTGAGTGTGTGACTGCATGCATGTGAATGAGCATGTGAGCATTTGTACAACTGTGTTTGTACATGTGTGTGCATGTGTGTGCACAGGCAGGTGAACGTGTATGTGCATGTGTGCATGCATATGAGAGTATGTGTCCATGGTGTGTACGGTAGAGTCTGAGAGTATGTGCAGATATGTGGGTGTGTACATGTGTGTACCTGTGTGTGTATACGTGTGAGTGTGCATGTGAGAGTTTGTGTATGTGTGTGTGAGTGTGCATGTGTCAGAGTGTGGGTACATATGTCTGAGTGTATGTGTGAAGGTGTGTATGTGTGCATGAGTATGTATGTGTGTGTATTACTTGCATGTGAGTATGCGTATGTGTCTGTGCATGTGAGCATGCATGTGTATATGTGTGCGCGTCCGCATATGTGACTGGACATGTGTGTGAGCATGCACATGTGATGAATGTGTATATGCATGTGAGCATACATGTGTCAGAGTGTGTGTGCATCAGAGTGTGAACATTCTTGTGAGTGCAAGTGTGATGAGTGTGTGCATGTGTGTGAACATGAGTGGGTGTATGTGCATGTGAGTGTGCATGCATCAGAGTGTGTCTGTGTACATGTGAATGTGCATGTATGCGTGCATGTGAGCATGTGTGTACATGTGTGGATGTGCATGTGTTAAGTCTGTACATGCTTGTGAGTGTGTATGTGTCAGAGTATGTGGGTGTACGTGCATGTGAGGATGTGTGTTTATGTGTGTGAGCATGCATGCATGTGTCAGTGTGCACGTGCATGTAAGCATCCATGCGTGTGTGTGCATGTGAGCATGCATCAGAATGCGTACATGTGTGTGTGTGCGAGTGTGCAGGTGTGTGTCAGAGTGTGTGCATGTGTGAGCATGTGTGTATGTGTGTGTGACACTCACAGTCAATATCAACTGTGCTCTTTCTGTGGTCACTCCTGTGCTCTCCTGCAGTGGGATGTCCCAGGGTCTCCGAGTGCCTGCACCTCACACCACTGTCCACTGTCTCCTCATGACCCTGACACTAAGCGTCTCAGGCCCAGGCTGCAGGGTTAGCTTGAACAAAGACACGATCGTATCAGCGAACGGTGTGTGATAACAATATCCATGAGTTCAAACACATCCTGTGGGCTGCAATAACACACAGTCATGACACGGACAGAGAGCCAGTGCCTGGAGACAGAGGCTTTTACACTTTTTAAAGCTGCTGCAAAATTTTTTGTTGAAAAAAATCCTAGAATGAAGCTGCCCCAGGAAAAAGGTGCATGTGTGCACATGTGCATGCATGTGTGCAAATGTGTGCATGTACATGTACATGTGTTATATGTATGTCTACACAAGGGCTCTGTGGAGCACAGCTGGAAGCTGGTGGGGTAATAGGAGTGTGTGTGTATGCACATGTGTTGTATGTGTTTGTATGTATGTGCACATATGTGTGTTCGCATGCACGCGTCAGTGCAAGGGCTCTGTGGACCACAGCTGGAAGTGAACATGAAGGTGGTAGGAGTGTGTGCATGTATATATGTGTGTGTTGTGTGTGTGCATGCACATGTTGTATACATGTGTGTGCATATGCAATGGTTGTACATGTCCATTCAAGAGCTCCACAGACTGCAGTTGCAAGTGGGTGGAACAGTGGTAGGAGTATGTGTGCATGTGTATATGTGTGTGCTATATATGTGCATACACATGTTATATACATATGTGTGCATAAACACACGTGTGCATGTGCATTCAAGGGCTCCATGGACCACAGCTGGAAGCCGGTGTGTTGGTGATAGAAGCACCGCTTAGAACCGGAAGCCTTTGTAGCTCCTTCTGGCCGTTGGTCGGGAGCCTGGCTCCTTAGCCGAGTGTCATCCAACTTCACTATAAACTTGGGTCTTCCCCTCCCTCCTCCTCACTGGGTGGGCACTTACGGGGTGCTCCCATTCTGGTTCCTGGCTCTCTCCGGACCCCCGCGTGACCGCTCAGGCCCGCGGACTCTGCACCTCCTGCTCCAGGTGTCTACTTCCCGGCCCTGACCAGCCTGCTGTCACAGAAGGTGGGGGACAGTGAGCGGGCCTTCACATACAGCACCGTGGGCACCGGCTCCCAGGTTGGGTGAGTCAGGCCACCGGGCAAGACGGGCCAGGGAAGGGTCTGCCCTCCAAGCTGCTGGCCCAGGCCCTGCTGGAGGTGATGTGGGGGCTTTGGGACCATGGTGGGGGAAGAGCTCCTTCACTTGCCCCCTTTTGTCTGCTAGCAGGTGAGGTAAGGGTGCTGTCTGGCCCTCTGTAGGGCTGTAGGCCAAGGGGTGAACAGCCTGGTGCCCCGGGGCATGCCCTCCCCTCTGCCCTCCTTCCCAGAACCCAGCCCTCAGACAGCTCCTGGCTTCACTGTCCCCATCCAAGACCTTGCTCAGGCTGGAGGACCATGCCAGCACATCCTGTAGCCACCTCATAGGGTGGACATATGCTCAGGCCGATGGATGCCTTACCCCCCCCACCCCAGGCTCAGGGCCCTTGGAAGGGCCACGGGGGAGAACTCAGAGGGGCAGAGAGGCATGGGGTGTGCCCAGAGCAGCTGGGCAGGCCGGGGGGGAGGCAAACCCTGGGGATGGACCCTTCCTGACATGGCTCATGTTGACAGGAAGTTCAGGTCCCACCCAGTCCTGCAGTTTGTTGTCCCCGAGCTGGGGCACAGGCAGGCCCCCAAATGTGCTCACCCCACATGGCCCTGCCCAAGACCACCCACTGGGGCTGTGTCTCGGAAGACCGTTCGTCAACCAGCTGAAGTCCTCCCCAACACAATAAGACGGGGGTTCCAGCGGCAGCCTCGGGGGGCTCCAGGGCATCTTCTTGACCGAGGTGTGGCCTTCCAGAACGCTGCTGACTGGGGGCGTGGGCTCCCTGCTCCTGGACTGCTGTGGCTGGCCAAGCGTCTTCTACGCCTCTGGTGGGTTCACCTTGCTCTGGGTGTATTACGTGCACAGGTACCTGCTGAATGAAAAAGGTAACGGCAGGTGGAGTGGGCAGGGCATGGGCGGGTCCTGGCACGGTCAGGTCTGGCTGCCCCTCCCCGCGGGGGCCATGGGGCGTCTGCAGGGCAGGGCCCCCTGGGCTGCCAGCTCTGCACCTGCCAGAAAGAGCCCTCAGAGCAGCCTGGCTGTGCCAGCTGCTGTCGGATCAGCCCTAACTCAGGACGACCTGGCGAGCAGGGGGACAAGACGCTGCCTGGCCCTGCCCCATCCTCGATCCTTTACGGGTCAGACCGCCATGATGTATGGGGTTTTCACAGGCTGGTTCTAGAAGTAGGTGGTCAGGTCTTTCTTCCTAGTCCGTCAGCCTGGAAGCCCTGCTGAACCCTGTTCAGTGTCCCAGCACATGCCAGCCTCCATTGACAGCTGTGTGTGAGGCACACTGGCCGGGAATCGAACCCACATCCCTCACATAGAAGGCGAGTCTTTGACCCTGAACCCCCGCTGCCCCGACTAGCTAGCGCTTTGGGAAACGACATCTGAGTGCTGAGCTCTGAGCCCTGGCTGCGGTCGGCATATCCAACCCAGAACCTTCTGCCTGGAGATAGGGCGGCCGCACGGGAGGGAGGGAGCCCTCCAGGCAAAGGTGGTGATCTCATGGTGAGCTCCAGGAAGGACACAGGAATGTGGCACGCTCCCCGGCCCAGGGGCCTTAGCAGAGTTTGAGGCTGAAGGCGGTACAGTGCAGGCAGCCGGACTGCACGGGGCCGGGGCGCGCTGACCCGACAGGCCACCCCATCCCTCAGGCCGGAGCGGGCGCCACTCTGACAGCTCTTGCTCCTCAGATCTCATGATGGCCCTGGGCGCATTGATGCAAGGCCTGTCTGTTTCCAGACACACCAAAGTCCGCCGGGGACAGCTGTTCCGGAAGTCGGCAGTGTGGTGAGTCGGCCAGCCAGGGCAGGGCTGGGGCTGGGGGCTTGGCCCCTGGGGGGCTGGCATTGCCCCAGTGCCAACTGACCAGATGGGCACTCCCGGCTCTCTGACTGGGCTGCATATTGGGGGTCCGTGCGCACCGTCAGACCAGCTCACAGGAGGTCTGGCCCCCCTCCTGGTGTGGCCATGTGGGCTGTGGGGAGGGGGTGCAGTCGGGAGGGGGCACCAGCGCCGCTGTCCGGGCCCTGAGCAGCCCCCGCCTGCCCCAGGGCGGCTGTCTTCTCTCAGCTCTCCTCCGCCTGCACCTTCTTCACCCTGCTGTCCTGGCTGCCCACCTTCTTCAGGGAGACCTTCCCTAACTCCAAGGTGGGTCTGCCTGGCCTCCGGGTACACACGGGCTGGGCTGGGGCTGGGGGTCTCAGGCACCCCAACCTGGTGCAGAGACCGTGGGGACCCTGTGGTGGTCGGCAGCTGCTCTCGCCCACAGACATCTCCCCCGAATGCGGCCGTGTCTCTGCTCTCAGGCGGGTGGGGCGCTCTGGCCCCAGCGCCGTTTCCCACTGCGGCAGCCGTTTTCGCTGAGCCCCACCCCGAGCAGCTGCTTCAGCCCCTGACAGCCCCACCCTCAGGGTCCAGCTGCTAGGCTGCCTAGCAGTCTTCCCAAGGCGGGGGGCCTGGGCAGGGGCCCTGGGAGGGGAGAGGCGCTGCCCCCGGTGTCTGGGCCCTCCTGGTCTCAGGCGGTCGGAGCAGCAGAGGCCGTGGGTGTCAGTGGGGAGGGAATCCTTTCCAGGATGGCAGGTGTGGGCAGCAGTGGCCATGTTGGCGGGTGTGGGTGGTGGCGGGCATAGGCAACAGTGCCCTGAGTGGCAGTGGTGGGGCCTGCCCCAGCCCAAGCCCCAGCCCAAGCCCCAGCCCAGCCTGTGTGTACCAGGAGGCCAGGCAGACCCACCTTGGAGTTAGGGAAGGTCTCCCTGAAGAAGGTGGGCAGCCAGGACAGCAGGGTGAAGAAGGTGTGGCTGACCTTCTGAGCTGTCTCCCCACAGGGCTGGGTCTTCAACGTGGTGCCTTGGCTGGTTTCCATCCCTGCCAGTCTGTTGAGTGGGTTTCTCTCAGATCACCTCATCAGTCATGGTGAGTCCTGGGAGGGGGAGTAGGGCCAGGGCCGTTGGGGGAGGGGAGGGGCTGTAGGACAGAGGCGGGGCCTTGAGTGTCCCCCCAGAGGTGGTGGGACCTTGTGGGGAGGGGAAGCAGGAAGGGCTGGGGGGGGGGGGTGGAGGCGGACCATGAGCCAAGCCCTTGAATCTCCTGGGGTTGCAGCTACAACTCTGGGAAGAGGCCCACGCCCAGGAGGCCTCCGCTGTGACAAAGTGGCAGCCCTGCCCTCTGGTGTGGACACAGCAGGGGCAGTGGTGGGGCCACCCAGGCCTCAGCCTACCTCAGACTGCTGCCCCAGCCTCAGTTTACCCGCTTGTTAAAGGGCGAGGGATGTCACGCAGTGACAAGACCCAATCTCGACTGTAGCTGTACGGCTCTCCTGGAGGAGGGCGGGAGGCTCCTAAGGGTCAGCAGTCAGGGCCCTAACGCCACCCATTGGCCCAGGTGGGGACACCCTGTCCCCGAGAGTGTCCACCGATTGGGCTCCAGCCCCTCTTCCCACACGAGCAACATCTCAAACACACATGCAGATCCACACGCACACTCACATGCCACTCTCCCAGGCAAGCCCTCTCTCTTAACTGTGAAGTGACAGGGGCTCACAGTGGAGAACTAGACAATGTGGAGGCACAGAAACTAGAGTCTCCATGTGACTGTTGCATGTCCCTTGTGCAGCCTTCTCATGCCTGCTGCTCAGTTCAGGAACCTCCCAGGCATACGTCTGGTGTGCAGCATGATGCGTAACACACACATGCACACATGCACACACTGGTGTGCTGCATAGATACACATGCACACAAACACACACACACGTACGCACACATGTGGCATGCAGCATAGATGCACATCACATGCACACACAAAGGTGTGCTGCATAGATGCACACCATATATACACACATGTACATGCAGGTACATGGTGTACTACAGATGCATACCACACACACGTGTACACACACACACACATGGTGTGCTGCGTAGATGCACATCACATACATATACACGTGTGCACACATATCCATGTGTGGCATGCTGCATAGATGCACACACATGAACACATGTGTGTGCACATTCACCACATCACAGGACAGCCCTGTCCGAGCACCAAGGCCCCTGGCTCTAAGCTCAGCTGAGTTTGGCCAGATGCTTCCCCAGGGTGCAGTCCAGGGAAGACGCCCACAGGCTGACGGAGCCCTTCCCCCCCCCCCCCCCAGGTTACCGGACCATCGTGGTACGGAAATTCATGCAGGTAGGAAACTATTGCCTTGATTCTCCCTGGACCTGAGAACTGTGCTCCCAGATCTCCCAGTTTCTGGGGCCAAAGCCCACCAAGCGGCCAGGGCCAGACCCCCAGGTGCTGGTTCAGTGCCACAGCAGAAGGGAGCTCTGGGTTGGTGTTGGGTACAGTGTGGCCAGCTGGACCCTTCTCTGAGCTCCCCACATGGGCCCTCTGCCCCTTGATCCAGACACCCCTTTCTGGATCTGAGCTTATGTCCAGTGGGCTCCCCTCACTCTAATCAGGGAGGACTCAGCCCAAGGGGACAGGGGTCAGATCTAACCTACAAAGTCTGGGCACTGTCCCCAGGACACCCTCTCTTCAAGGGTCCCCAGGACACCCTCAGACTTGATAATGCTCTGAAATGACTCACAGAAGCCAGGAGGGCTCTGTCCTCACTGAGTCCGCCCTAAGACTCTAACCCAGGGAGATGCGTATGTGGAGAGGTTCATTATACTGAGGTTGGCTCCCAGTCAGTGGATGCTGGCGGATCCAGACGCTGCAGGTAGGGGACAGGCTGGAGGCTCTGGCAGGCTCGAGTTCCAAATTGGTGGGTCAGGCGTGGGGAGGAAGGGGCTCTGGTAGGATGTCTGCTGACAGCCTGCACGCAGAGCCTTCCCCAGGAAGCCTGGGTTTTGCTCCTGAGGCCTTCAGCTGGTAGCATCACCCAGTGATGGCAGGTGGTCTGCTCTCTACTGAAGGCCAACTACCCCAATCACACAGAACTACTTCATAGAGACATCAAGACCAGTGTTTAACCAAACAGCTGGGCACGACAGCCAAGCCGTGGTGACACGTGAAATGAGCCATGACATTCCTCCTTCATAATCCACATATTACATATTGCCTGAGGCATTTGACTGCTAACCAGAAGGCTGGCAGTTCAAACCCACCAGCCCTCAGAAGGAAGACTGGACAATCTGCTTCCGTAGAGATACCGCCTCGAAAACCCAAGGAGGGGTTGCTATGAGTCGGAATTGACTCAACGGCAGTGAGTTTAGTTTGGTTTTTGGTTTATACGTGTTATAACAGAAAGACACAAACCAGCCGAAGGAAGAGACCTACAGGCTAGGGTCTGGGAGGTAGAGCCTCCTCCCGGCCATGACATGTGACGAGGCCAGCAAGCCCGCCACACCTCAGTGTCCAGGCTTCAGGGTTCACTGGAGCTGCACTGTGTGAACATGAGTGACTAACGGGTCACCGCGTGGTCAAGCACAGTCTGCAGCCCCTCACTCTCCAGGAGTGGGGCTGACTGCCAAGGGGCCACCCCAGTCACGTCATTAGCTCTCAGGTGGGGTCCAAGGAGCCCACACTGAGTGACAAAGACATGCCTACCACTCGGAAGGTCTCAACAGTTTAGGGTCACTCCCCAGAGGCAGGATCAAGGCCAGACCACTCTGCGGTGGCTGCTGGGCAGCGTCATCGGCATGATCCGCCCCCACCTGCCCTTCGCACCCTTCCCCCGCAGGCCATGGGCCTCGGCCTGTCCAGTGTTTTCGCCCTGTGTCTGGGTCACACCTCCAGCTTCTGTAAGTCCATGGTCTTCGCCTCAGTCTCCATTGGTCTCCAGACCTTCAACCATAGGTGAGGCCACCACCCCTCTATGTCGGGTCTCGGAGGTGCAGCCCCCACAAGGGAGTGAGCCAGGGAGGCAGAGGGGACCCAGTCCCCTGGGAAAACAAGCTCACAGGAGTGGGTGGGGGTGGGGGTGGGGAGCAGTGCGAATCCCGCACTCCCAAGGGAAATAGTCTTTGTCCCAAGGGTACCCAGCTCTCTGAGCCTTGCCCCTGCTCTGCCCCCTCCCAGAGCCCCTTGGGGACTCCCCAGTCTGTAGTCACTTTTCACACCACCTGAACTGCGACAGACATGCACCATGCTTCAACCACCCCCCTTTTGTCTCGGGGATGGGGTTCCAGAAGCCCCTGGAAGAGATGAGGAAGACAAGGTCCCACACAGGTGGTGGGTGGGGGTCCTCTCCCCACGGCCAGCCCTCTTTGCCCCACCGGCCTTTGGCTGCCATGCCCCACATCTGCCATCTCCCTGTCCCCCTACAGCGGCATCTCTGTCAACTTCCAAGATCTGGCTCCATCCTGCGCCGGCTTCCTGTTTGGTGAGGACACCCAGCTCCCAGCCCCACCCTGGATGCCTCCAGGGCCTGGCCACCTTCTCTAACTGATTCCTCTTCCCACTCACCCCCTGTTCACAGGTGTGGCCAACACAGCAGGGGCCTTGGCAGGTAAGGGGTCTCCACGCCAGGTCCCCTGACCAGAGATGAGCCCAGAGGCAGGGTGCCCCCTGCCACTTCTCACCCCAACCCATTCTTTCACCCCTTCCCAGCTCCTCCAGTCCTGTTCGAGGAGAGCAGGGTGGGCCCTTAAGACGAGGGCCCATGATGGGGAGGGCACAGAGGAGATGCCAGGGGCTCACCTGCACCCCCTATGGTGGAGGGGGGCACAGAGGAGCCCCTGGCAGTGGGTGGACTCAGCCTGAGATGCAGGAAAAGAATCTGACTGAGTGGCCACATCCCCGCTGCCAGGGTCCAGGTGCCCCCACCCATAGTGTCCCGTACCCCATCTCCTCTTTGGAGGGACACAGGAGCTCAGGCACAGGTACCCTGCCTGGTGGGCCACCCCTGGGTGGATGTGGGCCTCTGCCCCTCCCCCAGGCCCTTGGGGTCCAAGACCACCCATCCCCTTCCCGGTCCCTCTGACATGAGAATTCTGGAATCCCACTCTCAGAACCACTGGGCTGCTCTCCATCGGGCCCGCCCAGCTCCACTCCGGGACGGCCTGGACTGGGGCCTCTTGGGGGCTGCCCTGGGTTCCGCTGGCCCACTCGCCCTCTTTCTCTCGGACAGGTGTGGTCGGTGTGTGTCTGGGGGGCTACCTGATCGAGACCACGGGCTCCTGGACCTCTCTCTTCTACCTGGTGGCCGTTGTCAGCAACCTGGGGCTGTGCACTTTCCTGGTGTTCGGGAAGGCCCAGCGGGTGGACCTGAGCCCCGCCCGTGAGGACCTCTAACCCCTCCCACTGCACAGGGAGGCAGGGGTGCATGCTACAGGGGTGTGTGGTGCAGGGACATGGGGATGTGTGAAGGGGGGCCCAGGATGAGAGGATGCAGGCGCCCCAGCCTCCTGACCCACGCAGGGCAGAGGGGGGCCAGGCCTCAGGTCCAGGGGCCCTTGCTCAGGGCCATGCCCATCCTTGCTCAGAGCCTGTTTCCCACCTGTGGTGGGGCAGTCTTGCTCTTGCACAGGTTTGGGGGTGACCATCAGAGACTCAGGGTGTGTCACTTAGTGGCTTCACCGCAGACAGGGCCTGTTCCAGAGCCAGCCACACTTCCCTGGGGCGCCCCACCTGGAGGACCGAGTGCTGCCCGGACCATGTGCCTTCTACCACAGGAGCCCAGCAGGCAGGGGGCCCCCACCCCAGGCAGCTCAGCTCTGTGCCTCGGGACTGGACTCTCCCCACCCCAGATACTGATACTGGATTGGGCCCTTCTCTGGGGTGGGCGGTCCTGTGCCCGCAGGGAGCTGCGCATGTCCCTGGTCTCAGCCCACCCCCCCCAGACCTGAATGCTCCCAAGGAGAACTCTGCCCCAGCTGAGACCCACAGCCCCAGACGAAGGCCACGGAGCACTGCTCCCAGGAGCAGGCTGCCCCCCAGCTAGAGGTCCTGGCCCGTCTCTGGGGACCCCCTGCTTCCCTGACCCCCACGGTGCTAACTATGCATCCTGAGAGTGCAGTGAAGGTCCCAGAGCCACCGCGGGACCGGTGGGCCCACCCTCCCGGGCCCCTAAACACCCTGAGGTGCATGCCGCTGCATACGGTGGGGCACTGCTCTGCCTGCTGCCCAGGCACCTTCGGCAGCCCTGCCTGAGCTGACCACTGCCCCTCTGTTTCCTGGCCACCGGCGGGTAGAGCCCCCAGATGAAGGCAAGCCTGTTCCTGTAAACAGAGGGCTTGGCCGTGCCATCAGTGGGGACGTGATGCACTCAGGAGTGCATGAAGAAGCTCATACTGTGCCAAGTCACGCGGAGCCTTATTTAAATGACCATTAAAAGCTATTTAAATGAGGCCTTTAGGAACCTCCTTGCCCACAATCAACTGTGCAATGAAAGAAGGGGCGTCCCTTCCCATGGGAGCTGCTGGAGTCCTTACCACCTTGAGACCACAAGAAGGGAGTGTGGACACAGGACTCTGCAGGTCACCCGAGGTGTGTGGGTCCTTCCCGGCTCACTGGGCTTGGGAGGGGTGAGGGGAAGCCACTTGGTCTGTGCACAACTGTAGCTCCCCAGTTTCCTGGGGCCCGAATCTTATCACACTGTCCTATGTCCTCACAGAATGGAGGCTGGTGTGGCACACAGGCTAGCTGTACCTCACTGTGTGGGGGCACCCCTTGCCTCATTGCTGTGGGGGTTCTGCCACGTCACTGTTACAGTGGACCTTCCAGGGCAGATCTGTGCTGCAGGCTGGGGGCTCATGCGGCCTAGGGGAGAGTGGGCGGGTCCTGGGGACAGGAGGGCGTGGCCTGCAGGTGGATGGTGGGCTGTGAGCCCTTTCCAGTGCAGCCGGGCTGGTTCAGACAGGCAGCCCTTCCACACTGTCCCACACGTTCAGGCAGGCCTCTGCCCACTGCTTGACCTGCGTAGGGCTAAAACAAGGGCCACCCTTAAGAAGAGGCCAGCAGCAGTGGAGCGAGAATGGGAGAGAGTCTGCACCCACTCACTGCCCCGTTATTTCTCTCTGTCTCTCTGCCTGGATCTCTCACTCACTCACTCACTCACTCGCTCACTCACTGATGGTCCCCTGCACTAGCTCAGTGTCACCTCCAGGCTCACCTATAGTGTGCTCAGTTCAGGGCTCAGGAAGCTGCCATGGGCCCATATGTCACCTCAAACGGTCCATTTACTGCAGAAGGAAGAGAGCGTGGAGCAACCAAGGCCAGGTGTGTGCTAGAGGGTGAGTGTGCGAGCAAGTGTCTGTGCACGTGAGCCTGTTTGTGTGTGTGACCATGTGTGATGAACAAGAGTGTGTGGAAGTGTTTGTACATATATGACAGTGTGTGAGTGTGTGCGTGAGTGTAGAATATGTGTGAATGTGTATGAGTGTGTGACCATGTGAGTGTATCACTGTGTGAATATGTTGTGTATGAATACATGTGTATGTATGTAAGCATGTGAGTGTGTTAGTATCTGTGAATGTATGTGTATGAATACATGTGTATGTGTGTTTGTAACCATATGTGTCAGTATGTGTGCATTTGTTTATGAATACGTGTGTATGTATGTGTGTGTGACCATGAGAGAGTGTCAGTATGTGTGTGTTGTTGTTGTTAGGTGCCGTCAAGTCGTCTCCGACTCATAGCGACCCTGTGTCCAGCAGAACGAAACTCTGCCCAGTCTTGTTCCAGCCCCACGATCCCTGCTATCCCTGAGCCCATCATTGCAGCCACTGTGTCAGTCCATCTTGTTGAGGGCCTTCCCCTTCATCGTTGACCCCACTTTACCAACCATGATATCCTTCTCCAAGGAATGGTCCCTTCTGACAACATGACCAAAGTAGGTGAGACGAAGTCTGGCCATTCTCTCTTCCAAGGAGCATTCTGGCTGCACTTCCTGCAGGACAGATCTGTTAGTCCTTTTAGCAGTCCATCGTACTCTCAGCATTCTTCACCAGCGCCACAACCCAAAAGCATCCACTCTTCTTCCGTCTTCCTTACTCATTGTCCAGCTCTCACACGCATAAGAGGCGATTGAAAATACCATGGCTTGGGTTAGGCGCACCTTAGTCTTCAAGGAGATATCTTTGCTCTTCAGCACTCAAAAGCGGTCTTTTGCAGCAGATTTGCCCAATGCAATACGTCGTTTGATATCTTGACTGCTGCTTCCAATGGTGTTGATTGTGGAACCAAGTAATGTGAAGTCCTTGACAACTTCAATCTTTTCACCATCCACCATTGGTCCAGTTGTGAGGATTTTTGTTTTCTTTATATTGAGGTGTAATCCATATTGCAGACTGTGGTTTTTAATCTTCGTCAGTAAGTGCTTACTTTCAGTAAGAAAAGTTGTGTCATCTGCATATTGCAGGTTGTTAATGAGTCTTTCTCTGTGGTGGTTAAGTTTGTGTGTCAACTTGCTGGGCCTGGTTGAGTAGCTGGGCAACTGAATATAGTTACTTCCCATGGTGAGACTAGTAATAAACTCCATGGTGGAATCTTTTGGAACAGCTGAGTAGCTGCTTTGGGTTTGTGCTCGGCTTCCCATATATAAGAAGCAGCTTTGGAAATGGTCTCTAGCTTATGGCATGCTTGAACCCTGCATGTTGTTGTTGTTGTTGTTAAGTGCCGTCGAGTCGTTTCCGACTCATAGCAACCCCATGCACAGCAGAACGAAACACTGCCCGATCCCGCGCCAGCCCCACAATCCCTGCTATACTTGAGCCCATCATCGCAGCCACCGTATCAATTCATCTCCTCCCCCTCTTTCGTCGACCCTCCACCCTACCAAGCATGACATCCTTCTCCAGGGAATGGTCCCTTCTTACAACATGACCAAAATAGGTGAGACGAAGTCTGGCCATTCTTGCTTCCAAACCCTGCATGTAGCCATATCATTGTTCAGCAGCCTGCCATGCTCTGCTGACCTTGGGACTTTCAATGGATTTGAATTAATGGCCTGCCATGTGGTTTGGAAACATTGGGACTGTGCCTTTTTACTTGTCATCCTTGGGCTTGTCAGCTTCAGCAGCCAGTAGCTGTCTAAGTGAAGAGAAGCCTCCATCTTCAGTGGGCCAGGAGCAGGAGGCAAAGCTGAAGCCCAAGGTTGAGGGGTTTTCACCCAGCCTCTAGAGCCTGGCACTTTGAACTTGGACTTAAAGCCTCCAAACTGTAAGAAAATAAATTCCTGTTTGTTCAGCCATCCCATTTGTGGCATATTCCTGTCAGAGCAGCACTAGGGAACCAGAACATCCTCCAATCCTGACGCTACATTCTTCTTCATGTAATCCATCTTCTCAGATTATTTATTCAGCATACAAGTTGAATAAGTATGGTAAAAGGATACAATCTTGATGCACCCCCTTCTTGATTTTGAGCCATGCAGTATCCCCTTATTCCTCATGAGTATAGTCAAGTGTTCTGGAATTCCCATTCTTCTCAATGTTATCTACAATTTGTTATGATCCACACAATCAAACGCTTTTGCATAGTCAATAAAACATAAGTAAACATCTTTCTGATATTCTTTGCTTTCAGCTAAGATCTGTGTGACATCACCAATGGTATCCCTTGTTCCACAGCCTCCTCTGACACCAGCTAGCATTTCTGGAAGCTCAGTCAATATACTGCTGCAACCATTTTTGAATTATCTTCAGTAAGATTTTACTTGCATGTGATAGTAACAATATTGTTCAATAATTTCCATTCTGTGGGGTCACCTTTCTTTGGAATGGGTACAAATATGGATCTCTTCCAGTCAGTTGGCCGGGTAGCTGTCTTCCAAGTCTCTTGGCATAACTGAGTGAGTGCCTGCAGCAGGGCATCTGTTTGTTGAAACATCTCAGTGGGTATTCTGTCAATTCCTGGAGCCTTGTTCTTCACCAATCCCTTCAGTGAAGCTTCGATTTCTTCCTTTAATACCATTGGTTCTTGATCATATGCCACCTCCTGAAATGGATGAATGTCGACCGATTCTTTGTGCTACGGTGACTCTGTGTATCCCTTCCATCTTCTTTTGATGCTTCCTGTATCATTCAATATTTTCCCCATAGAATCTTTCAATATTGCAACTCAAAGCTTAAATTTTTTCCTCAGTTCTTTCAGATTGAGAAATTCCAAGTGTGTTCTTCCCTTTTGGTTTTCTAACTCCAGGTCTTTGCACATTTCATTATAGTAATTGGCTTTGTCTGCTCGAACTGCTCTTTGAAATCTTCTGTTCAGCTCTTTTATTTTGTCATTTCTTCCATTTGCTTTAGCTACTCTCGGCTCAAGGGCAAGTTTCAGAGTCTCTTCTGACATCTATTTTGGTCTTTTCTTCCTTTCTCATCTTTTTAATGACCTCTTGCTTTCTTCATGGATGATGCTATTGATGTCATCCCACAATTTCTCTGGTTTTTGGTCATTGGTGTTCAATGTATCAAATGTATTCCTTAAATGGCCTCTAAATTCAAGAGGGATATTATCAAGGTCATATTATAGTTCTTGTGGACTTGTTTTAATTGTGTTGAACTTCAACTTGAACTTGCATACAAGCAGTTGATGATCTGTTCCACAATCAGCTCCTGTCCTTGTTTTGGCTGAAGATATTGAACTTCTCCATTGCCTCTTGCCACAGATGTATTCAATCTGATTCCTGTGTATTCTGTCTGGTGAAGTCCACGTGTGTAGTCATCACCTATGTTGTTGAAAGTAGGTATTTGCACTGAGTAAGTTGTTGGTCTTGCAAAATTCTATCATGCGGTCTCCAGTGTTATTTCTATCACCAAGGCCATATTTTCCAACTATTGTAACTCTTCCTTGTTTTCAACTTTTGCATTCCAGTCACCAGTGATAATCAACACATCTTGATTGCATGTTTGGTCAATTTCAGGCTGCAGAAGTTGGTTGTTGTCATTGTTATGTGCCATCGAGTCAGACTGGACTTATAGTGATCCTTCCTTGGGTTTCTGAGGCAGTATCACTATGGAAGTACATTGCCCAACCTTCCTTCCGAGGAGTGGCTGGTGAGTTTGAACCTCCACCCTTCTGGTTAGTGGTCAAATGCCTTAGCCACTACACTACCAGCAGAAGTTGGTAGAAATCTTCAATTTCCTCATCTTTGGCTTTGGTGGTTGGTGCATGTTCTGGTTACCTAGTACCGCTCTGAGAAGAACATACCACAAATGAGATGGCTTGAACAAACAGGAGTTTATTCTTTCACAGTTTGGAGATTTTAAGTCCAAGTTCAAAGTGCCAGGCTCTAGGGGCTGGGTTAAAGCCCATCAACCTTGGGCTTCAATTCTGCCTCTTGCTCCCAGCCCACTGAAGCTGGAGGCATCTCTTCACTCAGGCAGCTACTGAGGCTAACAAGCCCAAGGTCGACAAATAAAATGGCACAGTCCTGATGTTACCAAACCACATGGCAGGCCATTAATTCAAGTTCATCATGAGTCTCAAGATCTGCAGAGCATGGCAGGCTGCTGAACAGCGACACGGCTACATGCAGGGTCCAAGTGTGCCAGGAGCTCGAGACCGTTCCTCAAGGCTTCTGTTTATATACAGGAAGCAGACCACATTCCCGAAGGCAGATTCCACCATGGAGTTGATTGCCAGTCTCATCAGGGGGAATACTACATCCAGCTGCTCAGCCACTCAACCAGGCCCAGCCAACTTGACACACAAACTAAACTAGCACGGTGCATAAGTTTGGATAATAGTAGTATTAACTGGTCTTCCTTGTAGGTGTATGGATAGTATCCTATCACTGACAGCATTGTACTTTAGGACAGATCTTGAAACACTCGTTGTGACAATAAATGCCACACCATTGCTCTTCAATTTGTCATTCCAGCATAGTAGATCATGTGGTCGTCTGATTCAAAATGGCCCAAACCAGTCCAATTCACCTCACTAATGTCTAGGATGGGAGCTCTGGTAGAATAATGTCTAAGGCACTTGACTGCTAACCAGAAGGCTGGCGGTTCAAACCCACCAGCCACTCCTCAGAAGGAAGATGGGGCAATCTACTTCCATAG
>NW_006922056.1:1127345-1136310 GCF_000298275.1 Orycteropus afer afer | reverse complement strand
TTGCATCTGTTTCTGCTCATTTTGAGTCATGCCACATCAGCCAGTGGAGGTCCTGAAACCTTTACTCTCTCCATGTCATTACGATTGGCTCTACTCTGAGGAGTCAGCTCTTCCCCAGTCAAATTTTGAGTGCCTTCCAACCTGATGGGCTCATCTTCCGGCACTGTATCGGCAGTGTTTCAAGGCTGTTCCTAAAGTTTCCCAGTAATATATCTGACAGGGTTCCCCTGCTATTCATAAGGTTGTCACGGGCCAGTTGTTTGAGAAGTGGATGGCCTCCCCCTTCTTCTGAGTCTTAGCCCGGAAGCTCCACTGAAGCCTGTCCACCATGGGGCCCTGCTGGCATTTAGCAACACGGTGGCACAGCCTCCAGCCTCACAGCAACGTGTAGGCCACCACAGGATGACAAACGGACAGACAAGTTCATCTCCCTTAGTTCTCAACTCCTCTGCACTCGCCTGCCTCAGGCCTCAGCCTTGAAATAGAGCCACCCCCAAGCGAAAAGCAGGCCCTGTGCCCCTTCCCTGCCTACCTCGGGCCCTGGCCTTAAAATACAGCTGCCCCCAAGCGAAAAAGCAGCCCCCAAGCCCTGGGCCTGCCTACCTCAGGCCCCAGCTTCATTATAGAGCCACCCCCAAGTGCAAAGCAGCCTCCAAGCCCCAAACCCGCCTGCCTCAGGGCCCTAGCCTTAATAAAGAGCCACACCCAAGCAAAAAGCTGCCTCCAAGCCCTGGACCTCCCTACTTCAGGCCTCAGCCTTAATAAACATATGTGTGTGTATAAATATTTGTGTATGTATGTGTGTGACCATGTGAGTGTCACAATGTGAGCAAATATGTGTATGATTGTGTGTATGTATGAATACATGTGTATGTGTGTGACCATGTGAGTGTCAGTATGTGTGCATGTGTGTGTATGGATACATGTGTGTGAGACTGTGTGTGTCAGTATGTGTGAATATGTGTGTATGAATACATTAGTGTGTGTGGATGTATGAGTGTGTGCGCTTGCACCCAGCACAGCAGGAGGAAGAAGCTGTTGTTCCCTAGCTGGCAGAGAGAGGGCACCGTCGGACAGGGATGTGTCCTGGGTGTGAGGCCGGCTGGCTGGCAGCCTGTCCCCTCCTGTGTGGCAGTCTCCTCTCCCTGCGTGTTGAAAGAGATTGGACGCCCTTCAAGGTCACCTGGAAGGACATTCAGGGGCTGGAGGGCGGTGAGGACGTGCTGAAGAGGGACGTCATGGCAGCTCTCAGGGTAGAGGGCAGGTGGGAGGGAACATCGTGTTGGGGGGAGTCAGCACCAGGGAGGGCCTCTCAGGAGCTGGTGTGTGTGCACGTGTACGTGTGTGTGTGTGTGTGTGTGGTCTGGGCTGGACCCAGACGGCAGGACAAGAGACCTGAGGTGGACAGAGGCCCCTGTGGGGAAACCCCACCGGAGGGGTCTGTGATGTGGGGTGCTCAACAAGCAGCTGACTTCGTTGGAGGCAACAATGTAGCGGGGAGGGGGAGAAGAAGGGGGAGGAGAGGGGAGACCCTCCTCCTGCAGCCTTCTTACATGTAGGCTGTTGCCTCATTGAGGTTTAAATATTGGAAACTGTGGGAGGATGTAGAGAGGATAAGTCTGTCCTGAAGAAGGCCCACCCGGTCAGCCCCAGGGTGACCCGAGCTCGCCCATATGCCCTGGATCCCTGCCTACTGTCCCCTCCCCCACCGCCTGGCCCCCCAGGCGACCCCCAATATTGTGTCTTGAGAACAGGCTCTGTAGTGGCTGCTTAGCATTCGTGTTAGCTGGTTAAGGGCACCCCCACCTCTCGGGGCTGCCCCCACTTCCTTCAGTGGGTGGGCTGGAGGCCAACTGCCTGGGGGTCCCTGTCTGCCCGCCTAGGGGCCTCAGCACTGTCGGGTCACAGGGACGGGCCATGGGGGTGCCTTCTGGTCTCTGTCAGGGCAGGGCAGGGCCGCGCCTGCCCGACCCCCCATTCCTGCCCCAGGCCCAGCTCAGCTCACTGGAGCCCCGTGGATGGGCCTTTTTTTAGGGTGTTTGAGGGAGAAGAAGTAGGGTCAGGCATGACTATCCGTCGGCCCACCAGCACAGGGTGCAGTCAGAGGGGGAGCGACACGGGAAGCTATTAATTGAAATAGCTTCATTAATTAGTAATTAACAGCAAGATAATGACTATGTCACCCGCCCTATTTCAGCGAATGCCCTTCATGTGTTCCGGGCCTTTAATTAAAGGACGCGCGCTTTAATTAAAGGCAAACTCGGCTGGCCTCGGTAATACAAAAAGGACACCCCACTTTCAGAGGCGCTGGGGGGCTGTGCAGCCACAGGGGGCTGGGCCTGCGGTAGCCCTCCTGCAAGACCTGGCCCCTTCCTGCTCCTCAGTTGGCTTCTGGGGGTGTAGTGGCCACTGTGGGTCACAGATACTAGAGAGAGGTCCACACACCCCTCACCGCAGCCCTTGCTAAGCTCCCCAGACACGACCAGGCCGATGAGCCCCACAGGGCCCTCCCTGAGCTTGGGGATCTCAACAGCCCAGCTCCCTCCCCTGCTCGGGGCTTGGCTCTGCCCACCCCCACCCCCCCCGTGGTGCAGAGGTGTTTGGAGCAGGGGTCTTCCCTGGCCTGGGGGGGGCCTTTGCAACACAAGGCTCAAGTCAAGGAGTATGGGTGACCCAGCCCCGTGCAGAGATGTCGCCAGCTAAAGGGAGCCCGAGACCCTGCCCGGGTACCCCATGCCTCTCGGGTGTGTCCCACTTTTCCACTGCAGAAGCCCCCAGTCTCAGAGGAGCCTGGAGATGGGTCCCCAGACTGGGCAGCAGAGCTTCCAGGGTTCACTGGCCCCAGCACTGACCGGGCACTTCTCCGCACAGTCTTGGGGGGAAGCGGGGGTGGGAGAAGGGAGGGGCCAGCCCTGCATCAGAAGCAAGGCCGCTTTAAAGCCAGGCCCCAAATGCTTTCCCTGGAGAGGGAGAGGGGTCCTGGCTGCTGGACCTGGGTGGGCTGGCCAAGAGAGGCCACCAGCCTCCCTGTCCTTGTGGACACTAGCCCTGGGATCCCAGCGCCTCCATGGGGCTGCATCCAAGGGGACAGGCAGGGCCTGAGACCCACTCACAGAGGCCTCAGTGGAGACAAGCAAAGACCCGTCGGCTGTGGGGCAGCAACCAGACCAGGAGAAGATTCTGGAACCATCGACCAGAGGCTCCATCCCGGATTGTCTCCCACACTCGCTCCGGAGCTGGCAGGGGCTCGCAGCCCAGATGAGCAGGGGACTGAGTGGGGGTGGGTTCCAGCTGGTCTGGACAAGCCGGAGGGGACGGAGGCAGAGGAGGCTGTTCCACCTGCCAAGGGCAGCCCGGGGGCCAAGGGAAGCCTGGTGGACCAGAGGCTGACCTGGAGGGTGGCGTCGACCCCCAGGGTGCCCAAGCCTGGTCCGTGGCCACCCCTCCCCACAAGCAGCCACCTGGCCCTACAGAGGCAGCAGCCTGGCCCCAGGACCCACTTTTGGAAGAAGCCTTTGGCCAACAGTGTCAGTGCCAGGGACGAACCAACTGAGCGAGACACCCATAAAAATGCCAGGACATGCGACATAAAGTACAACCTGTCCAATTAAATTATTCAATGTGCTTAGCATTCATTACCTTCCATCAAACCTCGAGTGGGCCCACCTTCCTTCCTTCCCGGGCTTGGAAACTTTCCGCTACAAGTCAGGCTGGAAATGCATTTTCATCATGTCTCCTGCCCCACCCCCATGTGCTGAGGAGAACTGCCCCCAGCAGGTGGTAGCTGTTCCGGTGTTAGACCCCGCAGGGGGCTCCAAGTCCTAGCGACCACGTACCACGGAACAAGACGCTGCCCGTCCGCCGCCAGCCTCACAATCCCTGCTGTGCCTGAGCCCGTCGTTGTACTGGGGCCACCCAGCTCACTGAGGGCCTTTTTTTCACTGACCCCACTTGCTTTACCAAGCGTGGTGTTTCTCTGGGGAATGCTCCCTTCTGGTAACGTGACCCAAGTGGGCGGGACAAGCTCTGGCCATCCCCGGTGTATCCAACACCACAACTCAAATGCATTGATTCTTCCTCATCCTTCCTTATTCATTGTCCAGTTTTCACATGCACTTGAGGCGATTAAAACAACAAGGGCTTGGGTGAGGCTTAGTCTTCCAAGTGACATCTTTGCTCTTTAACACTCTAAAGGGGTCCTTTGCAGAAGATTTGCCCAGTGTAGTATGACGTCTCATTTCTTGACTGCTGCTTCCATGGGCATCTGTTGTAGATCCAAGTAAAAGGACCCTGCAGGTACAGCCCCGAAGGCGGCACCCCTGGCACGCTCCACACCCAGCACCTGCCACCCATGTTTCTGACCAGCTCTGCTCAGCTGAGCTGACACCTGGCTGACAAGTGTTCTCTAAGATCAGATTTGGCCTTGGCACATGGGGTGCTGCAAAAGACCCCTTCCAAATGTTCAAGAGCCAGGATGTCACCTTGAAGACTATAGTGTGCCTGACCCCAACCCTAGTCTTTCTAATAGCCTCATATGCATGTGAAAGCTGGGCCATCAGCCACTTACCAGTTGGTTTCTCCCGGGAGGCCCAGGCTGGACAGCGTCCCCTTGTCCCCACCCAGGATCTTTAAGACCTAGGGACTGGTGGGTGAGGAGGCTTGAGGGCAGCACCCTGGGGAGCCTCCTACATTTGAAGGTGAAGGTGGAGAGGAACCAGCCAAGGAGACCAGGAAGGGGGTCACGTAGGAGGAAGGGTCTCAGAGCTACCTGGAGGGTGAGGATGGTGTTTCAAGGCTAAAGGGGCTGACAGTGCCGTCCACAGAATCCTGAGCAGGTGAGGAGACTGGACCACAGCAGCAGGAGGTCACGGGCTGTGGAGTGGATGTGAGAGCCCATGGGAGAGGATGTTAGGGCAGCTGGGTGGCCACTGTGCTGTGTTCCCTCAAGACCAAGGGTGCAGCTCTGAGGGCTCACAGCTGAGTCCCCAGGGTCAGCCGGTGTCAGTGCAGGGGACAGAGGCCCCACCCTGGCCTCCGCTGGGCTGACCCTGATGGTGGCCCAGAGCTCCTGTGGGGTCAGTATGTGGCTGCACCACAGCCCTGATCTCCCCTCCTGGGCTGGTGCTTCGGGCAAGTTCCCAGGTCCCTGGGACCTCATCTCAGAATCTGTGGGGCCCTGGCTTAAGGCAGGAGGGCCTCCCACTGGCCTCTCAGAGCTAGAGTTATCTGAGTGCCTTCTGCTACCAGACTCGGCACAAGTTAAAAAGGAGGGCAATGCCTAGACAGGGCTCAGAAAACTAGTACAGGTGAAACTGACAGTGCCCAGGAACAGCGCCCCCTGAGGACTTTAGAGCCGCTCAGCTGCTGCAGGTGAGCTCAGGCGGGAGTGCTGGGCAGAGCCAGGCCAGGGTGGGCTGCGTGTGGGGCCAGGGGGTCTTGGCTTCTGCCCCCCAGCACCTGATGGTCAGCCATCTGGGCAGGAGACGTGCTAGGAGCTGCCTCCACGTTGCCAGTGGGACCCAGAGGCAGGTCAGCCTCGCTCGGCGCAGAGGGACCAGGCTGCGAAGAGTCATGGGGGCCCCGCCAGACTGGAGAGCGGCAGGAGCTTCTTAGATGCGGCCAGAAGGGGAAGGGCCGGCAGGTGAGGCGTCTCCCCCACCGACTGGCCTTTCCAGCACTGCCGCTGCTGTCGACGAGGCCCAGATTGCTCTCTGGCGGCGTCTGGACCGTAAATCAGAACACTGAACATCTGTGAGTGCACACCTGAAAGGGGGACACCAACAAATTACACACGACAACGCTGTGTGCAGGATGTATTGCTGATGATGAGCTGTACAACACGGAACAAGAACAGGTGGTCCTAAGTGTGCTTCCCTGGATATGTTGTAAGCTCTATAATGGCCCAACGCCACTCCTGAAGGTCACTGGGGCAGTTTAGGGGCTGGGGTCACCCCTTCTCTCACACAGCTGCTGAGGGACAGAGGGACGGGAGTCTCTCAGCTCTCGTCTCCCCGTTTGTCCCTGCAGCTCCACTCCAAGTCCCTCTGCGTCCTCACCCACGGGCTCTCATGCCCACCCTGGGGCCTGAGCACATAGATCCAGTCCCACTGTTTCCCGTTTCTCCACCATCCCTGGGTCCCTGTGAAGGCCCGAGCTGTGACGCGAGGACATTGGGGACAAGCCCTGCAGCAGTCCTGCAGCCCTTCTGCCTCCTGTTGGCTGGTGGGAAATGAGCTTGGCAGGTGTGGAGACAGGGCAGGGGCAGGAAACTGGAGACGGCTGTCCTGGTCATCACAGACCCTTGGCGGCTGCACTAAGGACCCAGCACCGTTGTCTCATGAGGTTCTCCCCATCCTGTTGAGTTTTCTGGGAAGGGGACTGTCCCTACCCTTTGGGTGATTTTTCTGCCCCCCCTTGGCCCAAATAGATGATCTGAACATGTGATGTCTCAAGGCAGATCTGAAGGTGCTGGCTCATGCAGGTGTCCAGAGTGTGACCCCAAGGACAGTCTGTCTCTGTTTTTTGACAGACTTCCATCAAGCTGATGGATTTTTGTGGCAAAACTTCCTCTGAGGTTGACCTCTTCTGAGTTCCTCAGTTAAGAAGCTTGACAGCCAGAGTCACTCTTGTCCACGTGTCCCGTCTGTGCGTCTACCTTGATTTTTCTGAAATGAGTTCGAGTAGGATTAAGTCTTGTGTGTGGACAATTTATAAAAAGGCGTGGCTATCTGTTCCACGTCAGAAGGTGCCCTTTGGGACTCACTTCTCGTGGGTCTCTGCTTATTCTGGGTCAGAGGCACAAGATCTCCTTGTCAACCAGACTCATCCTCCTGTCAACCTTCAGGTGACCACAAGCCCCGCCCTCCAGCCAAGCTCGACAGACGTACAGACCTGGGTGCCTAGGGACAAACACAACATGCAAGACACCAAAGTCCCAGCCTGAGCTTATGACAAACCTCATTGACTGCCCAACCCAACCCAAGTCTGCAGCCCAACTCATCCTCCCTCTGTCCAGTGATGTCAGCGAAGTCCCCTCCACACTGGCTTGTCCTTCCTCTTTCTCCATCACATAGACTGAGGTAGAAGGTGGGGCTTTGCCCACATTGGGTCTTCCTGCTCCACTCACACTGCCCACCCCTCACTGGTCTTTCTATGTGTGGTCTGAACTGCATGGCCCTGGAACCATCTGTCATTTGAGAACAGCAGGGATTGGGGAGACAGTGGCCAGTTGTCTTGGCTGTTCATTGTGGGGGCCCCTCTGAGCTTCTTAATTAGCCTGCTCTGCCCACCACTCTAACCCCCAACCTGGGCTGGCCACAGGTTTCCCATCACAAAGCTGTCTCCACAATTGGCCCTAATTGGTGGCTTCATAGTTGTTCCCGGTAGAGATGGAGCTGCAGAGAGAGAGAGAGCATGAGAGATGGGGAGACAGAAGGGGAGAGAGATGGGGAGAGAGAGGGACAGGGGAGAGGAAGAGAGAGATAGAGACGGGGAGAGAGAGAGAGATGGGGAGACAGAGTCAGAAAAAGATGGGGAGACAGAGGGTCAGAGAAAGATGGGGAGAGAGAGAAAGAGACAGGGAGACAGAGAGAGATGGGGAGACAGAGGGTGAGAGAGAGATGGGGAAAGAGGGAGAGAGAGATGAGAGAGATAGAAGTGGGGAGACAGGGTGAGAGATAGGGAGACAGAGGGTCAGAGTGAGATGGGGAGAAAGAGAAGAAGAGATAGGGAGACAGATGGGGACAGAGAGGGAGGCAGAGAGAGATGGGGAGACAGACGGTGGGAGAGAGAGATGAAAGATAGAAGTGGGGAGACAGAGGGTCAGAGTGAGATGTGAACAGAGAGAGATGGGGAGACAGAGAGGAAGAGAGGGAGACAGATGGGGAGACAGAGGGAGAGAGGGTCAGAGAGAGATGGGGAGAGAGAAAGAGATGGAGAGACAGGGAGGGAGAGAGGTAGAGAGAGATGGGGAGACAGAGGGTCAGAGAAAGATGGGGAGAGAGAGACATGGGGAGACAGAGGGTGAGAGAGAGATGGGGAAAGAAGGAGAGAGACAAGAGAGATAGAAGTGGGGAGACAGGGTGAGAGATGGGCAGACAGAGGGTCAGAGTAAAATGGGGACAGAGAGAGATGGGGAGGAAGAGAGGGAGACAGAGAGAGAGATGGGGAGAGAGAGATAGGGAGACAGAGGGAGAGAGGGTCAGAGAGAGACAGGGAGAGAGAAAGAGAGAGATGGAGAGACAGGGAGGGAGAGAGAGGTAGAGAGAGAGATGGGGAGACAGGGTGAGAGATGGGGAGTCAGAGGGTCAGAGTGAGATGGGGAGAAAGAGGAAGAGATAGGGAGGCAGAGAGAGAGATGGAGAGAGGGAAGGAGAGAGATGGAGAGACAGGGAGGGAGAGAGGGAGGGGGAGAGAGATGGGGGGAGAGAGAGATAAATGGGGAGACGGGGAGAGAGAGACGGGGAGACAGAGGGTGTGAGATGGGGAGAGGTGAAGAGAGAGACACCTGAGAGAGAGCTAGAGTGGGGGAAGGGGGAGGGAAGAGAGAGATGGGAGCCGCCTCTCCAGGGCTGAGGCAGGGTGCTGTGGGGAAGGACTGGCTGACCCCTACCCACACTTCCTAGCAGGAGTGCTCTCCGGACTCAGCCGGAAGACTCAGCCGGAAGACCCAGCGCTTTGCAGGACTCAAGAAGAGGATTCCTGAGGACTGCAGGTCTGTGGCCCCCGGGGCAGGACTGTGCAACCACCTGCCTCTGGACCCTGCAAGCCTCCCACCACCCGCCCCCTGTGGGATGGCACTTCCTGCTTGCAGACTCCCTCCTACCTGCTCCCTGTGGACTGACGACAGTCTCTGCTGTGCAGAACCAGCCTGACCCTCCCCAGGCAGATTCAAAGGGGTTTGAAGAACAACTGTTTTGCTAAGTTTCAGCTGCCATTCATTTTTCATGACTTTCTAAACAAAGTG
>NW_006922056.1:1124254-1126840 GCF_000298275.1 Orycteropus afer afer | reverse complement strand
AGGCGGGATGTTTCATGTCTGTGCAGTGCAGCTCTGGGACACAGAAAACAGAGCCGACGACAGATGCCTGTCTCTGTGAGAGGATGCTCGTGACCCTTTGAAGAAGTTCTGGAGAGCGGGACTGGGAGGAAGAAAAGCGAGTCTGGGCGGCCTTCGACCCGGAGGCTCCTTGGCCTCGGCCCTGCCCCTCCCCCGGGTCCTGGTCCCCTCCCCGTGTCCATCCTCTGGGCCAGGCCGCGTCTTGTCCTCACCTTCCTGCTGGGGTAAGTCACGTGGCCTCACTGTGCACCGCCTACAAGTTGGGGTAAGGGCCCACCGCTCTCCCGGGGTCCTTCTGGCTCTGGGCTGTGTCAGGTGCTGGATGTCAGGGCATCACCCCAGCGTGCCTCCTGTCACAGCACCTGAGTGGGCACGAGACAGATGACAATGTGTGCCACCAGGGGTGACGGTAGCCGAGGCTGACAAAGATCAAAGGTGATGGGGGGTCAGGGGCTCTGGGGGGGTGGAGGGTGACAGGAGGGTCAGAGGTGACAGGGGTCATGGGAGGGATGGGGGAGGGGGCTGGCCAGAGGAAGCTGGGGTGGTTTTCCCCAGGAAGCAGTGCTCTGACTAGATGTGGTGGGCAAGCCCCCATTAGCGGGCCGGTGGACCTGGTAGCCTCGGGCTGACTCCTCACTGAGCTCAGCACGGGGCAGGTGCCCTCAGGGTGTTTGGTGCAGGAAGCTGGCTGCCTGGAAGCCTCTGGTGGTTCCTGGCTCTCACCCCGCCCCTCCGGCTCCAATGGGAACCCTTGGGCTGAGGGCTGAGGGCTGGGGGCGATTCGAGTGGCTTTCCTCCTGTCCACCTGGGTCTTGGGGCAGCAGGGGCAGCAGGGCTGTGCAAGGCCTGGCCCGGGAGCTTGGGACCAGGAGGAAGTTCAGGCAGGCGGGTCCTTGGTTGCCAGCGGTGGGGTTGTGGGGCTGAGGCTGGAGGCTCTGCTTGCTGATTGTGGCCCAGCAGCGTAGTGTCTTCCTGTGTCAGACCTCAGATAGGACAAGTGACCCCAGCAGCCAGTCTCCTCAGAAGTCCCGCCCCCTCCCTTCCGGGGTGTCCTCCAGGCTGAGGGGGTGCTCAGACTGGATGTAGAAGTGGCCCTGGCCTCATGAGAGGCCGTCTCCCCTCGCTGCTTCTTTTCCACCCAGAATCGGCCCCTCCCGGGCATACCTTGAAGTCTCTGCCAGGTGGGCTTGTGGAGGGCGTCCTGTGCTGTGACGTGGCTGTGCTCAGGGGTGTGTGGGCAGGTCTGCAGGACACGGTGCGGCCCCAGTACTGCCCTTTGGCTCCATCTCGGTCTGAGTCCTGCTGGGGGTCAGAGGCCGAGAGTTGTAGGCTGGGCATGTGGGCTGTGGTGTTGTCAGAAGGATCCTCCTCTCTGCCCTGGTGCCAGCGTTCAGTAGCCCATGGCAGTGGCGGGGGGGGGGGAGCCTGGTGGGGATCATATTTTAAGCCTGCCTCTCTGCTGCCCTGCCCGCCTCCCCCTCCCAGCCCCAACAGATGTCTCTCCCTCCAAGGACCATGTCCCCCGCACACCAGTCTAGCTGTAACTTGTCCTCTCAGCGTCCTAGCTAATGTGTGTTAATAAAACAAACAAACAAGACCAAAAAAAGACAAACTCACTGCCTTCCAGCCGATTCCGACTCATAGCGACCCCCATTGGGTTTTTGAGGCTGTAAATCTTTACGGAGGTAGATGGCCCCATCTTCCTTCTGAATAGGTGACCACAAACCCCTTGTATGCCCCTTCCTTCTGAGCAGGGCAGGGGCTGTGACCAAAGCCTGCTCTGGGACAGTTCCTGGTTGCCCCTGGTTGGACATCCTGGGTTGGGGTGTCCCTGGAAGGGTGGAAGCATGTTGGACACCCTCATCCTCCCTTTCGCCTGGGCTCCCCAAGGGCTGCCCGGCACCACTGCCCTCGGTCTCCTTGCTGGCTGATGGCTGGCCAGTGACCTCATCGCCCGTTTCTCAGCACTGGCCAACCTGGGGTCCCTGTGCAGAAGAACCCTGGCCACTGTGTCTCGCTGTGTTCACAGGGGCTTCCAGGTGGCTGGCTGTAGCCTTGGGCTGGAACTTGGAACAGGTGTGGATTTTTTATCTTGTACTTTTCAAATGTTATTGTGGTGATATATATGTGACAGAACATCTACTGTTTCAACCCTTTCTACATGTGTCACTCAGCACGGAGTTAGGTTCACCATGTGGTGTGTAGAGTTGCTGGGTGGTTCGGCCAGTTCCCGGTTCAGGTCCGCCCAGAGGCTCCGGGAAGAAAGGCCTGGTGATCTCCTGAAAAGTCGCCCCCTGAGAACCCCGCAGGGGCGCGGCTCCGCTCCAACACCCGTGGGGGTCCACGTGGGGGTGCAGCTCCTCCATCTACATGGGGGCGTGGCTCTGCTCCAATCCCCGTGGAGGCTCCACCAATCAAGGGCAGCCGGTTGGTTCCATGGCGGGCAACCCTCACAGAGGGTCCGTTTCCAAATTTCTTCATCACCCTTGACAAACTCTCTGCACCCCTTAAGTGACTCCCCCATGCCCTCCTCTGCTCATCCCTGGT
>NW_006922056.1:1121536-1122984 GCF_000298275.1 Orycteropus afer afer | reverse complement strand
AGGGACAAACAGGGACCACGTGGATGTCCCAGGACTCTTCCCTTTGCAGACAGAGGTGCAGCCCAGGCCTGAGGAAGCCAGACCTTTCCCCAAACGGTCAGGCTGCTGCTGCCTGGGGAGAGACGCATGCGTTCCCAGGAAGAAAGGGAGAGGAAAGAAAGACCCCAGAGGGAAGGGAGGCCCAGGGTGGGATGCTGAACCCCTCAGCCTTTGTCCTCTTCTCTGGACGCCTCCTACAGTGGCCTCACTGAGAGACGGTGGCCGGGTAGAGCCCTTGTGGGAGCCTGACTCAGTGTGTGAGGTAGGCGTCTAATGCTGACATATTCTGCTCTCTTGGCCACTCCGTGAGGTTGACGGGGAACACCCTGGGACCACTGGCATCACTGGCCTACATACAAAGGCTATGTGCTGACGGGCACGGCCCCCTTACAATGTCATGCTGTCTGCTGTCCCAGTCACCTCACTCAGAATGTGAGGAAAGGGCGGCATCCATAGAGAGACACCAGAGTGGGACTCCAGTGTCAGGAAGGGACCTGGCTCGAGGGGGTCCTGGTTCCAGTGTCACCCTCCCCCATGTCTATCACATGGGTGCTTACATTTCCTCCCTGCCCAGGAGTTTGGAGATGAGGATCTGTATGGAGCCTGGAGTGGGCATTCCACTGGTGTGAGAGTGGGCCCACAGGGGGTCTCTGCAGGTGGGCCCTGAGTTCTGAGACAGGGTGCCTCCTGGCCACACTCATGGCCGATGGATGGGAATGTGGCTCCTTCCTCTTGACTTAGAATGTGAGACCTGACAAAGCCTGGACACCCAGAGTCCCTGTGTACAGCCCCTTTGTGCCATCTCCTCACAGGAGCTGGCTCTGCACAGGAACTTGAAGGACTTGGAGCTTTTTCTCAGGTGATGTATCAGGTGCAGGTGGGGAGTGTGGTGTAGGTGGGAGTACAGTGCAGGTGACATACACGGCACAGGTGGCACAGGTGATGTAGGCGGCACACGTGGTACGGGGGTGTGCACGGTGCAGGGGGCGGGTGCCACAGGTCGGGTGCACTGTACAGGTGGGGCGTGCAGTGCAGGTAACGTACACAGCGCAGGTGGCGCAGGTGATGTAGGTGGCAGGGGATGTGCACGGTGCAGGTGGCACCTGCAGGCTGGCCAGTTTGGCCACGGCCCCTTGGAGGAGGAGGGCCCTGTAGGGTGCAGGTCCCCGGGCACTGGGGCTTCAGAGCCCAGGGGCTGGGAAACTAACCTGAAAGGGACAGATGTGTCATGGTCTCAGGAAGGACTTCTCTTTCCAGAGGCACTTCCAGGTGAGTCATTTGCGGAGGGGTGTCTGCTCACCTCTACCCGGGCCCCAGGATGGCGTGTCTGCCCCGCCCAGGTGGGAGCTGAGTGTTCACACTCATTCACAGCTTGGACACTGATGCCCAGGGTGTCGGAGGCAGTAAGT
>NW_006922056.1:1118546-1120341 GCF_000298275.1 Orycteropus afer afer | reverse complement strand
ATTCTGACCCACAGCGCCCCTAGAGGACAGAGTGGAACTGCCCACAGAGTCTCCCAGGCTGTCATCTCCACAGAAGCACATCACCAGGTCTTTCCTGCCTTGGAGCTGCCAGTGAGTTCGAACCACTGACCTTGTGGTTAGCAGCTGAGAACTTAACCATTTGGACCACCGGAGCTCCTTCATATACTGTCTCTCAACCATAAAGAGAAATGAAGTTCTGGTACGTGCTACACACAATGCAGAAGAAACTGGAAAACATTCTGAGTGAAATTTATTACCGTTGTTGTTAGCCACTGTAGGGCAGCCCCAACTCACGCTAATGCCATGAGCAGTAGGGTAACGCTGCCCGGTCCCGGCTGTCCTGCCTGGTCCTGTCCATCCACATGGCCAGTCCTGCCTGCCCTGCCTCATCCTATCTGTCTGTCCTGCTGGGTCCTGCCCAGTCCTGTCCATCCCCGTGGCCAGTCCTGCCTGGTCCTGTTAGTCCCCATGGCCGGTCCTGCCCGGTCCTGCCCATCCTGTCCATCTGCATGGCTGGTCATACTCAGTCCTTCCCATCCTGGCCATCCTGTCCTCCCTGTGCCCGGTTGTAGGTGGGACTGTGCTGACCCACTGGGCTTCACAGGCCAATTTTCAGATGTCAGTCGTCAGCCCTTTCTTCCTACTCTCAGTCTGGAAGTTCTGTTGAAACCTGTGCAGCGTCAGAGCCGTGCGTGAGCCTCCCCTGACAGACGGGCAGGGCTGTGCTGAGGGGCACTGGGGGGTCTGAACCTGGGCTGCGCTGAGAGGCACCGGCAGGGAATTGAACCTACTCAGTGTCAGAGCCACACATGAGCCTCTCCCCTGGGCCTCTCCTCTGACTCGGAAGGTGCACGCTACCCCTGAAGTACCAGCGCCCTTGAGTGAGATTGCCGAGTGCTGGCCAGTCTCCTAGTGAGCTGTGGGCGGCAGAGCGAAACCCTGCCTGGTCCTGCACCAGCCTCACAAGCCTTGCTGGGTTGGAGCCCATTGTGGCCGCTTGTCCGTCCCTCTCCTTCAGGGTCCTCCCCTCTGTCCCTCTTCCTCTACTTGACCAACATGTCCTTCCCCAGGGCCTGGTCTCTCCTGGTCACACGTCCACGGCACAGATGTCGCACCCTCCTTGCATCTACAGAGCATTCCGGCTGCACTTCCTCAGGACAGACGTGTTCCTTCTTCTGGAAGTCCATGGTACATGCCTTACTCTTTGTCAGCACCACAGTTCCGATGCATGGCTTCTTTGGTCTTCCTTATTCATCGTCCAGCCTTTGCAAGCATATGAGCTGATTGAGAGACCATGACTTGGGTCGGGCGCACTGCAGGATGGCAAACTGGCAGAAGAGTGGTGGTGAGTGAAATCAGTCAGTCGCAAAGGACCGTATGACGCCACCGACATGAAATGCCTAGAAGGGACCACAGCACAGACGAAAGTCCATTAGTGCTTATCAGGGGCTCAGGGGAGAGAGAGATGGGAAGTCTGTGCTGAAAGAGAAGAAGGAGAGATGAGAGATGAAGACGGAACAAAGCAAAGCCTCGGGCCGCCTGCCACCAGGCGTGCACTCGATGGCATGTGGGTTGAATGGATGCTATTGAAATTACCCACCTCATGACGAACATTACATGTGAGTTAGTTAAGTTAAATAGCACTTAGTGGCCTCTCCTCTGTGCTTCCTTCATGGATTTCCAATCAATTGATCAATCGAGGCCTGGACAAGATGACCCGTGGAGCCTTCTCACGTGCCCCTCTTAGCACTCAGCTGTGACCAAGCGTCAACCC
>NW_006922056.1:1115687-1117196 GCF_000298275.1 Orycteropus afer afer | reverse complement strand
TTTGTGGGGTGCAGCTGGAGCTGTGGGCCAGTCTTCTTAGTGAGCCTACAGGGGCCTCAAGGGGGCTCCTTCATGAGGCAGTCGGGTGGGATGCAAAGTCAGGGCCCCACCCCTCCTGGGAAGGGGTGGGGTGGGGAGGTAAATCCTTGAGGCTCTGAGGTTGGGGATTGGTTGCAGTTCCTCAGCTCTGTGTCGGAGCAAAAGCAGCATATAAACGGGTATTTTTCTCCTCATTTAGAAAGAGCTCAGGTGGTGCAGTGCCTAAGGCATGTGACTGTTAACCAGAAGGTTGGTAATTCAAACCCACCTGCCACTCTGTGGAAGGAAGACTGGACAATCTATTTCCAGTAAAGATTTACCACCTCGGAAACCCCCAGGGGGTCGGAACTGACTTGATGGCAGTGAGTTTGGTTGTTTTTGGTTTATCCTCATTTCAACACATGGAACCCCTGCTCAGCTTGGACTGTAAGAATCAGGTGGTGGCTGGGTTGGGCCGGCAGAATTGGCCAGCCTTGCTCTAAGCGTTGGGGTCAGGCCACGGGTCTCTGGGTGGGAGCCGCGCCAGACCCACCACTGCACTGATGGCTCTCAGTTTGCTTCTCCGTTCAGCCACTGACAGGCATCTGGGGTGTGCCACTGAGAACCAGTTGCCCCTGAGTTAACCACGACTCATGGTGACCCCACGGGGGTCACAGGAGAATCCTGCCCATGGGGGTCACAGGGGAACGGCGCCCACGGGGGTCACGGGAACCGCGCCCACAGGGCTTTCCGTGGCTGATTTCTCAGAGGTTTTCCTTCTAAGGTCCCTGGGCTCACCCTCAACCTCTCAGGCAGCAGCAGGTGTCCTCGCCAATGGCACCGCCTGTGGACTCTGCTTCCTCCCTAAAAGGGGTGGATTCTACTGTGTGCCGATTGATGCCTCGGGAAACGGGACTTGAACATAACCAGACTGAGAGTCCCCCTGTGGCTCTTCCCTCAGCACCAGCCTCCTACGGGCAGGGTCAGAGGCCTGGGCTGCGGGCTGCCTGCCCCTCCCTGCCTGTCAGTCACACTCTTGGTCACTAATGTGGGTGGGAGCACAGTGCGTGCCATAGCCCCCACGCCTGGCAGGGGCTCCCTGGTAACAGCTGATGCTGATCAAGGGCTTTCTGGGGCCTGGTGGGTGGCAGGCAGCACTGCTGGCGGCCTAGTGGCTCCCACTGGCTGCTGCCAACAGCCCTGCCCTGACCCCACCACCCTGTTCCTCAGAGGCCGCGTGGGATTTCCTGACAGGCAAGGTCGGCGCGGCTCCCCTGGTGTCCTGGCCTGTCTCGGTGACGGTGGCACATTCTGCACCTAGACGTGGCTGGCATCTATTTCACCCCAAGCCCACAGCCCCTTCCTACGGAACCAAAGCCTCTTCACATTCCTTAGCGTCCAGCCAGCAAGGTCGGCGCGGCTGCCCTGGTGTCCTGGCCCATCACAGTGATGGTGGCACGTTTTTCATCACATCAAAGACTCAGGAGTTTT
>NW_006922056.1:1112758-1114457 GCF_000298275.1 Orycteropus afer afer | reverse complement strand
CAGGACTCCCTGGTTTTCACTCAAGTCCTGTGTCCCTGGGAACATGGAGAGTGGGCACCCTGACCCCAGTAAGGCAGGGAAAAGGCAGGCGGCAGACAGAAAGGAAGAGGGGCTTCAGTGCCTCTGGGAGGAGGGGAGGTGGTGGGTTTACAGAGAGTCTGCCTGGGGACCCCAGCCGGGGTTACTCACAGTGTCATGATTATGGAGGGGACACACAAACCCACACAGGGAATGAAACTGTGTAGAGCTAAACACACGCACACACGTGCACACACGCACAGACACAGGCGACGAAACTGCATAGGACTAGCATGCGCACACACGAGCACACACAAGTGATGAAACAGCATTGAACTAAATGCATGCACACACGTGCACACACCGTCACATGAACACACAGGAGTTCAGGTAAGCCTCTTGGGCACAGACAAAGGCAGTGGCCCAGCCTCATCCCGCCCATCGGCCTGGCTCGAGGCTGGCCGGCAGGGCCTGCTCAGCTCCTCTTGGGGCTGGCTTTCCCCTTCCAGCCCAGCCCGGCCTCCCCAAGGGCAGTGAGCAGCAACTCAGGGGACGGTGACCAGGGCTGGGGGATTTCAGCAGCTTGTGTTGGGGGGGAGGGGAAGAGGGCTATGGTGAGGGGCACGGTTTGTTGGGACCTCTTCTTTCCAAAAGAAGCGGAAGTTGAGAGAGAGGGGCTGGGGGGGCTGGGACACGGATACCCCAGGATCTGGATACCCCCAGGCAGCCTGGGACATTCTGGGGCCACAGCCTGCACTTCACCTGGTGATGAGGGGGAGGAAGAAGAGAGAGCCAAGTCAGTCTGCTCCCTCTGACGACAGGCAGTTGTTTCCAAGTTTGAAATGAAGCTCAGATTCTGATGATAGAATAAACACTTCCCACCCATCTACAATCGACAGGGTTGGGCTAAAGAGTTAGCCCCACAGGACTCTGGGGGATGTGGGGTGAGGACACGCCCCCTGGCAGCTGGACCTGCTCCACCCAGGCGGCTGGGGTGGGATCAGAAGGAAAGGGGCTCCATCCAAGTGCTCATTCGGCCGGTTCTTCTGTCAACAAGCCAACTGCAATGTGGTCACTCTGCCAATAACTGCCTCATAAGTACATAGGTCACCACAGTCCAAGGTCACTCACAATCTAGGAAGAGCCACGAGGGACAGTCCCATCCCCATGTTTGCACGTGAGCGGGTGGTGTGCTGGAGACTCTCTCTCTCTTTCACACACACACGCGCACACACACCATACGTGTTCACACATGCACACACAACATACATGCACTTACATCCATGCACAACACAATACACTCATGTGTGCACACATTCACACTTACACTCACATGCACACACACATAGATACAAGCATACTTCCACACATGCATGCACACACACTCACATGTGTGTGTGAATACTCACATGTGCACATATCCACACACTCACACACATATACATACTCTCACAGATGCATGTACACACATGCAAACACATGTGCAAATACTCACATGTGCATATATTCACAGTCACATTACATGTATGCACACACACACCAACAGCACAGTAACATGTGCATCTGCTCACTCACATGCACACATGCATGTTCACACATGCACATGTCCACAGGTACACACTCACACACATGAGCATTCATTCACACACATGTGCACACATGCACACACACATGCACACAG
>NW_006922056.1:1109839-1111556 GCF_000298275.1 Orycteropus afer afer | reverse complement strand
TCGCGGGCCCAGAGGCATAATTGTTGCAGAAATGACTTAATAGCCCGCAGATCCCTCTGCCCCCATCCCTCCAATGGGATGCCGAAGCGATTACAGACTGCAAACGCATCCCAAGCAAATTCACTTTCTGAAATTGCTGTAATCACTCTGAAGGATTAACTGGGGCTTAGCAGCCCTTGCGCGGGGTTCCCGGCAGAACCCTCTCAACGGCTGTGGCAGAGGCAAGGCCTGCTTCTCTAGTCAGAATGGTGATGGGGACACAGCCCCCTCCTCTGAGGAGCTGAAGTTCGTCCTCGACGCAGCGGTGCTGTGTCTGTCCCTGCTGTCACCCACGAGGGAAGCAGCGTGCACATTGGCACAACGGGCACTGGCTGGGTGCTCTGGTGTGATCGGCACAGAAGCAAAGCCCCCTGGTGAATCTTGTCTCGTCTACACACGGGAAAGGAAAGGCATCTTTGGGATGAAGTTCAAAGCAAAATGAGACAGCAGGAAGCCAGCGTGCCTGGTGCATCAGGCCTGTTGGTGCACACGTAAGGGCTGGGTACTGGCTCAGGTGAAAGGTCCCAGGCTCCCTGGGGGTGCTCTGCCATCAGGTGCAATGCCTGTCCTCTTTACCAGAAACCAGGATGCTGCTTGAGGTGGGGAGTGAATGTCTTAATGTGGGGAGAAGATCTCGGGCAACTAAGTGTCTTGGGTGCTATCGCCACTGAAAGAGCCCAGATGACAATGACCACCACAGCTTGGAAAAGTCTTCCTCAGATGGCGTGGTCCCAACAGGCCAACAACAGCTGAGGGGCCGAGCTGGTTTGGCCGGCAGAAGCCCCGGGGCACGTTCCAGCACTCTGAGGCCCTGGAGACCCGTGCCTGCCTCCTGGCTGTTTGAAAACAGGACGGAAGGGAGAATGTGCCGGTCCCCTGTGGCCTGAGCAGCCCTCTGCCTCCTTGAAAGCAGGGCCTGGCTGGCCTGGCAGGATTGCAACCAGGCTGAAGGTACCCCGAGAGAGTGGATACTGCAGGCTGGCAAATGAAGGCCAAGGACCCCAAATAAGGGGCTTCCAAAAGCAAGTGGGCTCAGAGCAGTCTGCCCAGGCCCCCGGGAACCAGGCTTCACAAAGGGACCGTCAGCAATGATGGCCAAGCCAACAGCTCCCACCAGTTAGGACGCGGCTTGGTCTGTGGTTCCCTGGCAGCAGCTGGCACTGAGAAGTCCTTAGTGTGGCTGGTGTCTGCATGGAGGACACGGCAGCCTGGGCTTCCAGCTGCAGTGGGGGAGGATCCAGGGTCTGAGTCAGGGGCTATCACCATGCTGAGCCACCTTGAGTGGGTTCACCTCGTAACCTGCCGCATCCCAGGAGCTCCCAGGACTGCTGGGCTGGGGCCAATGTGTGCTGGCATGTAGCCAACACTTTCTCTTGGTGGGAAGTGGATGGTGGCCCTTGTTGCCACCTGCCTGGCCCCAGGTGATCCTCTACAGACACTTGAGGACAGAAGGATTGAAAGTGTCACATGCTGGATGCTGACGGGCCATCCAGCTCGAGAAGTCACCACCATCAGTGGGCACGGCTGTTTGGTATTAACTGGGTACGGGAGGAAGTGCTCTTGGAATGCTTCCCACGTGCCTGGTCCAGAACTGCAGTCACTACCGTGGCCCTGAGCCCGTGCCACGAGGCTGGTCCGAAATGAGCTGGGTGGGACGTATGAGACACCCACCAGCTGT
>NW_006922056.1:1106257-1107544 GCF_000298275.1 Orycteropus afer afer | reverse complement strand
GAAACGTGCGATGTGGTAGGAGGGGGCTCTGCCGGTCCCCCAGACCCCCGGCTCTGCTTCACGCAGCCGCCTTAGTCAGCGGCGCTGGACGCGCTCCCCCAGGGCGCAGCGTTCGGGCGGGCCTGGGCGCCGTGCACACTCCATCGGAAGGCAAAAGCCCGTAGGTTTCCGGGGCGTCCACTTTCCGTGCCTCAAGGCAGGACAAGAAACGGGGCCATCTGCCGCGACACAGCTCAGAGTGGCGAAAGGGCAAGGCTCGCAGTCCCGCGGCTTTCTGCGCCTGCAGGTAGGCTCCTGGGTCGGCCCGGGCGCACGGGGCGGCTCGCTGCGGGGGCTGCACTGTGAGGCCCGCCAGGTGACAGGGGCCGGCTACGCGCGTGCTCGGGGACACACCGCGGAAGGGCTGCGCGGAGGCTGGGCTAGAGAAGCCGGCAGGGGCCGAGAACTCACCCGACCCCTGAGCAGCAGAGTCCGACTGCGCCCTGTCCCCGCGCTTCCCGCACGCCGCGCTGGCCATGGGCAGGGGCACCAATCCTGGGTCCGGCCAGTACCTGCTCCCGCTGAGGCAGGGGATCCACCATGGGCTCCATGCTGCGTGGCTGGCGGTGCCCGGAGGGGCAGGGCTGGCCACCCCCCGGCCCTAGGCTGCGATGGCTCTTGGCACCTCCAGGGGCCTGGGGAGGGTGTCCAGCGTGCGCTGCGGTCCCCGGCGCCCATTCCAGCTCCCCGGCTCTCTCTCCAGCTCATTCACACGGTGGACCTGGAAGCGAGGTCAGGCCGCCGCTTCCCATCTGCGGGAATCTGTCCGGGGTCTCCGGTCGGAGTAGGGTACCAGTCATCGAGGGCAGCGAGAAAGGGGAAACCGGTACGGAAAGGGGGCCGGCCGGGCCGTCACGGCTTCTCGTTGCAGTGTTTGCAAAGCGTCGAGGGCGTCCCGGGGAAAGCAGCGCACTTGTCCGGGCAGGGCCCGAGCGCGGCGCCCGCCGAGAAGGGATACACGGCGGCCTGACCGAAGGGCGTCAAGGGCGCGGCGGCCACGGGCGCGGCCAGGCTCTGGCCCTGGTTGAGGTAGGCCACCAGGCGCCGCATCTCGTCTAGAGCCTGCGCCTGCATCAGGATGTAGTTCTTGGCCAGCAGCAGCGTGGCGATCTTGGAGAGCTTCCGCACCGACGGGCTGTGCGCGTAGGGGATGACAGCGCGCAGTCCGTCCAGCGCGTCGTTCAGGTCGTGCATACGCCGCCGCTCCCGGGCGTTGATGCTCAGCCGGAGCGAGCGCTGCTCGCTGGG
>NW_006922056.1:1102788-1105351 GCF_000298275.1 Orycteropus afer afer | reverse complement strand
TGAATTTGTTTCCACGGTCCTCCAAGTCGATCAGAGATTTGATGGTTGCCCTCATACAGGAGCCAAAACCAAAAACCAAACCCACCGCGGCCCCAGAGCGGCCTTCTCTCAGTTGTCCGCCCGAGGCGCTGGCGGCGGCTTCCGTGGAGTTGGGGAGCACGTTTGGTCGTGGTCCTCACCGGAGGGCGGATGGAGGAAGAGGGCCCTAGGAGAGTGAGGACTGGGAGGCTGCCATCTGTCCCCGGCCTGAGCCGTGGACGCTCCAGACCCCGGTGGGGCCCAGCACCACGTTCCAGAGCAGAAGGGTGGTCTCAGAAGGTGGAGGCTTCCGGGGGAAGGGGTGGGCAGAACTGAGGCTGCTGCACGGACGTCCCTCCATCACTGACCTTTTCCGGGACCTGCTCCTGGGCCCAGAAGGCAGGTGTGCTTGGCTTTGGCAAAGGATGAGGAGGTTGGGATGAAGGTGTACCCAGGCTGCCTCTGTGAGGGGACGTGAGCCCCAGGTCCTGTCCTGGGTGAGGTCTGGTGCAGGAAGGTGGCAGGGAAGCATGGAGAACCCTGCGGGCGGGAAGGTAGGTGTTTTGCCAAGGTCTGAAGGTGCATGAGCATCACTTGGGGGAACAGTCTGTGGGGTGACATGAGTGGGGCAGTGGCCATGTGGTCAGGGACTGGGGGTGGGTGGGGACAGTGAGGCTGATGGAATGCCCGGCCTCTGGGATGACCTGGCCCAGATCTTGGGACAGAAGGAGGATGTGTGTGGACAGGATGTCCCTGTGAATGTATTGGATGTGGGGTGCTGAGTCATGAGGGGTGCTGGTAGCTGCTGTGTGGGTGTGGCAGTGGGGGTCAGTGGAGGGTAGAGGGAATGAACAGGTGGAGGTCAGGCTTGGGGTGCAGGACAGGGTGGGGTGGGGAGAAGAACCTTGTCAGAAAACAGTGGATTTCTCAGCCCCAGGGCTGTGAGTTAAAGCCGGGTCTGGTCCCGCCCAGGGACTCCTGGGTTCGCCTGTGGCCTGGCCTGGGAGCTGGGTGTCTGACACTCCTGGCCAGCCGAGAGAGGGCCCGGTGTTTCCTCAGGGCCGGTGGGGAAACTAAGAGCCCCAGAGGGCCCACACTGCCTTGCTGTCTGTCTGCTGGTGGAGAAGGCTGAGGGCACAGGAAGATGTGGTCAGGTGAGGACAGACGACCTGGGTCCTGGAGCCACAGGCGTCCGGCGAGAGGCCCACCTGCTGGCAGCACCTTGTCTGGCTATGAAAAGCCAAATCTCCCTTGAATTAAAGTGGGGAGAGAAGCTTCTGGAAGCAGCATGGTTTTCGAGCTCATGCTGCCATCTCCTGGCCGCCTGAGGGACTGCGCTTGGCCTTCAGGCCCGAGGAGATCTCGCTGCATCCCAAAGTGGTGGTGGTTAGGGAGCCCTGGTGGCTTAGTGCCTATGGCATGTGACTGCTAACCAGAAGACTGGAGATTCAAACCCATTAGCCACTCCTTGGAAGAAAGGTTGGGTAATCTACTTCCGTAGTGATACTGCCTCGGAAACTCGAGGAAGGGTCGCTATGAGTCAGATCTGACTCGATGGCAGTGAGTTTGGTTTGGCTTGATCAGAGCTGTGCTGGCATAGTGCCTAAGGCACTTGACTGCTAACCAGAAGGCTGGCGGTTCAAACCCACCAGCCACTCCTCGGAAGGAAGGTTGGGCAATCTACTTCTGTAGTGATACTGCCTCGGAAACCCAAGGAGGGGTCGCTATGAGTTGGATCCGACTCCACAACAGTGAGTTTGTTTGTTTGTTTGTTTTCCTCAGGACCCGGAGTGCCAAGGAGGCTGCCTTACAGGAGCCAAGGGTCCACGTGGTCGGGGAGAGGAAGGAACCTACTGGACGCACCATCTTGTCACCTGCCCCCATGTCGGAGGCCAGCCTGTGCTTCCAGGGAGGGAGCCCAGTCCCTTCACTGTCCAGGGCCTGCTGCTCCGGCCAGAGGGGCAGTTGCTTCAGCTTCTGGGCCTCAGTTCCTGCACTGTCTGCAGTGGGGTCTTCAGCCCATCAGAGGCTGGGGTGGCTCCTGAATCCAGAGGGGGGCTTGCACTTGCTGCTTTTCTGTTTTGCTGCTTTGTTTGATGCTAACCTTCATCTTCTACAACCATCTGAGGGTCACAGTGACACTCACACTGCCTCCCATTCAGTCTCATCACTAACGTCTTGTGCATTTGTCCTGGTTGCTGGAACTTGTTCCTACTTGTTATTAAATGCAGCCCATGGCTTACACCAAGTCCATCTGCTGTGCGGGTCTCGGGTTGACAGAAGCATGATGTCTCGTGTCCACAGGACAGTGACCCACAGAGTAGTGTCACAGTCCTGAAAATGCTGCATACCCCCCCGTTCCAGTGTGCGACCCTTGGCGCACCCATCCCCCACTGGAGGCCATCTTGCTTGCTTCCAGTTTGGGGTGATTGCTAGTAAAGCAGCTGGACATACTCTGGGTTTTGGGGGGCCACTGTTCTGAAGCAGTTGTTTTCCTTAATTCTGTGTGGCCATCAGACTTGTGCAGTGGCGGTCCCCAGGAGTG
>NW_006922056.1:1101154-1101713 GCF_000298275.1 Orycteropus afer afer | reverse complement strand
GGGCCCACTGGGCACCTATTCTCCTTCTGGCCTCCAGGGGGCAGCACGCCCCTGGGTTTGAGTCCTCTGACTCCAGGTGAGGCCTTGGGCTGGAGAGGGCAGGGAGAGCCCAGGGGAGCCCATGGGCGTGGAGGCAGCAACTCAGCGGCCATCCCGGAGCAACTGGGATGCAGCCAGAGGGCAGACTGGCTTCCTGGTGGGGGGGGCGGGTTCAGGTAGGAGACTAGGGACAGACCTGTGGGGAGCAGTCGGCCCGCCTCCCCTCCCTCAGCCCCTCTCCTTGTAGACTCTGTGAGGGAGGGGCCCTACTCGGAGGACTGCGGGCAGCAGCAGCAGAGGGGTGCTGGGGGTACCGAGCTGGGGGAGGACTCTGTTGTCTGCTGGGCGCCGGGTCTGGGGCCGCGCTGAGGGGGACAGTGCCTGCAGCCTGGGGCTGTGTACTTTCGTCTGTTCTAGAATTTTATGTGGTGGGTCACGCAGTGTGCAGTCCTCTGTTCTCTCCTGCACTTGGCATGATGTTTCTGAGGTTTACCCATGCTGTGGTGTGCGTCGTGTAGCA
>NW_006922056.1:1097043-1101054 GCF_000298275.1 Orycteropus afer afer | reverse complement strand
TGTTCTTATTCCCGTGGCTGCCACGTTATTGCCCCAGTGACTCTGTGCTTGGTTGAGATTAAATATTAATAAATAGAAAATTAAGAAAGGGTACATCCCAGGCCCCTGAACAGTTGCTAATGGCACAATTAAGAAGCAAATGAGGGATAATTGTCAGGGGCTCCTTGGGGATGGAAGCCCCAGGCACTGTCTTCACCTTGTCCTCTCTCCAGGTCCCTGCTCGGAGCAAGGCTTCTGAGCCCACCCACCCTTTGTCCACTCTGGGACCCCGTGGGGACCCAGGGAGAGCAGGCAGACAGCTGCTGCCCCCACGCTTCTGGAAAGCCTGGGTGTCATGTCACTTGTCGCCCCATCACTGGCGGGGGGCCCCCAAGGAGGGCGGGGCCCCATGCTCCTGTCCCTAAGCTCCAGTTCCTGCTTCCTGGGGAGCGAATGCAGGGGGTGAGGCAGTCCCCCTGGGAGGGGACACGGAGCTGAGCCTTGAAGGTCGGTGAAGGTCATGCTGACTGCCTGTCCCTTTTGGGGTTCCCTTGATTCTTGGTGGGGTGCGGGGGTTGTAGGTTGGTAAAACCAGATGCCATTGGGTCAGTGCCGAGTCTGGGCTCCCCCGTATGGGGTATAGGTCAGGGTAGAACTGTGCCCCATGGGGTTTCCGGAAGTCGGTGGCCAGCCCCGCTCCCCGGCCCCCAGGCCACTCTGGGCCAGTGCAAACTGTCCTCCGCACCTGGGGCCCCCGCAAAGGCGGGAGGGCGGGGACTGAACTGTCTTCTTAAGAAAACAGAGCTTTCTTCCCTGTCAAGGGTGGGGACACAACACCACTGACTTCTGAGAAATGTAAAAAAGTTAACGTAAATAAGCGTGCACGTTACCAACGGAATGACTGGCAGCAAAGCCAGCAGCTGCGAAGTCCCCAGGACGGTTAGTCGGAGCCCTCAGGGCACTGAGACAGCCAGCGGGCACCCTGGCTACTGGGGTTCAGAGGAGTGGGTTCGGCCCGCGGCCGCCTCTCATCCCGCTGGGCTCTCGGCTCACACCTGGAGGCAGGGGCTCGCGGCGTCTCGTAAAGGAGTTTGCGCGGCTGCTGCCCCGCACGGAGGGCCTTCTCGCCTCGTCTCGTCGGAGGGTTCATGGCCTTTGGGAAGCGGTAGCTCCCGAGCCCGAGGGGAGATGCGCCCGCGCGCGACTGCCCAGCCCCGGAGCCTGCCGCTCTGCCCTGGCACCGTGCCGGCCCGGCCGGGCTTGCTGCTGGTTCCTGAGAGCCGGTGCAGAGGGCCTGCCCGGGACACCCCGGGGCCAGGTCGGGACCCGGGCAGTGGCACGGCACAGCGGCCAGCACACGGGCTCCGTGAGAGAGGCTCCTGGAGGCCCCTGCTCCCGGGAGAGGGAGCGCCCACAGCGGCCACGACCTGCTCTGGGACGGCCGCGCTGGCCCCTGCTGACGGCGGCTGCAGGGCTCCCGGGCCGCCTCCCACGGCGGCCGCCTGTGATGGCAGAGAAAGGGTGCAGCCTGAGCCTGTGGACGCAGGGTCAGTGGCTGGGGGACAGGGGACCCAGACCAGGTCGGCATGAGCCGAGTCGGAGGGAGGTGCTGTGGGGATGATGTCAACAGCTGGGACCAAGCCCCTGTCTTCCTGAACACAGTGTCAGGAGATGGACTGAGGGGAGAGGTGTGGGGAGTGACAGGGTGTGCGCTGGTGTGTGTGGGGGGGGGCATGGGCTGCTCTCAGGAAGGAGGCCTGAGGGGCGATGAGTGTGGGATGCTCTGAGCGGGGAGCCCTGAAGTAAACCAAGCCTCCCTGGGGGCCACAGGGCAGGTGGGGAAGGCAGGACCCCAGGGAGTCTGCAGGCCCAATGCAGAATGAGGATCGGGAGGTTTGTTCAAAATGATTAGGGATTTGAGGATGGGAACGCCATCAGGGACCACATTATTATTTTTATTGTGATGTGGGTGAAAGTTCACAGAACAAATTCGTTTTCCATACAGCAGTTCGTATGGCTTTTGTTTCATGACGTTACTGTAACCCCCATAATCTAACAGCTCTCCTCCCACTGCCTCCCTGGGGTTACCTCAACCCTGTGCCCTTCTTCCATCTGCATCCCTGCCCTCTGAGCTCTCTCCCTCTGCAAACACTGCCCTTCTGGTCTCCCGTCGTTGATTTTCTAAGGAGCACACCTGCCTGGGGTAAACGTTCACCTGTCTGTTGTTTGGCTGAAGGTTAAGACTCAGAAGTGAATTCAATTCCAGACCCAAAGGGGTTTCACCAGTCTCTATCAGACTTTTTTATGATTTTGAGTTTTGCTCCACATTGTTCTCCCACTCTATCTAGGATCTCCTATTTTGATCCCTTTCTGAGTGGTTGGCAGTGGTGGCTGGGCACCATCTAGTTCTTCTGGTCTCAGGGTCATGTAGGCTGAGGTCCCCATGGTTCACCTGTCCCTTGGACTAATTGTTTCCATACATCTTTGATTTTCTTCACTCTTCTTTGCTCTGGATGGGGAGACACCAATAATGCATCTTAGGTGGCTGCTCGAGAGCTTTTGAGACCCCCGTCACTACTCACCAAAGTAGGAGGTAGAACATTACTTTTGTGTATTACGTTACGGCAATTGAACTTGATGTCCTCACAGCCATGGTCCCAAGCCTGCAGGCCAGTGACTCACTCCCTCAAGGTATTTGGTTGTGGTCAAGACATTGTCATAATTTTGGCCAGATTGCTTTCTTGTACATGTGGACATTTTTATAGGCATACAAATATGTATATAGAAATATTGTCTGCCAAACCCATTTATGGTTGTGGGTATATTCCCACTCGCTGACCCATACCTGATCATCTTGGCTGTCTACCTGTGTACCTACCCAGTCTTGGGTGTGTAAGGACTACCTATGTATCCACCCAGTCTTGTGTGTGTAATGATTACCTGTATATCCATAGGTTAGTGTTTGTTGTTACCGAGAACGCAGTCTTGTGTGTGTAATAATTACCTGTCATCTGTACCTCTTGGGCACGTCTCCTTAGTGATATTGTACTGGTCACTTGCTGTTGGTTGTTTCCTGCACCCAAATCAATACATGTCTCTTACCTCCCACTTCTGGTAACCAACAAAGAAAATTTATAATAGTGGACTCATACAATATATGTCCTTCTGGGACTGACTTATTTCACTCAGCATAATATCCTCCAAGTTCATCCACGTTTTGCGATGTTTCGCAGATTGTACATTATACTTCAATGTTGCATAGTATTCCATTGTGTGTATGTACCATAATTTGGTTATCCATTCATCTGTTGATGGGCACTTAGGTTGTTCCCATCTCTTTGCTATTGTGAATAGCACTTCAGTGAACATGGGTGTGTATATATGTATTTGTGTGCTGGCTCTTACTTCTTTAGGATATATACTTAGTAATGGAATTGCTGGATCAAGTGGTATTTCTGTTTCCAACTTTTTAAGGGAACGCCATACCGATTTCCACAGTGATTGTATCATTTGACAGTCCTCCCAGCAGTGTATGAGAGTCCCAACCTCTCCACACCCTTGCCAGCATTTGTTATTTTCTGCCTTGTTGAACTTTGCTATTAGTGTACAGTGAGATGGTATCTCATTGTTTCAATTTGCATCTCTCTAATGGCTGATGATTGTGAGCATTTCTTCATGTCTTTGCTGGCCACCTGAACATCCTCTAATGGCTAATGTTTGTAAGCATTTCTTCATGTCTTTGCTGGTCACCTGAACATCGTCTTTGGTAAAGTGTCTGTCCATGTCCTCTGCCCATTTTCTAGTTGAATCGTTAGTCCTTTTGATGTTGAGGTGTTGGAGTTTTCCATAAATTTTAGAGGTAAGTCCCTTGTCGGATAGGTCGTTACCAAATATTTTTTCCCGATCTGTGAATTACCTTTTGACTCTTTTGGAGAGGTCTTTTGATACATATTGTTGTTGTTGTTATGTGCCGTCGAGTCAAACCTGACTCATAGCGACCCCTCCTTGGGTTTCCGAGGCAGTATCACTACG
>NW_006922056.1:1091070-1095908 GCF_000298275.1 Orycteropus afer afer | reverse complement strand
ACCTATTTTGGTCATGTTGTAAGAAGGGACCATTCCCTGGAGAAGGATGTCATGCTTGGTAGGGTGGAGGGTCAACGAAAGAGGGGGAGGCCTTCAACGAGATGGGTTGATATGGTGGCTGCGATGATGGGATCAAGTATAGCAGGGATTGTGGGGCTGGCGCGGGATCAGACAGTGTTTCGTTCTGCTGTGCATGGGGTCGCTATGAGTCAGAAATGACTCGACGGCACTTAACAACAACAACAACAAAGTCATATAGTTTAGGAGCTCTGGTAGCATAGTGCTTAAGACACCTAACTGCTAACCAGAAGGCTGGCGGTTCAAACCCACCAGCCGCTCCTCAGAAGGAAGGTTGGGCAATCTACTTCTGTAGTGATACCACCTCAGAAACCCATACCAACAACAACAACAGTCACATAGTTTATCTTCTACTGTTCGTGCATTTTTGGTTATGTTTGGTAGTCTATTTATGCCATAAATTAGGGCCCCTAAGTTTTCCCCTATTTTTTCCTTGAGGAACTTTATAATTTTGTTCTTGTTGTTGTTATGTGCCGTTGAGTCAGACATGACTCATAGCGACCCCTCCTTGGGTTTCCGAGGCAGTATCACTATGGAAGTAGATTGCCCCTTCCTCCTTCCGAGGAGTGGTTGGTGGGTTTGAACTGCCAGTCTTCTGGTTAGCAGTCAAGTGCCTTAGGCACTACACTACCAAAGTTTTCACATTTAAGTCTTTGATCCATCTGGAGTTAGTTTTTGTGGGTGTGAAGTATGGACCTTGTTTCATCTTTCTATAAATGGATATCCAGTTTTGCCAGCACTGTTAGTTAAAGAGACTATCTTTTCCCCATTGAATGGATTTCAGCCCTTTGTCAAAGATCAGCTGACCATAGGTCAATGGATCCATTTCTGGGTTCTCAATCCTACTCCACTGGTCTATGTGTCTGTTGTTATACCAATACCAGGCTGTTTTGACTACTGTGGCTGTGTTGTAGGTTTTGAGATCTGGGAGTGTGAGACCTCCTACTTTGTTCTTCTTCAGTAGTGCTTTGCTTGTCTAGGTCTCTTTCCTTTCCATATAAAATTAATGATTGGTTTTTCCACATCCTTAAGGAATGTTGGTGGGATCTGGATTGGGATTGCATTGAATTTATAGATTGCTTTGGGTAGAATTGATGTTTTCACAATGTTCAATCTTCCTATCCATGAGCATGGTATGTTTTTCCATTTATGTAGACCTCTTATGGCTTCTTCTTTCTTTTTAATTTTTTATTGTGATTTGGGTGAAAGTTTACAGAGCAAAGTCACTTTCCATACACAAGTTTACATACACTTTGTCTCATGACATTGACTGCAACTTCCCACAGTGCAATAGCTCCCCTCCCACTTCCTCCCTATAGTTACGTCTTCCCCATGTCCTTCCCTCCCATGCAATCCTGACCCTGAACTGTCTCCCTATGCAAACACAGCCCTTCTATTCTCCCATGATTGATCTCTCCATGATTACATTGATCTAATGTAAATGTTCAATCTTATAGTTTCTTGTAGTAGTGTTTTATACTTTTTTTTTTTTTGTAAAAGTTTTTGTGTCCTTGGTAAGATTTATTCCCAAGTATCTTATCTTTTTGGTAGCTATTATAAATGGTAAGGAGCTCTAGTGGCATAATGCCTAAGGCATTTGATTGGTAACCAGATGGTTGATGGTTCAAACTCAGCAGCCACTCCTTGGAAGGAAGATGGGGGCAAACTACTTTCGTAAAGATTTACCACCTCAGAAACCCAATGGGGGTCGCTACGAGTCAGAATTGACTCAGAGGCAGTGAGTTTGTTTTTTGGGTTTATTGTAAATGGTATTGATTTCGTTTTCAGAGACCATTTTGCTGGTATAGAGGAATCCAACTGATTTTTGTATGTTGATCTCGTATCCTATTACTATGCTAAACCTTTCAATTAATTCCAGTAGATATTTTACTGAGTCTCTTGGGTTTTCTAGGCATAGGATCATATTATCAGCAAATAGGCATAGTTTGACTTCTTCCTTACCAATTTGGATGCCTTTGATTTCTCTTTCTTGCCTTATTGCCCTGGTTGGGACTTCAATACAGTGTTGATAGAGGGCATCCTTGTCTGGTTTGTGTTCATAAGGGAAATGGTTTTATCTCTCTCCATTGAGAATAATGTTGACTGTTGGTTTTGCATATATGCCCTTTATTATGTTGAGGAATGTCCCTTCTATTCCTACTTTTCTGAGAGTTTTAATCAGGAAAGGGTATTGGATTTTTTCAAATGCCTTTTTTGTATAGATTGATATGATCAGGTGGTTCTTTTCTTTTGTTTTATTTATGTGATGGATGACATTGATTGTTTTTCTAATGCTGAACCATCCTTGCATACCTGATATGAACTCCACTTGGTCATAATGTATTATTTTTTTGGTTTGTTGTTGGAGTCTATTGGCTAGGATTTTGTTGAAGACTTTTGTGTCTATATTCATGAAGGATATTGGTCTGTAATTTTCCTTTCTAGTGGTGTCTCTACCTGGTTTGGGTGTCAGGGTAATGCTTCCTCTACGAAATGAACATGGGAAGATTCCATCCTTTTCTATGTTCTGGAATAGTTTACGTAGGCCAAGTGTCAGCTCTTCACTGAGTGTTGGATACACTTCTCCAGTGAAGCTGTCTGGGCCAGGACTCTTTTTGTGGCCATTTGTTTATGACCTGCTTAAGTTCTTCCTTTCTAATGGGTCTGTTTAAATTTTCTACCTCAGTCTGTGTTAGTTTAGGTAGGTTGTGTGTTTCTAGAAATCTGTCCACTTCTTCCAGATTTTAAAATTCATTGGAGTATAGTTCTTTATGGTATCCTGATATTATCCTTTTTATTTAGGTTGGTTCTGTTGTGACGTAGCCCATTTCAGTTCTTATTTATGTTACTTGCATCTTCTCCTTCATTTTCTTTGTTAAATTTGCCAGTGGTTTGTCTATTTTATTAATCTTTTCGAAGAACCAGCTTCTAGTCTTGTTAATTTTTTTCTGTTTCACTTACTTCTGCTTAGATCTTTATTATTTATTTTCTTCTGGTGACTGTTGTCTTCTTTTGCTGCTTTTTTTCCCTAAATTTTGGAGATGTTGGGTTAATGTGTTGGTTTTGGCTCTTTCTTCTTTTTTGATGTGTGTATTGATTGCTATAAATTACTCTCTGAGCACTGCTTTACTGTGTTCCAAAGATTTTGGTATGTTGTGTGTACATTCTCGTTTGATTCAAGGAATTTTTTAATTTAATTTTTGTTACTCAGTAGTTTTTAAGGAGGGTGTTATTCAGTTCCCATGTGTTTGCCTTTTTTTTTTTTTTACCTTGATCTTTCTATTGTTGACTTCTGATTTTATAGCATTATGATCTGAGAAGATGCTTTGAAGTATTTCAATGTTTTTTTAATTTATTGAGGCTTGTTTTGTGTCCTAACATATGGTCTATCATGGAAAATGTTCCATGTGCACTGGAAAAGAATGTATATTGTGCTGTTGTTGGGTGAAGTGCTCTGTAGATGTTTTTTAAGGTCAAGTTGGTTGATCGATTTGTTTAGTTCTTCTGCATGTTTGTTGAGTTTCTTTCCAATTGTTCTATCTTTTATTGAAGGTGGTGTATTAAAGTCTCCTACTATGACTATGGAGTCATCCATTTCTCTTTTCAGTTCCGTTAAAGTCTGATTTACATATCTTGGGGCTCTTTCATTGGGTGTACAGATATTTATTATGATTATGTCCCTCATTATTGATCCTTTAATTATTATATAATTCCCTTCCTTGTCTCTTATGGTGGTTTTGTCTTAAAGTCCATTTTATTAGAAATTAATATGGCCACTCCTGCTGCTTTTTGATCGCCAGTTGCTTGGTATATCTTTTTCCAACCTTTGACTTTTAGTCTGTTTTTGTCTTTGTATATAATGTGTGTCTCTTATAGACAGCATGTTGATGGGTCATGATTTCTTATCCATTCTGCAACTCTCTGTCTGTTGAGTGGTACATATAATCCATTTACATTCAATGTTATTGACAAGTATGAATTTATTGCTATTATTATGTTATATATATATATATATATATATATATATATATAATGATGTTGCTTGTTTCTTTGTTTCATATAATTTTCTGTGCTGAGCTCATTTTGTTTAAGAATTTTTAAAAAATCATTTCCTTCATTGCTATTGTTTTAGCATTTGCTAAATATTTGTGCTTTTCCTCTTTTTTTATTTTGATGAGAAGGTTTAATAATTTTCTCTGTGGTTACCGTTTATCATTTTCTTCCCAAGTTTTAAACAGTCTGCTTTATCTCAAAATTGTCTTGATTTCCTCTTCATTTGGAAGTTCTGTACCTATGCTATTTATTCCCTCTTTCTGGTTTGTAGTTGTCCTCATTTATGAATTGATGTCTCTGATGTTTACAGTCTTGAAGTTTATTTTACCTTGTTGTTGTTGTTGTTATGTGCTGTCGAGTCAGCTCCGACTCATAGCGACCCCTCCTTGGGTTTCCGAGGCAGTATCACTACGGAAGTAGATTGCCCAACCTTCTTTCCGAGGAGTGTTTGGTAGATTTGAACCTCCAGCCTTCTGGTTAGCAGTCAAGTGACTCTGTAACTGGGTTGGTTTCTGGGTTATGTCATCTTGTGTATCAATCTCAGGTTGTCTACTCTTGTTGAAGGACTCCCTTTAGCATCTCTTGTAAGGTTGGTCTGGTTTTCATAAATTCCACTGATTTCTGTTTATCTGAAAATGTGCCAATTTTGCCATCATATTTAAAGACAATTTTGCTGGGTCTATCATTCTTGGCTGACAATTCTCAGA
>NW_006922056.1:1084228-1090515 GCF_000298275.1 Orycteropus afer afer | reverse complement strand
GCTTTTGAGTTGTGGTGCTGGTGAAGAATGCTGGAAGTACCATGGACTGCTAAAAGAACTAACAGATCTGTCCTGGAGGAAGTGCACCTGAAATGCTCCTTGGAAGCGAGAATGGCCAGACTTCGTCTCACCTACTTTGGTCATGTTATAAGAAGGGACCATTCACTGGAGAAGGAGGTCATGCTTGGTAGGGTGGAGGGTCAATGAAAGAGGGGAAGGCCTTCAACAAGATGGATGGACATGGTGGCTGCGATGATGGGCTCAAGTATAGCAGGGATCATGGAGCTGGCGCAGGATCGGGCAATGTTTTGTTCTGCTGTAAATGGGGTCGCTATGAGTTGGAAATGACTCAACGGCACCTAACGGTAACAACAATAACAACAAAAAATGCTTTCTTCATTATTTTTGCTTTTTTTTTTTTTTTCCTGATTGTTCCCTTAGCAAAGCAATGTTGGGAGATTTGACTTCAATCTCACTAATTCTGTCTTCCATTGCTTTGATTCTACTCCTTTGCCCATTCAATATTGTCAATTTCTGAAATCTTAGTATTAATCTTCTGGGCTTCTGTCTGCTGTATGTTTTCTAATTTTTCATTTATTTTGTCAGTTTGCTCTTGTATTGTTTTCCTAAATGTCTGTGTTTTCCTTAATTTTGTCAGTGTTGTCCTTGATCTGTCTCTCAGTCTGTTGAAGGTACCTAAATATAATTCTTTTGAATTTTTTATCAGGTAGTTCCAATGCTGCTTCTTCCTCAGGGAGGTTTTCTGGCCCTATATTCTGGTCACTTGCTTCTTTGTGTGGACTGGTGTAGTCAGTGGTCTCCAAGACATTGTGATGTCATTGTATTTATATCAGTTATTGTATGTTGGTGTGATTCACCTAGATTTTTTCCTTTATTTTGTTTTCATATATCTTACTGAGCAGGGCTGCTGTGCTCCTCTGTTCACTAGTTGGCAGCATATGGGCACTCACCACTTGTCTCCTGGTGGGTGTGACAGAGGATGAGATGTGTGCACAGATGTACATTATGTGTTTGTATAGATCATTTGAGGGAGAATTGGGCTGGTATTGGCCACTGTCTACCATTGATCTGTTGGTGCAGAAGCAGGTGGTGATCTTTACCCAATGGGTGGAGCTGTAGCAGGTGCAGATATGACTAGGTCATGTGGGCACAGTTGCTTTCTTCCACCAGCTTGGAGGAAAAAGAATATTTTTTTTAAAATGAAAAATAAAAAAAGCATATACAAACAACAACAAGCACAAAAAGAGGAAATAACTAAATGAAAAGAAAAAGGAGAAAAAGCCAAAAGAAGGAGAGACAGAAAAAGAAAAAACATCTGGGGATAGGGTAAAAATAAAAGAGGGCAAGAGAAAAAGAAAAGTAAAGGAAAATGCAAAAAGAAAAATAAAGGCTGGGAAAAACAAAAAAGGAGGAAATCAAGGAAAGGAGAGGAAAGAAGAAGAACCAGGAAAGGGAAAGAGAAGAAAAAAGGGAAAGATAGAAAGGAGAAAAAAAGGAATACTTAAAAAAAAAAAAAAAAAGGAAACGGGAGGCCAGGAGGTTGGAGATCCAGGCAGGGCCCTGCTGGGGATTGGGGCACCTGGTGCTGGCACTAGTTCCCGCCTCCCCAGAGGGCAACTGAGGGCAGGTTGCCTGATCCCAGATGAGTTCCTGCTGGTCCAAAAGGCAACTGGGACCAGGGTGTCTGGTCCCAGACAAAGTTCCTGCTGTCTCAAAAGGCAATTGGATACAAGGCCTTGTTCCCCATAAAAGTTCCTGCTATCCCAAAAGCTGGCAGAGTGTGGGGTGCCTGGCCCCAGGAAAAGTTCCTACTGGCCCAAAAGGTTACTGGGAGCAGGTGCCTAATCCTAGGACCAGTTCCTGCCTGCCCAGAAGACAACTGGTGGTGGGGTGCCCAGTCCAGGATGGAATTTCTGCTAGTCCAGAAGGTGGGCAGGGGCAGGGCATGGTCACCTCCGTTCACCAGGAGGGTGTAGGATACAGGGGGATCAAGGGGAATGTGGTGGTTATGTTTGTGTATCAACTTGGCTGGGCCTGGCGGAGTGGATGGGCAGCTGGTGGTAGTTATTCCCCGTGATGAGACTGGCAATCAACTCCATGGTGGGATCTACCACAAGCAGCTGAGTAGCTGCCTTTGAGATGTGCCCTACTTCCTGTATATAAGGAGAAGCCTTGGAAATTGTCTCTAGCCTATGGCACGCTTGGACCCTGCATGTAACTGTCATTGTTCAGCAGCCTGGTATGCTCTGCTGACCTTGGGACTTACAGTGGACTTAGGTTAATGGTCTGCTGTGTGGATTGGTAACATCGGGACTGTGCCTTTTTATTTGTCAACCTTGGGGCTTCTCAGCCTCAGTGGTGAGCAGCCGTCTGAGTGAAGAAATGCCTCTAGTTTTAGTGGGCCAGGAGCAGGAGGCAGAGCTGGACCCCAAGGTTGAGGGGCTTTCACCCAGCCCATAGAGCTTGGCACTTTGAACTTGGACTTAAAGCCTCCAAATTGTGAGAACAAACTCCTGTTTGTTAAGGCCATCCCGTTTGTGGCGTATTTCTTGTCAGAGCAGCACTAGGGAACCAGAACAGGGAATATCACACCTTTTGGTTGTCTGCCACCAGTGTGGTTGTCTATGCAGTCCTCAGCAAGCAGAACCAATTATCAGGTTGCTGCCAAGGTTGGAATCCACTTGCAAATATTCAAAGTGGCTGTGCTGTCAGGCCAGCCGACAGTCTACAATTCTGTTTGCCTCTTTATTCACTGTTTTCATTCAATTTCTTCTACTCAACTCACTGCTGTCAAGTCAGATCTGACTCAAAACAACCCCTCCTTGGGTTTCCAAGGAGGTGTCTCTGTGGAAGTAGATTGCCCAGTCTTCCTTCCAAGGAGCAGCTGATGGGTTTGAACTGCCAGCCTTCTGGTTAGCTGTCAGATGCCTTAGGCACTATGCCACCAGAGCTCCTTAATTCACTTCTTTATCCTTCTCTTTGAAGCTCAGGACTGCAAAATTATTTTCTATATCTTTTTCAATTGGTTTCTCATTTCTTTGTTGTATAGGGTCTGGGTAGCTTGTCTGCCTTTTCTGCCAACTTGCTGAGAGTTCTGTGAACTCTGTTTTAACACACAAAAGGAAAATGTGCCTACTCACTGCAGCTGGACCATAGAAATGGAGGCTTCCAGGTCGACACAGGAACCTGGGCCTGCTTGAGGGGTGGGTGATGCTCTGGTGGATGGGGCGGGGCTTTTCACTGTGCAGGGTTTTGCTCACATACCTGTGCACCTTTTCAGTACAGGCCTGCCAGGCACACACCTACTCACCTGCCAGGCACACACCTGCCTGGCACACACATGCATACCAGTCAGGCACACACCTATTCACCTTCTTTCTGGGCACACGTCTACTCACCTGCTGGGTACACACCTGCTGGACACACACTTGCTAGACACACACCTGCACTCCTGTCAGGCACATACCTGTTTGTCTGCTAGGCACACACCTGCACACCTGCCGGCCACGCACCTGCTGGGCACTGCACACTTACTGTTTAGTTTCAGAGCTCTGTTGAGGGACAGTCAGTTGCCATGCCACTTGCCACTTGAAGTGCCTGCTCAGTGGCACTCAGTACAGTCCCAGCTTGTGTGGCCATCACCAGCATCTAGTCCTGAAATCCCATCACCCTAAGAAGAGCCCCTGCATCCTCCCCACGTGCTCATCTGTCTGTCTGGGTTCCTGTGCTGGGCATTTCTTGTCCGTGGGATCACCCAGTAGGCTCCCTTCATCAGGACAGCAGTGTCCCGAGCAGCCTGTACATTCCCACCTGGAGCCAGACGAGCATTAACCAGGCCGGGCCTGTCTTGGGACAGGCTTCCAGGGACCGTCCCCATCCTGGAGGAGTGGCCGCCTCTGGGTCAGCAGAGGTTCGTTACCATGGTAACGTAGCCGCAGTGCAGCAGACCTCACTGGACAGCCCCGTTCATCATGCCTTCAAGGCAGGAATGGCCCTTCTTTGGAAGGGGAGAAGTTTCTCCTCCCGATTTTGTGATGCACCCGGCATCTTCAGGCCCCTCCCACAGGGACTGCCACCCGGCCTCACCCTGCCCCCTCAAAGAAGGAACACAAAGGGAGGAGTTGGGGCTGATCTGGGTGCCAGTCTGGGTGTGTGGAGATAGGCTGAATTCATCAGACTCCTCACAGGGCTGTCTCATTGGGCTCACAATTAGCGAGGGCACTGGGGTTATTGGGGGCATGTCCGTGGGGGCCTGGCCACAACTGCCCCAGGAGGGCTCTGCTGCCAGCCACCGGAATGTGCCGTGAAATAGCAGCCGAATGTCAGCGTCCCTCCCCCTCCCCAAAGGCCTCTGCCGGGAAGGGGTCTCGGAGCCAGCTGCCCTGGGGAGACTGTGCAGGGTGGAAAGCACCCTCTCTAGCCTGGTCTTGGGTGCAAGAGTGCAGTGAGGTCTCTGTTGTCACCAAGGTCTGGGCCCAGAGGAGAGTAGGTTTGGTGGTGGTTGGACCCTCCTTTGGGAGCAGCTCTGTGAGGATTCCAGGGGTGTGAGTCTGGTTCAGAGAGGTGGGTGCCTGCCTTTTAAGTTACTTTGGCATTTTTAAGAAGCTCAAGTCTCATAACACATCGGAAAACCGGGAGATTCCGAGGCCCAGCAAGCGGGGTGGTGCTGGACAGAGCCCACGAGCCAGGGAGCCGCCGGCCGGCTGCTTCGCTGCTATTTCTGGTGACGGCGCCAAAAACCTCAGATCCCCCATAACCTCCCTCTCACATCTCCCTTTTCTGCAGGCGCAAGTTGATGAACACACACACGCGCACAGTACATACGTGCACTCACATATACACATGCATGCACACATTTGCTCATGCACACACGTGCACACATGGTGCTAAACTCCCCCCTTAGCACTGGAATCTGCCTCTGAATTCATCTGAGACCAGCCCAGCCTGGCCAATTGGGCTCAAAGGGAGTCATTTAAGCCAGCCCTCACCTCCAGGGGCCACCCCCAGAGGCAGCCTCTGCAAGCCCGTGGTGCATGGGGCTGCCCCAGGAGGCAGCATGAACTTCCCACAAGGCTCCCTGTTCCAGGCTCTGCCCACAAGACAGTTCAGCCCCAGCCAGCCGCGCTCGTCGCCTCCTCGTTTGACGTTGTTGACCAGCGGTTTGCCCTGTGGTCCTGTAGGGAACAGGGTCTGAGGCCGTTGCAGTGCAAAGACTCACAGAGGACAAATGAATATTTCATGGTCTGGACCCATCAAGTAGGAAAATGGACAGCTACATCCTCTATTAAATGCTGGCTTCCTGTGGAGGGCAGCCCTGCGGCCGGGGTTCTCCTCTCCTTTGTCCCTGAGGGATGCAGCCACAGGCCTCCGAGCTGGCTGAGACATGGCTTGTCTGGAGCAAGGAGTCCTGGCCACTTCACCCAGGGGCCTGTAGCACTTTTTGGCCAGAAGACTCTGGGGACCCTCCAGGGAAGCCTGTCTGGGGAAAGGAATGAGGTGACCTTGGGGCTTAGGAAGGAGGGCAGAGGTTCAGATGACCAGAGACAGTCAAGGGAGGCCATCTGAGTGGGGGCTGGGATCCAGTTGTCTTTGACTGGTAGCCAGGGTCTCACTCATGGCAGGGGCGGCCACTCCACCTTCCATCAGCCCTCCACTGGAGGTCACGTGTGTGGGGTCAGGGGTTGTGTTAGACTGGGTTCTCTAGAAAAACAAAACCAGTGAAGCTTATATATATATATATATAGAGAGAGAGAGAGAGAGAGAGAGAGAGAGAAATTTATTGCAGGAAAATGGCTCACACACTTACAGAAGCTGGCAAGTCCAAAGTTCCTGGATCAAACATCAAACGGGAGGCTTTTCCACGTCAAGGTGGAGGCTTTTCCCGACTCTTGCAACTGCAGGGGCTGTGGAATTCAAGGCTGGCAGGCAGTACACTGGCTGTTGACTCCAATGAATGACGAATCCAAGATCTCCAGGCCGAATGGTGGACTGTTCACTCACTGACAGTTGTAGGCAGAACAACAGAATCCCGATCCACAGAAGAGTGTCTCTTTTCCCAGGATGTCCTTGGATATACTGGAAGCAGGCCACACCCCTAGGGAAACTCCCTTTCAACAGATTGCCTGCTTAAACATAATCATCTGGATACATGCGAAGGCGGGGCAAGATGGCAGACTAGGCAGAAGGATTGCACAGACCCTCTTCAACAAAGAAAAGGGAAACCAATTAACACAGACACAGAAGATAATCTTGGACCCCTGAGCCTT
>NW_006922056.1:1062699-1075928 GCF_000298275.1 Orycteropus afer afer | reverse complement strand
AAAAAAACCATAATCATCTGATCCCATCATGGGAAGAACCACATCACAACAGCTCAAACCACACAGAATTGTGGTCCAGCCAAGTTGACACACAGCTCCAGCTATCACAGGGATCATTCACGACCAGGACACATGTGGGGTCATGTGTGCTTCTAGATCCTGGGCCCGATGGCTGAAGTGGTTCTTGGTTTGTGCCACCCCCCATCATCAGAGCCAGACATCAGCCTGCTGGGAAGTGGGGTGGGGGGCTGCAGACTTCTGGGAGCAGCTTAGCTCACATGGAGTAGGCGGGCTGCCACTGCCCCTGGCCATGGGGGCCAGTAGGGCTGAGGGCCCTGGGGTTGTCTGGTGCTCAAGCCAAGTCTCGGCTGCAGAGGAGGGTGGCTGGTCAGCGAGATGCCCGTGAGACTCGTCACACTGTTGTCTCTGAAGTGTTTGTCCTCAGCACAGTCAGTGCGCCGTCATACCCGGTGCACGGGAGCTTGTTCATCAGCAGAAAGGCGAAAGGCATTCTTTCTGCCCCAGTCTCCTCCCTTTTCTCCACGTCCCTAAGGCAGCTCGGCCGCCCCAGCAGATCCCACCATGGAGCTGATTGCCAGTCTCGTCATGGGGAGTAACCGTATCCAGCTGCCCGCCCCCGCAAGCAGGCCCAGCCAGGTGGACACATGACCTTGACCACCACAGTGGGCTGGGGGCCAGACTGGGAGGCCCCTCCTGCTGGGTCAGCAGCCCACATCCCCCTGGCCAGCCGTCCCTCAGCCGGAGCCTGTGGGAGCTCTGGCCCTCTGTAAGCCTTGTCTCCTGGTCGGAGGCTTTGTGTTTCATTTTCTTAGCAATATCTTTTGATGAGCAAAGACCTTCCATTTTGATGAGGTTCCATGTGAGTTTGCCTGTGGCTACCCATTTGCAGAGAGAACAGTTCTTACCCATTGGCTTGTCCTGGTACATCTGGCCACAGACGTCAGGGCTTCCATTTTGTTCCACTGAAGTGGGTCTCCTCCATGGCCTAGTTTCCTGGTGCCGGCCCAGCCATGGCAGCCGTGGGGTCTTGTCCAGCCCTGGTTCTCTGGTCTCTTCCCCCTCTGGGCTGCCACATCCCAACGACATCTGAGTGTGACGGGGACAGAAGCACACATTCAGAGAATTTTTGCAGTTTGGGGAGAGCAGCTGAAGCAAACGGAAGAATTGATGAGATAAAAGAACTGAACAGAAGATTTCAAAGAGCAGCTCCAGCAGACAAAGTCAATTATTATAATGAAATGTACAAAGACCTGGAGTAGAAAACCAAAAGGGAAGAACACATTTGGCATTTCTCAAGCTGAAAGAACTGAAGAAAAAAAAATCAAGCCTCAAATTTCAATACTGAAGGATTCTGTGGGCAAAATATTGAACAATGTAGGACTCATTGAAATAAGATGGTAAGAATACACAGAGTCACTGTACCAAAAAGACCTGGTTGATCTTCATCCATTTCAGGAGGTGGCATATGATCAAGAACCAATGGTATTGAGGGAAGAAGTCCAAGCTGCACTGAGGAATTGTTGAAAAACAAGGCTCCAAGAATTGACAAAATACCCATGGAGATGTTTCAACAAATGGGTGCTGCATTGGAGGCACTCACTCATCTATGCCAAGAGATTTAGAAGACAGCTACCTGGCCAACTGAGTGGAAGAGATCCATATTTGTAGCCATTCCAAAGAAAGGTGATCTCACAGAATGTGGAAATTATAGAACAATATCATTAATATCACATGCAAGTAAAATCTTGCTGAAGATAATTCAAAAATGGTTGCAGCAATATATTGACAGAGAATTTCCAGAAATTCAAGCTGCATTCAGAAGAGGACATGGAATGAGGGACATCATTACTGATGTCAGATGGATCTAAATAATGCCCGAAAGATGTTTACTTGTGTTTTATTGGCTATGCAAAAGCATTCAACTGTGTGGATCATACCAAATTATGAGTAGCATTGAGAAGAATGGGAATTCCAGAGCACTTACTTGATCTCATGAGAACCCTGTACATAGACCAGGTAGATGTCATTCAAACAGAACAGGGGACACTGCATGGTTTAAAATCAAGAAGGGAGTGTGTCAGGGTTGTATCCTTTCATCATAATTACACAATCTGTGTGCTGAGCAAATCGGAGAAGCTGGACTATATGAAGAAGAAGCAACAGAATTGGAGGAAGAATCATTAACAACCTGCGATATGCAGATGATACAACTTTGCTTGCTGAACGTGAATAGGACTTGAAGCACATCCTGATGAAGATCAAAGACTACAGTCTGCAGTACAGATTACACCTCAGCATAAAGAAAACAAAAGTCCTCACAACTGGACCAATAAGCAGCATCACAATAAATGGAGAAAAGATTGAAGTTGTCAAAGATTTCCTTTTACTTGGATCCACAATCAACACCCATGGAAGGAGCAATCAAGACATCAGACAACGATGCATTGCACTTGGCAAATCTGCTGCATCAGACCTCCTTAAAGTGCTGAAGAGCAAAGACGTCTCTTTGAAGACTAAGGTGTGCCTGACCCAAGCCATGGTATTTTCAGTAGCCTCATATGCATGTGAAAACTGAACAATGACTAAGGAAGACCAAAGAAGAGTCGACGCTTTTGAGTTGTGATGCTGGTGAAGAATGCTGAAAGTACCATGGACTGTAGAAGAACGAACAAATCTGTCCTGGAAGAAGTGCAGCCAGAATGTCTCGGAAGTGAGAATGGCCAGCCTTTGTCTTCCCTTCTTTGGTCATGTTGTCAGAAGGGACCATTCCCTGGAGAAGGATATTGTGCTTGGTAAACTGAAGGGTTAGCAAAAAAGGGGAAGGCCCTCAATGAGACGGACTGACACAGTGGCTGCAATGATGGGCTCAGGCACAGCGGGGATTGTGAGGCTGGTGCGGGACCAGGCAGTGTTTCGTTCTGTTGCACACGGGGTCGCTATGAGTCGGAGCTGACTCGATGGCACCTAAGAACAGCAATAACTTCACATCTGTGTCTGGCTCCCACACACCCTCCAGGATCCAACCCTTCTGCTGCCCTGTAGGCTCCTATGCTCCCTGTGCCATGAGGGCTCCCTCCCTTCCAACACCCACAACTTCATCCTCTCCTGGGGAGCCTCCAGAGACATCAGTGCATGCATTCAAATAAATGTGTGGATGGGTGATTCAACATGTGAGCAAATTAATGAATGAGTGAATGCATGCACAAATCCATGCGTGTGTCAGGGAGTGGATGAGTGAATGCATGAACCCATGAGTGAGTGGGTGAATGATGGATGTGTGATGGAATGAATGTGTGCATGAATCCACAATTGAATGAGTGCATGAATCAATGCATTGATTCATGAATGAATGAATAAGGGAATGATGCATGAACCCATGAGTGAGTGGGTGAATGACGGATGTGTGATGGAATGAATGAGTGCATGAGGGACCGGGAGGGTTGCGGAAGGGCAGGGAGGATAGTGGAGAGGTGGGGAAGGACAGGAAGGACTGTGGAGAGGTGGGGATGGTGGACTACAGAGGGATGCGGAGGACTGCGGAGGACTGTGGAGGGGCGTGGAGGCTGTGGAGGGGTGGGGAGGACCATGGCAGGGCCGGGAGGACAGTGGAGGGCGGGGAGTCCTGTGGAGGATCTCCCTCAGTCACTGATGACCCGTTTTACCTGGTGGGGACCCTGATTAATTAAAGACTGGAAAAACAATCAGGGTTTTGATAGGTGCCACCACTTCCGGCCCGGGTCAGCTTGGGAGGAGTCCAGGTACATGGCAGCCTAGAACCAACGAGGAGACACTTGCATGGTGCTCTGAGGAAATGAGGCGTTTGGTGCCAGACTGCCTGGCTGAGGGGCTTTCCTCAGCTCCACAGGAACAGCGAGGCACGTCTCATTTAATGTGGTCTCAGAAGGACACGTGAGCAGGATGACCCTGTGGGTGGCTCCCAGATGCAGGGGCCTCGCCCGCTTGCCCCCCATGCTCCAGGCCCCATCTCGTCCCTTGCTCCCAGAGGCGAGGGGCCTCTGGTGACACACAGGCAGTTGTGGCCTCTGGTGGCACTCATGTGACCTCGGCCTCTGGTGGCATGCAGGCAGCTGTGGCCTCTGGTGGCACACACACGGCCGTGGCCTCTGGTGGCACGCAGATGGCCGTGGCCTCTGGTGGCACACACACGGCCGTGGCCTCTGGTGGCATGCAGGCGGCCGTGGCCTCTGGTGGCACACACAGGCAGCTGTGGCCTCTGGTGGCACACACATGGCCGTGGCCTCTGGTGGTACGCAGGCGGCCGTGGCCTCTGGTTGCATGCAGGCGGCCATGGCCTCTGGTGGCACACACATGGCCACGGCCTCTGGTGGCACGCAGGCGGCTGTGGCCTCTGGTGGCGAGCACACGGCTGTGGCTGGCCAGTGTCTGCATGAACAGCTGAGTGCCACACACACTGGTTCTGAGCGTGTTTGGAAACACTGAGCTGCAAACCACACACAGGACTCCTCAGACATTGTTGCTTGGCTCCAGCTGAAAAACGCCTGTAAGAGAGCAAATCTATAACCTGAAGAAAAAGGTAACTGTCTGGGCTCCCCTGGAAGCTGCCCTGAAACAAGGCTTGGCAGGAGGTGGCCCTGGGAGTGCCAGGAGGCGAGGGGCAGTGGGTGGGAGCTGGGTAACAGTGCCATCACATAGCACCCACCACCAGGATACAGGGCACAGCTTGCCAGGGTGGACAGCAGGGAGTACACTGAGTGCCCCCCCAGCCCTGGCCACAGGCTGCTTCAAGGGTGCTGGGGGCAGACAGAGCCCCAGCCTCGGCTGCTGAGCTGTGGGGCGGGGTGTGCAATAAGCGCCCCAGGGACGGCAGGCACGGCTCTGCCGTGAAGGTGTTGGTGTGAGCCAGGCAGCTGAACGGGGAGATGGAGGTGTGGATCAAGGCCCCCAGGCAGAGTGGGCAGCACTTTAGCGGGAAGTGACCCCAGAGCCTGGGAGCAGAACAGAGACCGTGCCAGACTGCTTCAGGGGTGGACCCGACACAGCTCAGAGCAGTCCCAGAAGTGCCCCCCAAAGAGCAAGAAGCTGGAGAGCTTGTCACCAGCCCGCACCCCTCCTCGAGCACCCTGGCTCCGTGCAGGGCTGAGCTCACCCTGGGCAGACACAAGTGCAGGGCTCGGAGCCCTAACAGTGCCTCTGAGACTGCAGGTGACCTTGAGTGGGGGCGGGGAGGTGGGGCTCCTGGAGCACTGACCCTTTATGCCAACGGGCCCTCCTGCATCCCTCCTCAGAGTGCTAGGTTTCAGGGGACACTGTCATCAGAAATGGTGTCATCATGGCCCACGCTCTCCCTCCTTCCATCCAGGGCCCCAGGCAGGGCAGGGCCACCAACCCCAGTCCTGAGCTATATATCCCTGTTCCCACCATCGTCTCCTTGCCAGGCAGTCCCTACCCACGGTGCTGGGCTGGGGTGGGGCCAGGGTCTGAGACCAGCTTAGCAGTCCCATGTGGTTGGATTATGGGGCTCACAGCCCACTCGGGTTTCAGATTCCAAACCCCCTGCTCTCCCCTGCAGTCTCAAAGGCCCTCTGAAGTCTCAGGGTTTGAACCCAGGGCCTGCACATGCCAGGGCCCTGGGACAGAGCCCAGCTCCTCTACAGGGCCGCCCCTCCGCCTGCCCCCACCATGGGAAAAGCACCTGCTTTGGTTTTCGGGGGATGCACACCCTCCCTGGACTTGGCCTTTCTCTGCCTTTCCTGGGGGCTGCCTGTCTCCTGAGGCCCACTGCCACCCCCATGACTGCAGGACCCAGAAGCCCCACTGCTGGCTTTGCTGAAGCCCTGCTGGCCCGAGGGTTCAAGACTGTTACCTGGGAGTAGGTCTGACCCAGAAGGCTGAGCTGTGAGATCAGGTGGGGGGGGCGGAGACGGGTAGCCACTGCTCCCTCCAGGGCCCCAAGAGGGTCCCCCTGCTGCCCCTCCCCCACTCACAGGCACTGGTCAGGGGGAGGTCCTCTCTCGACCTCTGTCCAGCAGCCCCTCACCTTTCACACTTTCCTGTTTGTAAAAAGCTGATTATCATAGATTAATGTGTGTGATTAGTCTCATTGCTGACATCCAAACCTTTAATTCTGCGTGGAGTAATTAGACATATCTGCATATACAAATGAGCATGTTATCCCCTACGTCAGCCTCTGACGATTTCTCCAGAGAGAAATAACTCCATGTTTCAGGAGGGAATGCAGATATTAACTGACATGGACAAAGACCCGTGTTTGGAGTCGGCGTCTGCGTGGATAAAGCAATGACCCAGTGGTGTCAAGCTGACAAACACCTAGAACATGAGAGTCCCTGCACCGGGGCCCTGTGGGGCTGTGGGTTCGCTCCCCACGCCTGGGGTGCTGCTCCGCACCGGGACGCAGCTCCAGGCCCTGGGCGTGTGGGGCAGGGCCGGCCAGTCCTGTCCATCGCTTCCTGAGCGCCCCGTCTACCTGCGGGGTGACAGCATGGATGATGACTGTTTCTGCACGGGGCCCAGTGGCCCCTCAGCCCGCAACGGGCCCGGTGCATGCTGGGAGGTGTCCCTCCCGGGCTGGCCGGCATGAGCCCTGTACTGATGGCTGCCTGAGGCAGCGGGGAGTTCAGCCCAAAAGCCTGCAGCTGCTCCCACCCTCCCGGGCCCAGAGGTCAGCAGACAGCCCTCCCCCTCCCTGCCCCAGTGGCCTCAGGACAAAGGCTCTGCCCTCGACAGGCCCACCGATGCCCCTCAAGCCCAGTGACTGCCTAGGCACCACTTCTGTTATCTGTGGCATGTGGCCCAAGACGGCTGCCCAGGAGGGTGGCCGGGCACTGCACCCTAGGTGGAGCCGTCCCAGCAGCCACTGGTGCTCTGGGAGGAGCAAGCCGGGAGGCTCTCGCAGCGGAGACTCCACCAAGCCAGGCAGAGCTAGAGGAATTCGGATGGCATTCCCTGCTTTCTAGAAGGCCTCCACCCCCACCCTCCTGTCACCATGGCGACTGGCACGGTGATGCTGATGGGAGCTGACACGGTCCCAATTCGCCCCTGCAGTTCCCTCCCTATCCCCCCCCAGGAGCTGCCAAGAGCAGGACCAGCCAGCAGAGGGCAGCATCGGCCCAGCCTCTGGAGTAGGAGGGCTGGAGCCTCGCCGGACCAGACTCTGTTAAGCATCTGAGCAGGCCCGCCCATCAGGGGGGCTGCCCAGCACATGGCCCCCGAGACGCACTGGGCCAAACTGAAGGGACAGTTACCTCCTCACCCAGCCCCCAGCCTCGAAAGGACTCGAGGCTCCTTCTCAGCCCACCCCCAACATTGGGGCACCATTCACTACTGGGGGCCCTCATGTGCCATTCACTTCATTCATTCACTCCTTCCTTCATTCATTCATTCACTCACTCCTTCCTTCCCTCATTCATTCACTCACTCACTCCTTCATTCATTCATTCATTCACTCACTCCTTCATTCATTCATTCACTCACTCACTTCTTTCATTTGTTCACTCACTCCTTCCTTCCTTCATTTACTCACCCCTTCCTTCATTCCTTCCTTCATTCACTCCTTCCTTCCTTCATTTGTTCACTTCTTCCTTCCTTCCTTCATTCACTCACTCCTTCCTTCTTTCATTAACTCACTCCTTCCTTCCTTCATTAACTCACTCCTTCCTTCTTTCATTCATTCACTTACTCCTTCCTTCCTTCACTCACTCATTCATTCATTCACTCACTCCTTACTTCATTCATTCTCCCCTCACTCCTTCCTTCATTTGTTCACTTACTCCATTCATTCATTCACTCCTTCCTTCCTTCATTTGTTCACTCACTCCTTTCCTTCATTCCTTCACTCATTTACTCCTTCATTCCTTCCTTTTTCCATTCATTCCTTCTTCATTCATTCATTCACTCATTCATTATTCATTCACTCATTTTTTCTTTGTTCATTCATTCATTCACTGATTCCCTCATGCTGTTCATTTGCTGTCCATTCATTCATTTACTCATTCATTAATTCACTCATTTGTTGATTCATTCACCTACTCATTTTCTCTTAATTCATTAATTCACTCACAGGTTCACTCATCCATTCATTTGCTGCTCACTCATTAATTCACTCATTCATCGGTTCATTCATTTATTCATTTGCTTATTCATTCACTGATTCATGCATTCATCTATTTTCTATTCATTCATTAGTTCACTCGCTTATTTATTCATTCACTTGTTCTTTCATTCACTCATTCATTCTTTCATTCTTCCCAGCATAGTCTGGTACCAAGAACCAGGCCTCACTTTTGGATGTCATTATAGTGACCCCCTCCTAAAGCCCCAGTAGCCATCAAAGGCCTACAGTGGTGGCCAATGGCCTGACCCCCATTCTGCCTCCCGTGCTGTCACCTGAAGCCAGGCTCAGGCCTTGAGTGTCCTGCAGGCATTTGGGGAAATGTAGGGTCTCTTCCTCCCCTGGCCAGCCCTTCTCTGGGTGGCCCTGGCAGCATCTGGTCCTGCTGGTCTAAGTACGGATGTGAAGCCATCCACAGCCCGTGTGGTCCCAGGGCAAGGCCGTCTGCAGGCCGTGAGGTCCCGGTCAAAGCCATCTATGGCCCGTGTGGTCCTGGGGCAAGGCTGTTCATGGGCCACGCAGTCCTGGGGTGAAGCCGAGGCATTACCTTGGTTGTCTGGCAGGAGGGAGTTTTGGCCTCTGCTTCCTTGTTCCTTCTTCAGAGACCTTCCCTGTGGTTTATCTAACTGCTCAACTCCACATAAGACACCTGTCTTTCCAACTCCAGGAACGTAACCAGTGAAGAGAGGGAAATGTGAGTGGAGGGGAGGATGTGTCCCTGGGATGCATCCATCCGTCATGTTGAGCATGTTCTTCCGGGCCGTCGTTAACGGGGTTGAAACATTCTAATTGCAGTTGCCAGTGGGGAAGGGGACATGGCTCTTGTAGAGCTTTATTAAAATCTGCAGACCCAGCTGAGGCACAGACTGGGGCAGAGTTAACCCTGCTCCCTCCCTTGGGGCTGCAGGTTACAGAGCCTGTGCATTATGGCTGCAAGAACCGGGGAGCTTTTCCGGAGGAGAAAATAAATCTGGACCCCTGCTGAGGTGGTGCTACTTGGCCACCCCTGCTCCGGGTGATGGTCATGTGTGTCTGCATGTATATGTTTGCTCAGTGTGAACACATGGGTGTGTGTCAGTGTCAGGATACACATGTGTGCACATGTCTGGTCTGTGTGTACATGTCAGTGTCACTTAGCACGTATATGTGTGCACATGTGTGTGAGTATACACATGGATGCACATGACTGTCCTGTGTGTACGTGTCTGTTTGCTCAATGTGAACATATGTATGCATGTCTATGTGTGAGTGTACACATGTATGCACATGACTGGCCTCTGTGTGTACATGTTTGTGTGTTTGCTCAGTGTGGTCACATGTATGCATGTCTGTATGTGAGTGTACACATGTTTTTACATGACTGCTCTGTTTGTGTACATGTCTGTATATCACTCAGCATGTACGTGTGTGTCTTATGTGAGGATGTACAGGATGTGCACACAGGTGTTGTGTGTGCATGTGTACACAGTGAGCATATGAGCAGGCAGTGAAATGCATGCATCATGTTTGCATGTGTACATGTGTGTGCATGTGCTCTGACATGCTGGCTGGGACCACTAATGCCCCTGTGGCACCAAGGGCAGTGTCTTCAGTGTGGACGTGCCTTTCTGAAGCAAGAAATGGGCAGGCTGAAATCACATGGCAGTGGGTTCCTCGTCATCTGATGGCGGATACCTCCAGCCCCCACCCTCTCCCCCTCCAGGGCCACAGAGTGATGGTCCTCTTCTGTGGGGTGATGGGACCTACGGGATTGACCCGCCATGGGTGGAGGGGACAAACAGGCTGTCCAGGAAGGATCGGAGTGAGGATGGAGGCTTACATGCAGGCTGGTGAGGCCCCTGGACTGCTCTCCTCAGGGCCAGTGAAAGACCCTCAGCGCTGCTTGGGTCACTGGTGCAGGAGGCAGGCCAGGGGTGTGTGGACATGTATGCTGTCAGCACAAAAGGCGTGGTCCGTCCTGGGGATAGTGTGTCCTCGTGTCAGCTGGCCATTCGCCCTGATCCTGGTGCCCTCCCAGCATGAGGGCCTATAGGCGTGTGCACACATGCAGATGTGCATGGCAGACACAGGCCTCAGAGCCTCTGTCCTAGTTCTTTGTTTCTCCCCTGGGTCATTGTTCACCCTGGCCTGGCTCTGGTGCGAGGTGCACAGGCTGTATTGGCACTAGGCTGCTGTGGCTCTGCATCCATAGCACCCTTGACCTGACAACAGCTCCAGCAACAGGAGCCAATGCGTGGCCCCATCTCACCGTCCCCAGTGCTGGCCCCGTGCACACCACATCCTCCCACAGGGAAACAGTAGCTGGATGCGTGGCCCCATCTCACCGTCCCCAGGGCCAGTGCTGCACATGCCTCATCCACCCTCAAGGAAGCTTCTCTGGTCTCTCCTTGTCTGCAAACTTTGATGTGTCGAATCTGGGGCTCTAACAGTCTGGGTCAGCTGGGCCCATGGTGTCCTGGGAAGCGTGGGCCAGTCATGAGGCTGGAAGGACCAATGGCTCCCGTTTGCTTGGCAACATCTTCAGCTCCATCTCCAGGCCCCAAGTCCCAGCCTCACTGGCAGCCTGGGCAGTGGGATCGCTGGTCTCTTGACCTATATGAACCCTGGATCCCACAAGTGGAACCAACGAGCTACGAGGCAATGACACACAGCTGGGGTCTAGGGGGTCTTGGGGAGTCTGGCAACACTGTGTGAGAGGCTATTTCATGATGGGGGCCTACGACCACCTGCAGAGGGAGTGGGACCCCCCCCCCCAGAACTGGGCTGGTTGTCAAGGTTGAGGATGTAGAAGCAGGAGGGCGGAAGCTTACCCCTCAGTGAGGGGCCTCTGGGAGGACAGGACGCCCGAGCAGGCCTGTGGCCTGGGGGAGCCAGAGGGGCCGGTGAGGATTTGTGCCAGGCATGGGGCTGGGAGAAACCGCAAGGCAGGGCCTTGCAGGATTTGATTCTCCTCACCAGCTCAAACGAGGGAGCCCCCATCTTTCCTATCACTTGTCTAGGTGGGGGTGCGAGGAGCAGAGGGACGTGAACCATACATGCTGTGGGCAGTCAGAGTTCACAGACAGGCTCAGAGGCCCCTCTCCAGGGCTCCGTGTGGGCCACGCCCATACACTCTATGACGAGGTTGTGGTCAGTACCGGCGGCGGCGGAGGCCTGCCCTGCACCCAGCCATCCCTAGGGTTATCACCTCTAGGTTTTGATGTGTATGTGGGTACCGCTTCTTTGAAATTTGGGGGACTGCCTCCTCCAGCCCTGACTCTTAGCCACAGCCCAGAGCCCTGCGTACCCCCCTGTCAGGCTCAGGTCTGTGGGGCTGCCTTCCTACCCTGCTCCGTTTGAGCCCTGTCCTTCTGCCTGCCCCCCACAGACAATGCACAAGGAGGGGGTCTTCCACTTCCTGGCAGCCTTTCCGTCATCTCAGGGCAGATTCCGGGAAGCCCACGTGTCCCCCACAGTATGGCCCAGCCCCTTTCTCCCGGTGCTGAGAACCCACAAGAGGGCCCTGAGGGCTATGGCCCAGGCCACCCGCTCCTCCCTCCTGGCCCAGGCCTCCCCCTCCCTGGGTGAGGAAGCAGTTGCAGAACTGTGACAGCTCCACCACAAAGCGCCCTGAGGGGCCCAGGGAAGAGGCAAAGTGAAATCTCTCTGCAGAGACAGCAGGCGGGTGAGTGGCTGCTGAGCATGACTCAGCCCCGCCTCATCCCACCTGGAGGCACGGGGGCTGGTGGTACAAGTCATGGGGGACTTTGCCAGGGATGAAGGTGCATTTTAGAGGACAAGGTCAGGACCACCAGTGCTGGGGGAGTCGGGCAGGACTTTGGCAGGAAGGCGTATGGCACACGTGTGACTAGGCCTCACCGCTGCTGCTGACTCGAGGAGGAGCCAGGAGTGGACCAAGCGGCCAAGAGGCAGCCACATGTCCCTTCTTTCTGGGGAGGCGTGTGCTGAGCTTGAGAGCACAAGTGGGTGAGAGGCCCTGCCAGGGAGAGGTCCTCAACTCCAGGGCCGCGTGGCCCTGGCTGCCCTGGGGCCCAGCCTCCCTGGCCAGGAATCCCATCAGGCTGGCACAGCAGCTGGGGCTTGGCAGGTGCGGCCAAGCGCTGAGAGGCGGCCAGTGTTAGTGAGGTCCCACCTGTCCAAATATCCTAGCGAGGAAGGTGGAGGCCCCATGGCCGCCGGCACAGCCAACACGGGAACAGCCAGCAGGGTGGTGGGGTCCTCTGATGGTCAGCCACTGGCCCAGCACAACAGATGTCGGGGGGCCAGTGCCCACAGGAGCTGCAGTCAGATGAGGCCAGCGCTGGGGGCCTGCATGGCTCTGCCTGGGCTGCTGGCAGGTCATCTGCCTCGCCTTCCTAACTGATGGTGCCCTCTGGAACCTGGTGGCCAAGCCAAGGCAGGCCTGACACCCATGAGGCCCTCTCCAAGGTGCTGAGGGTGTGTGGCCAGCCTCTGCCTCTGCGTGGCCCAGCAGGTGTCCTCTTGCGTGAGGCGCTGTAAAGCGCGGTTCTGGAGGCGCTGCATGTGCGTCCTTTGGGCCGTGTTGTAGGTTGCTGTGAGTAGATGCCACTCCCGGTGATCTGTGTGCACGGAGAACCGCTCCCAGATTTTCAAGGCCGTGACCTTTCGGAGGTCACCAGTGTCCCGAGGTGCCTCTCGGAGGCATCACCTGGGGCTTAGGGACTCCTCGGGAGGGCCTTCTGTTGACCAAGTCAGACCTGAGCCTCTGCGCCAACAGACCCTTTCTTCTCCACCCCCCGCCCCCTGAAGCTCCTGAAGGAAGGAGGCCCTTCCCCTCGGGGTCCTGCAGAAGGAGACATAGACGAGTCGGTGCTGCCGGGGGCAGCCAGGCTACTGGGCCCCGCTCGGTGTGGTCACAAACCCCCAGACTCAGGCGGGGCCGCCGGGAGCACGTGCTGAGCACAGAGCCCCAGGAGCTGGCCGTGTCCCACAGCAGCTCGTGGGACAAGCTCGGCTGACTGAGGGCATTTGTGAAGATGGGCAGTGCTTCCCTGTCTGGAACGTGGACCTGGCCCTCCTGTCACGAAACTTCCCTGGTCCTTGTCCTTGAAGAGGGGACAGACCCAGCTGTAGGAGG